>NC_052155.1:4232371-4556880 GCF_902713615.1 Scyliorhinus canicula | reverse complement strand
TAACCCCTACCATACTCCCTGTACACACATGAGTGCGTGGCAAAATTTGGTTCCAACTCCATCTACAGGTTTGCTGACAACACAACCATAGTGGGTTGGATCTCGAATAACGACAAGTCAGAATACAGGAGAGAAATAGAGAACCTAGTGGAGTGGTGCAACAACAATAATCTCTCCCTCAATGCCAGCAAAACTAAAGAGCTGGTCTTTGACTTCAGTAAGATAAGTATTGTACACACCCCTGTCAGCATCAATGGGGCCGAGGTGGAGATGGTTGACAGCTTCAAGTTTCTAGGTGTGCACATCTCCAAAAATCTTTCCTGGTCCACTCACGTCGACGCTACCACCAAGAAAGCACAACAGCGCCTATACTTCCTCAGGAAACTAAGGAAATTCGGCATGTCCACATTAACCCTTACCAACTTTTACAGATGCACCATAGAAAGCATCCTATCGGGCTGCATCACAGCCTGGTATGGCAACTGCTCGGCCCAGGACCGCAAGGAACTTCAGAGTCGTGAATATCGCCCAGTCCATCACACAATGATGCTTCCCATCCATTGATTCTGTCTACACCTCCCGCTGCCTGGGGAAAGCAGGCAGCATAATCAATGACCCCTCCCACCCGGCTTACTCACTTTTCCAACTTCTTCCATCGGGCAGGAGATACAAAAGTCTGAGAACACGCACGAACAGACTCAAAAACAGCTTCTTCCCCGCTGTTACCAGACTCCTAAACGACCCTCTTGTGGGCTGACCTGATTAATACTACATCCCTGTATGCTTCACCTAATGCCGCTGTCTGTGTATTTACATTGTGGACCTTGGGTTAAAATGAAAATGAAAATCGCTTATTGTCACGAGTAAGCTTCAATGAAGTTACTGTGAAAAGCCCCTAGTCGCCACATTCCCGCGCCTGTTCGGGGAGGCTGGTACGAGAATTGAACCGTGCTGCTGGCCTGCCTTGGTCTGCTTTAAAAGCCAGCGATTTAGCCCAGTGTGCTAAACCAGCCCCTATTTATGTATTTTATTTTAATTTTATTTTCATGTCATAAATGATCTGTTTGTGCCTCTCGCAGAAAAATACTTTTCACTGTAACTCGGTACATGTGACAATAAACAAATCCAATCCAATCCAATCCATTTGTTAAAATTTGTGGACAGAAATTTCACCTCAGATCAATTTCTTTGAAGAGAACGGTGATGGACCAGATTTCTTTTTTTGTTACAGGATGGTGCTTCATCACTTTTTCTGGCCGCACAAGGAGGTCACCTTAACGTGCTTCACATGCTACTGGCATCAGGGGCAAAGACTGAACAGCCAAGACAGGTATATATTGTGCTTTATAATAGCAGAAATATGCAAATTAAAATAACTTAACAACTTGACTGGATTATTATAATATTACCTTGAATTTCTGCTTGCACTGCTTTGGAAGCAGTTCAGAGCAGGTTTGCTTGACTCATTCCTGGGATTAATTTATGAGGAAAGGTTAAATTGGCTGTGCCAATGCCCATCAGAATGACCAACTCTCAGGAAATGGTGGGGGGACACTTTGGGTCTGTACAATCTTTCAGGGGTTGCTAGCGAACCTGAGAGTGGTGGTGGGGGAGCTGTTGAACATGTGAAAGCATGGCAAACATGCCTGATCAGGCAGTCAGGAGCAGTGGGAAAGTGCAGCTGTGTACTACACAAGCGTTTAATTTTGATTTCTCCCCTCACCACCCATCCATAAACAAGGGTTTTTTTGGTTTTTGATTTCCCACTTTATAAGTATTTTCCCCAACCTCTTAATTTTGGAGTGACCCATTCCTATTAGCAACTCCAGAGCGAGCTCGAGATAGGGTTAGTTTATTTTACACACAGTCGAAATGCAGGGAGGGGGTGTTGCTCTTTAACCCCCCCCAGTAAAAAGAAGTTACAGGACAAGGCTACCGACAAAATAAGAATTATTGCTTCACTTGAGTCCAGAGTCCAGAATCAAGTGGTGTATTCCTTCGGAGAGGTTAGCTGGCTGAAGCTGATGCAGGATAATCCATTTTTACAGGAGCACTGACTTCCACAAGTGGAAAAACACACAAAGCTGGGCACTGCTACAGAAGTTGAGACTTTTCAGTAGAAACAGTGTAGATGAAGCCCAGCAATTTTTTAAATAATGTTTATTGTCACAAGTAGGCTTACATTAACACTGCAATGAACTTGCTGTGAAAATCCCCCTAGTCGCCACACTTCGGCGCCTATTCGGGTACACAGAGGGAGAATTCAGAATGTCCAAATTACCTAACAGCACGTCTTTCGGGACTTGTGGGAGGAAACCGGATCACCCGGAGGAAACCCACGCAGACACGGGGAGAACGTGCCGACTCCGCACAGACAATGACCCAAGTCGGGAATCGAACCCGGGACCCTGGCAAGCAACTAGGCAAACCACTATGCTACCGTGCTGCCCTGAACAGAGGTATGGTTTGGCGCTGTTTTGATGATGGAATTCGATGTTGAGACAGGAAGGCTGTAGAGTGTCTAACCGGAAGATGAGATGTTGTTCCTCCAGTTTGCTGCTCACTGGAACATTGCAGCAGGCCAAGGATAGACATGTGGGCATGGGAGCAGGGTCTTGTGTTAAAATGGCAAGCAACAGGAAGGTCAGGATCCTGAATGCACACAGACCGAAGGTGCTCAGCAAAGCAATCACCCAGTCTGCGTTTGGTCTCTCCGATAGGGCAGTACGGTAGCACAAGTGGCTAGCACTGTGGTGTCACAGCGCCAGGGTCCCAGGTTTGATTCCCCGCTGGGTCACTGTCTGTGTGGAGTTTGCACGTTCTCCCCGTGTCTGCATGGGTTTCCTCCGGGTGCTCCGGTTTCCTCCCACAGTCCAAAGACGTGCAGGTTAGGTGGATTGGCCATGATAAATTGCCCTTAGTGACCATAAAGGTTAGGAGGGGTTACAGGGATAGGGTGGAAGTGGATCGGTGCAAACGCCATGGGCCGAATGGCCTCCTTCTGCACTGCATGTTCTATGTTAAATATAGAGGAGACCACATTAGGAGCAACGAATGCAATAGACCAAATTGACAGAGGTGCAAGTGAAACACTGCTTAACCTGGAATAAATGTTTTGGATTGAGATGTTAAGCATGGAAGACATAAAGGGGCAGTTGGTACACCTGCAATTGCATGGGAAGATGCCATGTGTGATGGGAGAGGTACTGGGTACGGTGGAGGAGTGGACTAGATTGTCTCGGAGGGAATGGTCTCTGCAGAATACTGACAGAGGGAGTGAAGGGAAGATGAGTTTGGTGGTGGCATCATGCCGGAGTTGGCGAAAATGGCGGAGGATTATGCTTTACATATGGAGGCTGGTGGGGTGAAATGTGAGAATGAGGGGGACTCAGTCCTTGTTCTCCCTCCCGAGCCAACAAACCCATAAAAATGAATTTTCAAAAACACTCCTCCTATATCTGCTTAGTCCCTTTCTTTTGTGAAGATGGAAGTAAAGAATCATACCAGCATCCTCTGCCTCTACAGATAAATTGTCCTTTTGGTCTTTTATGGGCCCTACCCTTGCCTTAGTTGTCCTCTTACCTTTAATGTATCGACAAAATATCATTGGATTCACCTTGATTCTGCTTGCCAATATTCTTTCAAGTCGTCTCTTTGCTTCCTAATTTCCTTTTTAATTTCATCCCCTCCACTTTCTCTGCTCCTCACGGCTCTCGATGTCGGACATAGGGTGGAATTTTACAGCCCTCCCACCAGTGAGATTTTCTGTCCCATTGAAATCAGTGGCCGTTTGAACGGCTTGCTTCATTTTATGGCCCTGCCCCCGCCACATTAGGGCTGTAAAAAGCTGCTTGTAAGCTTTTCTTTGCTGACTTATCTTTCCCTCTAAGCTCATTGACATCCGGGGGCTCGGGATTTGCCCCATCCCTTTTTTTTGTGGGAACGTATTTACTCTGAACTCCTCGAATCCCCCCTTTGATTGCCGCCCATTGCCCTGATGTTGATTTGCCTTCAAGTAGCTGTTTCCAATATACTTTTGCTAAATCACTCCTCCACCTAGTAAAGTTTGCCTTGCCTCAATTTAGAACTCTAATTCCTGTTCTATCTTTGTCCAATACCCTAATTATGTTAGAACTAATTGCATTATGGTCACTACTACCAAAATAGCACTGGGCTAAATCGCTGGCTTTGAATGCAGACCAAGCAGGCCGGCAGCACGGTTCGATTCCCGTAACAGCCTCCCCGAACAGGCGCCGGAATGTGGCGACTAGGGGCTTTTCACAGTAACTTCATTTGAAGCCTACTCGTGACAATAAGCGATTTTCATTTCATTTCATACTCTCCTTCGGTCACTCCTTCCCCCCTGCCCAACGTCATTTTCTAAAATTAAGTCTCGAACCGTGCCCTCTCTTGTTGGACTTGTTACATACTGGCCAGCAAATTTCTCCTGAATGCACCTCTGGAATTCTGCTCCCTCATTTCCTTTCACGCTAAAATTATATCATAGTGGGGTTGTTAAAATCCACTGCTATCACTGCCCTACTGATTTTATATTTCTCAAGACATTTACCGACAGAATTACTCGTCTGTCTACCTCTGAGTGTTTGAGCTTCTATTGCACTCGCAGCAGCATGACTGCCCTTTTTATTGTTCCGTGGTTCAATTCATATAGTTTCATTTGATGATCCTTCTAACATATCATCCATTCTCCCAGTCTTTCAATCAATGCATTCCAAATCATAAAAATTAATTGTCAAATTAAGTTTTCCGTCTCTCCTTTCTGATTATTTTGCCAATTACATTAAATCTGCCTCTCCTGGTTACTGATTTTCCAGCCAGTGTAACTAGTCTCTCCTTACTCACTGCACTAAAAGGGAGTGGGTCCCTTGGATTTATCCTTTCAGAACCTGATTGATTCTTTCAAAACCTAGCCTTTGTAATGTTTCCCTTAAGCAGTCTCTTGGACAGACAGCCCTGGGAATAGTGCCTTGGAATGGATCCCTCAGTATGCTTTCCTCACTGCGGTTTCCCTCAGTGTTCCCTCAGCTGTTATCCCTCAGAGTGGCATCCCTCAGAGTGGATCCCCCTGAAATGGTTTCCATGGAGTGGCTCTCCTAGGAATTCTGCCCCAGAATTGTTCATTTGGAACAATTTCCATTTGAGAGTTATTCCAGGTACTTTTGCCTTCATGTGGAATGTTCAGAGGATTCCCCTCACCTCACCACAAAGTTGTGCTCTCAACCTGAAGTATTAACTCTGTAAAACACTTCCATCTTTTTTTTAAAAAACAGGCTAAAGTTTAAAATTAAAGAGGGTAAAACTACAGGTGAGCAGTTAAAATGGAGCAGCTCCATTTCTTGTTTTATTCCCATAAATTGAATTTGTTTTATTTATTTGTTCTTGGGATGTGAGCATCACCAACAAGGCCAGCCTTCATTGCACACCGCTTGAGAGGCGGTGGCGAGCATTCTGTGTGGTGGAGTTGCATCCAGAGTATTGTTTGGGATGACATTCCAGGATTTTGATCCAGCGACAGTGAAGGGCCAGCAATATAGTTCCAGGTCAGAATGGTGGATGGTTTGGAGGGTAAATGTTCTGTGACAGTGTATCCATGTGTCTTTTGCCCTTACGAGGTAGCAGGCTTGGAAGGTGCTGTTGAAAATGGTACACACTGCAGTCACTGAAAATGAAAACGAAATGAAATGAAAATCGCTTATTGTCACGAGTAGGCTTCAATAAAGTTACTGTGAAAAGCCCCTAGTTGCCACATTCCGCCGCCTGTTCGGGGAGGCTGGTACGGGAATTGAACCGTGCTGCTGGCCTGCCTTGGTCTGCTTTAAAAGCCAGCGATTTAGCCCAGTGAGCTAATTTTGGTCCGCTGATCTAAAGAAAGATATAGTGGCATTGGAAGCAGTCCAGAGAAGGTTCACTAAGTTGATCTTAGGTATGACGGAATTATTTTATGAAGAGTGTTTGATTAGTTAGCGGTGTCCTGGGGGGGTGGGGGATCCGGCCCTGGGGGTGGGGGGGGTGGAGGGGGGGGGGGCGCGGTGGCCTGGCCCGCAATCGGGGCCCACCGATCTGCGGGCGGGCCTGCGCAATGAGGGCACTCTTTCCCTCCATGCCGGCCTCTGTAAGGCTCCGCAATGACCAGTGCGGAGAAGAAACCCCGCTGCACATGCGCAGGAAACACGCCAATGGTTCTGCACATGCGCCAGAACGTGCTGGCAGTCCTGCGCATCACCAATCCGCTCCGGCCAGCGGAGGACCTTCGGTGCCGGTGGGCGCGGTGCCAACCCCTCAAGCGCCAGCCTAGCCCCCGGAAATGCGGAGGATTCCGCAACTTCCGGGGGGCCCAACGCTGGACTGCTTCACGCCACTCTTTGGCGCCGGTACGGGCCGCCCCGCCGATTCTGGGAGAATCCCAGCCTTAGTCTCTCAGAAGGCAGTGAATCTGTGGAATTTGTTACCACAGAGAGCTGTAGAGGATGGGTCGTTAAGTATGTTCAAGGCGGAGATAGACAGATTTACAATCAGTGAGGGAATCAAGAGGAATGATTTGATTTAATTTGATTTGATTTATTATTGTCACATGTATTAGTAAACAGTGAAAGTATTGTTTCTTGCATGCTATACAAACAATGCAGACCGTACATAGGGAAGGAAGGAGAGACTGCATAATATAATGTTACAGTTATAGCAAGGGTGTAGAGAAAAGATCAACTTAAACCGAGGTAGGTCCATTCAAAAGTCTGATGGCAGTAGGGAAGAAGCTGTTCTTGAGTCGGTTGGTACGTGACCTCAAACTTTGATATCTTTTTCCTGACGGTGGAAGAGAGTATGTCCGGGGTGCGTGGGGTCCTTAATTCTGCTGGCTACCAGCAAGAAAGAATGCTTTCTATGGTGCATCTGTAGGAGTGGGTGAGGGTCATAGCTGGCATGCCAGATTTCCTTAGTCTTCTGAGAAAGTAGAGTCATTGGGGATAAGGTGCAAAAGTGGAATTGAAGATTATCGTATTAGATCAGTCATGATCTCATTGAAGGGCGGAGCAGACTTGATGGGCTGAGTGGTCTACTTCTCCTATGTCTTACGGTCTTATGCTCCTTCGACAGTACCTTCTAAACACATGACCTCTACCACCTGTACGGGCAAACTTTCAGAGTAAGGTATTGGCCATTGAAGACAGAGAAGAACAGGGTGACCAGGAAGCCTGACGTCAGTAGTGGGAAAAATTCTAGAATTTATTATCAAAGATTTTATAGCAGAGCACTTAGAAAACAGTGTCAGGATCAGATAGAGTCAGCATGGATTTATGAAGGGGAAACCTTGCTTGATAAATCTAGTGGAATTCTTCGAGGATGTAATTAGAAGAGTTGATGAGGGGGAGAAAGTGGATGTGTTATATTTGGACTTTCAGAAAGCTTTTAATGAAGCCTTGCATAATTTTGATTTGATTTGACTTATTATTGTCACGTGTATCAGTATACAGTGAAAAGTGTTGTTTCTTGCATGCTGTACAGACGATGCATACCGTACATAGGGAAGGAAAGAGAGTTTGCAGAATGTAATGTTCCAGTTATAGCAAGGTGTAGAGAAAAGATCAGCTTAATACGAGGTAGGTCCATTCAAAAGTCTGATGGCAGCAGGGAAGAAGCCTCAAACTTTTGTATCTTTTTCGTGACGGAAGGAGGTGGAAGAGAGTATGTCCAGAATGCGTGGGGTCTTTAATTATGCTGGCTGCCTTTCCGAGCGAGCGGGTATTATAGATAGGGTCAATGGATGGGAGGCTGGTTTGTGTGATGGACTGGGCTACATTCACGACCTTTTGTACTTTCCTGCGGTCTTGGGCAGAGCAGGATCCATACCAAGCTGTGATACAACCAGAAAGAATGCTTTTTTAAAAAAAAAATGTTTTATTCTCCTCCTTTTCCACATTTTCTCCCAAATTTACACCCAACAATAAACAATAATCAGTAACAAATATGTCAATCCCCATATCAATAACAACGATCCCATCCTCCCACCAAACCCAAAACATCAGCCCGCATGTTCACACAAACAAATGACAAAAAGGGGGGGGGGGGAGAGAGGGTGAACAGCCAGCTGTCGTGGTGCACAGAGGCACCAACGATATAGGTAAAAAACGGTACGAGGTCCTACAAGCTGAATTCAGGGAGTTAGGAGTTAAACTAAAAAGTAGGACCTCAAAGGTAGTAATCTCAAGATTGCTACCAGTGCCACGACCTAGTCAGAGTAGGAATGTCAGGATAGATAGGATGAATACGTGACGAGAGAGATGGTGCAAAAGGGAGGGATTCAAATTCCTGAGTCATTGGAACCGTTTCTGGCGGAGGTGGGACCAGTACAAACCGGATGGTGGGCACCTGGGCAGGACTGGAACCGATGTCCTAGAGGGGAGTGTTTGCTAGAGCTGTTGGGGAGGGTTTAATCTAATGTGGCAGGGGAATGGGAACCGATGCAGGAAGTTGGAAGGTAGTAAAACAGGGACAGAAGCAAAAGGAAGTAAGGGGGAAAGTGTAAGGCAGCGAAGCCATAGTCAAAAATCAAAAAGGGCGACAGTACAAGGTACAGTGACTGAGTGGAGCTCAGTGAATAGGCCCAGTAATACTGAAAGGAATAAAACGGGAAGTAAAAACATTAAGACGTGGCAGGATGTTACATGAAGATATGGGTTCAACGACAAGGAAAATTAGGAGAGAAGTTAAGAGGAAATATAACTTAGGAGAGGTTACTGGTCGAGGTGTTAAGATTCAAAACAGAGGTAAAAAAGCCAACATAAATGTACTTTACCTAAATGCTCGCAGTATTCGGAATAAGGTAAATGAGTTGATGGCGCAAATCATCGTGAATGACTATGATTTTGTGGCCATTACTGAAACATGGTTAAAGGATGGTCACGACTGGGAGTTAAATATCTGAGGGTGTCGAACTATTCGGAAGGACAGAGTGGATGGTAAGGGAGGTGGTGTAGCTCTGTTATTTAAGGATGACATCCGGGCAATAGTAAGGGATGACATCGGTGCTATGGAGGATAAGGTTGAATCCATTTGGGTGAAAATCAGGAATAGTAAGGCGAAAAAGTCACTGATAGGAGTAGTCTATCGGCCACCAAATAGTAACGTTATGGTGGGGCAGGCAATAAACAAAGAAATAACTGATGCATGTAGAAATGGTACAGCAGTTATCATGGGGGATTTTAATCTACATGTCGATTGGTTTAACCAGGTCGGTCAAGGCAGCCTTGAGGAGGAGTTTATAGAATGTATCCGCGATAGTTTCTTGGAACAGTAATGGAACCGACGAGGGAACAAGTGGTCCTAGACCTTGTCCTGTGTAATGAGACAGGATTGATTCATGATCTCATAGTTAGGGATCCTCTCGGAAGGAGCGATCACAATATGGTGGAACTTAAAATACAGATGGAGGGTGAGAAGGTAAAATCAAATACTCGTGTTTTGTGCTTAAACAAAGGAGATTACAATGGGATGAGAGAAGAACTAGCTAAGGTAGACTGGGAGCAAAGACTTTATGGTGGAACAGTTGAGGAACAGTGGAGAACCTTCCAACCGATTTTTCACAGTGCTCAGCAAAGGCTTATACCAACAAATAGGAAGGACGGTAGAAAGAGGGAAAATCGACCGTGGATATCTAAGGAAATAAGGGAGAGTATCAAATTGAAGGAAAAAGCATACAAAGTGGCAAAGAATAGTGGGAGACTAGACGACTGGGAAATCTTTAGGGGGCAACAGAAATCTACTAAAAAAGCTATAAAGAAGAGTAAGATAGATTATGAGAGGAAACTTGCTCGGAATATAAAAACAGATAGTAAAAGTTTCTACAAACATATAAAACAAAAAAGAGTGGCAAAGGTAAATATTGGTCCTTTAGAGGATGAGAAGGGAGTTTTAATAATGGGAGATGAGGAAATGACTGAGGAACTGAACAGGTTTTTTGGGTCGGTTTTCACAGCGGAAGACACAAATAACATGCCAGTGACTGATAGAAATGAGGCTATGACAGGTGAGGACCTTGAGAGGATTGTTATCACAAAGGAGGTAGTGATGGGCAAGCTAATGGGGCTAAAGGTACACAAGTCTCCTGGCCCTGATAGAATGCATCCCAGAGTGCTAAAATAGAAGGCTAGGGAAATTGCAAATGCACTAGTGATAATTTACCGAAATTCACTAGACTCTGGTGTGGTCCCGGTGGATTGGAAATTAGCAAACATGACACCACTGTTTAAAAAAGGAGGTAGGCAGAAAGCGGGTGATTATAGGCCAGTGAACTTAACTTCGGTAGTAGGGAAGATGCTGGAATCTATTATCAAGGAAGATATAGCGAGGCATCTGGATAGAAATTATCCCATTGGGCAGACGCAGCATGGGTTCATAAAGGACAGGTCGTGCCTAACTAATTTAGTGGAATTCTTGGAGGACATTACCAGTGCAGTAGATAACGGGGAGCCAATGGATGTGATATATCTGGATTTCCAGAAAGCCTTTGACAAGGTGCCACACAAAAGGTTGCTGCACAAGATAAAGATGCATGGCATTAAGGGTAAAGTAGTAGCATGGATAGAGGACTGGTTAATTAATCGAAAGCAGAGAGTGGGGTTTAATGGGTGTTTCTCTGGTTGGCAATCAGTAGCTAGTGGTGTCCCTCAAGGATCAGTGTTGGGCCCACAATTGTTCACAATTTACATAGATGATTTGGAGTTGGGGACCAAGGGCAATGTGTCCATGTTTGCAGACGACACTAAGATGAGTGGTAAAGCGAAAAGTGCAGAGGATACCGGAGGTCTGCAGAGGGATTTGGAAAGGTTAAGTGAATGTGCTAGGGTCTGGCAGGTGGAATACAATGTTGACAAATGTGAGGTTATCCATTTTGGTAGGAATAACAGCAAACGGGATTATTATTTAAACGATAAAATATTAAAACATGCTGCTGTGCAGAGAGACCTGGGTGTGCTAGTGCATGAGTCGCAAAAAGTTGGTTTACATGTGCAACAGGTGATTAAGAAGGCAAATGGAATTTTGTCCTTCATTGCTAGAGGGATGGAGTTTAAGACTAGGGAGGTTATGCTGCAATTGTATAAGGTGTTAGTGAGGCCACACCTGGAATATTGTGTTAAGTTTTGGTCTCCTTACTTGAGAAAGGACGTTCTGGCACTGGAGGGTGTGCAGAGGAGATTCACTAGGTTAATCACAGAGTTGAAAGGGTTGGATTACGAGGATAGTTGAGTAGACTGGGACTGTACTCGTTGGAATTTAGAAGGATGAGGGGGGATTTTATAGAATCATATAAAATTATGAAGGGAATGGATAGGATAGATGTGGGCAGGCTGTTTCCACTGGCGGATGAAAGCAGAACAAGGGGGCATAGTCTCAAAATAAGGGGAAGTAGATTTAGGACTGAGTTTAGGAGGAACTTCTTCACCCAAAGAGTTGTGAATCTATGGAATTCCTTGCTCAGTGAAGCAGTAGAGGCACCTTCATTAAATGTTTTTAAGATAAAGATAGATAGTTTTTTGAAGAATAAAGGGATTAAGGGTTATGGTGTTCGGGCCAGAAAGTGGAGCTGAGTCCACAAAAGATCAGCCATGATCTAATTGAATGGCGGAGCAGGCTCGAGGGGCCAGATGGCCGACTCCTGCTCCTAGTTCTTATGTTCTTATGGGGCCTTCCGGGGGCCCGGGTCCAGTTTCACATGCACCACTTTAGAAATTACCCTAAAAACCTCCTTCCAGTAATCCTCTAGCTTTGGACAGGACCAAGACATGTGAACATGAGAAGTGGGTCCCCCCACAACGTTCACACACATCTTCTACTCCTTCAAAGAATCGGCTATTCCTTGCCCTCATGAGATGTGCTCTGTATATCACCTTCAGCTGTATCAGCTGTATGAATGCCGAGGTGGAGGCATTCATCCTCCAGAGCACCTCACACCAGAACCCCTCCTCCATATCCTCTCCATATCCTCTCCCAACTCTGCTCTGATCCCTTCCAGTAGTGCCTCCTCCACTTCCAAAATAGCTCCGTAAACAATGTCACTACCCCCTTCTCCAGTCCCCCTGTCGTCAGCACCTCCTCCAGCAATGTGGAGGCCGGCACCACTGTGAAACTCTGTATGTCATTTCTGGCAAAATCTCGAACCTGCATATATCTATACATTTCTCGCTGCTCCAGCCGATACTTCACTTCCAGCTCCTTCAATCCTGCAAACCGACCCCAAAGAAACAAATCTTTCAGTGTCTTAATCCCCTTCTCCTCCCATTTCCAAAACTTTCCATCCCACCTCCCTGGCTCAAATCTGTGGTTCCCCTGAATCGGCATTTCCCTTGACCCCACCCCCAACCCGAAGTGTTGTCGAAACTGCCTCCAAATTCTCAATGAAGCTATTATTACCGGACTCCCTGAGTATTTCCCCGGAGCTATCGGGAGCGGCGCTGTTGCTAGTGCTTTCAGTCCCAACCTCCTGCACAAACTCTCCTCCATTCTGACCCACTGGGAATCAACCCCTCTGACCCAGCTCCACACCTTCTCCACATTCGCCGCCCAGTAGTAATACATCAGGTTTGGGAGACCCAAACTCCCTGCCTGCCTTCCCCTTTGTAGCAGCACCTTTCTAACTCTGGCCACCTTCCCTCCCCATATAAACGAAGTAAGCCTTCCCTCAGTCTCTCTAAAAAAAAGCCTTTGACAGGAAAATCGGTAGGCATTGAAAAATAAACAGAAATTGCGGCAACACATTCGTTTTAACTGCCTGTACCCGACCCACCAGTGACAGAGGGAGGCCATCCCACCTCGCCAGGTCAGCTTTCACTCTCCCCACCAAACTAGAAATGTTGTACCTGCGGAACCCCCCCCCCACCACTCCTGGGCAACCTGCACCGCCAGGTACCTAAAGTGAGTCCCTGCTCTACGGAATGTCAGCCCCCCCCCCAACCACCACCACTGCCCCCACCCCCGGCCGAGACACCACAAAATACTCACTCTTGTCTAGATTTAGTTTGTACCCCGAAAAAGACCCAAACACTCGAAGCAGCTCCAATATTCCTCCTATCGATACACTCGGATCTGACACATACAGCAGCCAGTCATCAGCATATAAGGACACCCTATGCTCTATCACCCCGCCCCCGCACTATTCCTATCCAAGCTCCCAAACTTCTTAATGAGATGGCCAATGGCTCAATCGAGAGTGCAAACAGCAGGGGGAACATGGGACATCCCTGCCTAGTCCCACGGTGGAGAGAAAAGTATCTTTAGCTGATGTTGTTTGTGCGGACACCCACCCTCAGCTCCTTATATAATAGCGTTACCCAGTTCACAAATCTTGGACCAATCCCAAAGCGCACCAGAACTGCCATCAAGTACCCCTACTCTACCCGGTCAAACGCCTTCTCGGCGTCCAATGCCACAATCACCTCTGTTTCCTTCCCCTTTGCCGGCGCCATAACGACGTTCAATACCCTTCTAACGTTAGAAAAGAGCTGTATCCCTTTCACGAACCCCATCTGATCCTCACCTATCATCTTCAGGAGACACTCCTCCAGCCTACCCGCCAGGACCTTTGCCAATACTTTTGCGTCCACATTCAGAAGTGATATGGGCCTATACGACCCACACTCCGTCTGATCCTTATCTTTTTTTAGCAACAGTGAAATCGATGCCTGCCCCAAGGATTGTGGCAGCACTCCCTTCCCAATCGCCTCTTCAAACATCCCCACCATCAGGGGTACCAGCTTATCCTTGAATTTTTTATAATATTCCACCGGAAACCCATCCGGCCCTGCCACCTTCCTCGACTGCATCCTCCCAATCACATCCTTTATCTCCTGCTCCACTATCGCTCCTTCTAAAGTAGCCCTGTCTCCCTCCCCTAACTTCAGGTACTCCAACCCATCTAGAAATTCCTGCATCTCACGGTCTCCCCCAGGTGGCTCTGACCTGTACAACCTCTCATAACATTTCTCAAAAACGTTGTTAATCAGATCCAGAGCCACCACCAACCTCCCTGCCCTATCCCTCACCTGAACAATTTCCCTAACCGCTGCCTCCCTCCGGAGCTGACCTGC
The DNA here is from genome assembly GCF_902713615.1 of Scyliorhinus canicula. Classification (NCBI taxonomy): domain Eukaryota; kingdom Metazoa; phylum Chordata; class Chondrichthyes; order Carcharhiniformes; family Scyliorhinidae; genus Scyliorhinus; species Scyliorhinus canicula. The sequence goes on along the minus strand of NC_052155.1, from coordinate 4,542,781 downwards.
TAACATATGCCCCGCCTTATCTCCATGTTCGTAAACTGCACCCCTTGCTCGTCTCAGTTGGCCCACCGCCTTCCTGGTAGATAGTCGGTCAAAGCTTGCTGTAGTTCCTTCCTCTTTTCCAGCTCCGCTGGGTCCCCATCTTCTGCATAACTCCTATCTACCTTCAACATCTCATCTATTAGCCTCTGCCGCTCAAACCTCTCCTCTTTGTCCACCCTGGCCTTAAACAAAATCACCTCACCCCTCACCACCGCCTTTACAGCCTCCCAAACAACTGCTTTTGACACCTCACCCGTACATTTGAAACCTACATATGAAATGAAATGAAAATCGCTTATTGTCACGAGTAGGCTTCAATGAAGTTACTGTGAAAAGCCCCTAGTCGCCACATTCCGGCGCCTGTTCGGGGAGGCTGGTACGGGAATTGAACTGTGCTGCTGGCCTGCTTGGTCTGCTTTAAAAGCCAGTGATTTAGCCCCGTGAGCTAAACCAGCCCCTCAACATTTTCCTCAATTACAAAAAACAAAGAAAGAACAAAGAAAAATTACAGCACAGGAACAGGCCCTTCGGCCCTCCAAGCCTGCGCCGATCCAGATCATCTATCTAAAACTGTCGCCTATTTTCAAAGGATCTGTATCCCCCTGCTCCCTGTCCATTCATGTATCTGTCTGGATGCATCTTAAATGACGCTATCGTGCCCACCTCTACCACCTCCACCAGCAATGCGTTCCATTCTCTGCGTAAAGAACTTTCTACGCATATCTCCCTTAAACTTTTCCCCTCTCACCTTGAACTCGTGACCCCTGGTACTTGAGTCCCCCACTCTGGGAAAAAGCTGCTTGCTCTCCACCCTGTCTATACCTCTCATGATTTTGTAGACCTCAATGAGGTCCCCCCTCAACCTCCATCTTTCTAATGAAAATAATCCTAATCTACTCAACCTCTCTTCATAGCTAGCGCCCTCCATACCAGACAACATCCTGGTGAACCTACTCTCCACCTTCTCCAAAGCATCCACATCCGTTTGATAATGTGGCGACCAGACTGTATGCAGTATTACAAATGTGGCCGAACCAAAGTCTTATACAACTGTAACATGACCTGCCAACTCTTGTACTCAATACCCCGTCCGATGAAGGAAAGCATGCCGTATGCCTTCTTGACCACTCTATCGACCTGCACAGCAACCTTCAGGGTACAATGGACCTGAACTCCCAGATCTCTCTGTACATTAATTTTCCCCAGGACTTTTTCCTTTACCGTATAGTTCGCTCTTGAATTGGATCTTCCAAAATGCATCACCTCGCATTTGCCCGGATTGAACTCCATCTGCCATTTCTCCGCCCAACTCTCCAATCTATCTATATTCTGCTGTATTCTCTGACAGTCCCCTTCACTATCTGCTATTCCACCAATCTTAGTGCCATCTGCAAACTTGCTAATCAGACCACCTATACCTTCCTCCAGATCATTTATGTATATCACAAACAACAGTGGTCCCAGCACGGATCCCTGTGGAACACCACTGGTCACAGTTCTCCATTTTGAGAAACTCCCTTCCACTACTACTCTCTGTCTCCTGTTGCCCAGCCAGTTCTTTATCCATCTAGCTAGTACACCCTGGACCCCATGAGACTTCACTTTCTCTATCAGCCTACCATGGGGAACCTTATCAAATGCCTTACTGAAGTCCATGTATATGACATCTACAGCCCTTCCCTCATCAATCAACTTTGTCACTTCCTCAAAGAATTATATTAAGTTGGTAAGACATGACCTTCCCTGCACAAAACCACGTTGCCTATCACTGATAAGCCCATTTTCTTCCAAACGGGAATAGATCCTATCCCTCAGTATCTTCTCCAACAGTTTGCCTACCACTGATGTCAAGCTCACCGGTCTATAATTACCTGGATTATCCCTGCTACCCTTCTTAAACAAGGGGACAGCATTAGCAATTCTCTAGTCCTCCGGTACCTCATCCGTGTTCAAGGATGCTGCAAGGATATCTGTTAAGGCCCCAGCTACTTCCTCTCACTTCCCTCAGCAATCTGGGATAGATCCCATCCGGACCTGGGGACTTGTCCACCTGAATGCCTTTTAGAATACCCAATACATCCTCCCTCCTTAGTCGACTTGACCTAGAGTAATCAAACATCTATCCCGAATCTCAACATCCGTCATGTCCCTCTCCTCGGTGAATACCGATGCAAAGTACTTGTTAAGAATCTCACCCATTTTCTCTGACACCACGCATAATTTTCCTCCTTTGTCCTTGAGTGGGCCAACCCTTTCTCTAGTTACCCTCTTGCTCCTTATATATGAATAAAAAGCTTTGTGATTTTCCTTAACCCTGTTTGCTAAAGATATTTCATGACCCCTTTTAGCCCTCTTGATTCCTCGTTTCAGATTGGTCCTACATTCCCGATATTCTTCCAAAGCTTTGCCTGTCTTCAGTTGCCTAGACCTTATGTATGCTTCCTTTTTCCTCTCAGCTAATCTGACAATTTCATCTGTCATCCATGGTTCCCTAATCTTGCCATTTCTATCCCTCATTTTCACAGGGACATGTCTGTCCTGCACTCTAATCAACCTCTCTTTAAAAGCCTCCCACATATCAAATGTGGATTTACCTTCAAACAGCTGCTCCCAATCCACATTCCCTAGCTCCTGCCGAATTCTGTTATACTTGGCCTTTCCCCAATTTAGCACTCTTCCTTTAGGACCACTCTCGTCTTTGTCCATGAGTATTCTAAAATTTACGGAATTGTGATCACTATTCCCAAAGTAATCCCCGACTGAAACTTTAGCCACCTGGCCGGGCTCATTCCCCAACACCAGGTCCAGTATGGCCCTTTCCCGAGTTGGACTATTTACATACTGCTCTAGAAAACCCTCCTGGATGCTCCTTACAAATTCTGCTCCATCTAGACCTCTGATACTAAGTGTATCCCAGTCAATGTTGGGAAAATTAAAATCTCCTATCACCACCACCTGTTGCTCCTACATCTTTCCATAATCTGTTTATATATTTGTACCTCTATCTCACGCTCGCTGTTGGGAGGTCTGTAGTACAGCCCCAACATTGTTACCGCACCCTTCCTATTTCTGAGCTCTGCCCAGATCACCTCACTACTCGAGTCCTCCACAGTGCCCTCCTTCAGCACAGCTGTGATATCCTCTCTGACCAGTAATGCAACTCCTCCACACCTTTTACCTCACTCTCTATCCCGCCTGAAGCATCGATATTCTGGGATATTTAGTTGCCAATCATGCCCTTCCCTCAACCAAGTCTCAATAATAGCAATAATATCATACTCCCAGGTACTAATCCAAAACCTGGTTTAGCACAGTGAGCTAAACAGCTGGCTTGTAATGCAGAACAATGCCAGCAGCGTGGGTTCAATTCCTGTACCAGCCTCCCCGAACAGGTGCCGGAATGTGGCGACTAGGGGCTTTTCACAGTAACTTCATTTAAGCCTACTTGTGACAATAAGCGATTATTATTATTATTATGAAAACCTAAGTTCATCTGCCTTACCTGCTACACTTCTTGCATTAAAACAAATGCACCACATTTGTCCCTTTGCATTCATCATCTGCTCCCTGCCTACTCTTCTCTTAGTCACGCTGACTTCATGATCTAGTTCAATACAGGCTTTAGTTACTACCTCCCTACTGTCCACTAACCTCCTCATTTGGTTCCCATTCCCCTGCCACATTAGTTTAAACCCTCCCCAACAGCATTAGCAAAAGCACCCCCATGGACATTGGTTCCAGTCAGGCCCAGGTGTAGACCGTCCAATTTGTAGTAGTCCCACCTCCCCCAGAGCCGGTCCCAATGTCCCAAAAATCTGAACCCCTCCCTCCTGCACCGTCTTTCAAGCCACGCATTCACCCTGCCTATTCTTTCATTTCTACTCTGACTACCACGTGACACTGGTAGCAATCCTGAGATTACTACCTCGGAGGTCCAACTTTTTAACTTGGCTCCTAACTCCCTAAATTCTGATTGTAGGACCACATCCTGTTTTTTGCCCATATCATTGGTGCCTGTATGCACCACAACAACTGGCTGTTCACCCTCCCCTTTCAGAATGTTCTGCAGCCAATCTGAGACAGCCCTGACCCGTGCACCTGGGAGGCAACATACCATTCAGAAGTCTTGTTTTTGACCACAGAACCGCCTATCTACTCCCCTTACAATTGAATCCCCTATGACTATAGTCCTTCCACTCTTTTTCCCACCCTTCTGTACAGCAGAGCCCGATACGGTGCCATGAACCTGGCTACTGCTGCCTTCCCCTGGTGAGCCATCTCTCCCAACAGTATCCAAAACGGTATACCTGTTTTGGAGTGAGAAGACCGCAGGGGACACCTGCACTGCCTTCCTGCTTTTTCTCTGCCTTTTGGTCACCCATTCCCTTTCTCCCTCAGCAATCCTAATCTGTGGTGTGACCAATTCGCAAAATGTGTTATCCACGACCTCCTCAGCATCGCGGATGCTCCAAAGTGAGTCATGTGGTCTAACAAGAGCTGCAGCTGGACACACTTCCCGCACATGAAGGAGCCAGGACATCAGCCACGTCCCTGAGCTCCCACATTGAGCAAGAGGAGCATAACACGGGACTGGGATCTCCTTCCATTTTTAATCTTAAACTTAACTTAGTCCAACTATAATATCAAATAATAGATAAGTGAAAAGGAAAAAAAAAGAAAAATTGTTACCAATCACACCATTAAAAAAAGATAGAAATAGAAAAACGTTACCTCATCAAACCTTACACGTCAGGGAAAAGAAAAACTACTTACCAGTCACCAGCCAATCACTTACCTGCTGGCTGTGATGTCACGGCTCAACTTCTTTCTACTTCTACCTGCCCTCGAGACTCCCTGTTGATCGTTACTCGGCTGGGATCCTTACAGTGAATGGTTTTTTTTGGTTAGAGGAGGAAGTAGGGAGGGAAACTCTGAAGAAGTGCTTGGGGTTTAAATGTCACTTGACAACAGCTCCTCCACAAACCACTTCTGGATACAGTGACCGCAATGCACTGATGCAAATTTCCCCCGCAACAGCCAATCAGCGGCTCCGCTCTGCTGCCCGCTGCTGGATGCTTGCCTTTACCTGAACACAGAGGGTGTCTTGGTCAAGTATCCCTTCTGGATACAGTGACCGCAATGCACCGATGCAAAGTTTCCCCGCAACAGCTAATCAGCGGCTCCACTCTGCTGCCCTTTGCTGGATCTTTTTCAATTTTGTCACAGAACCATTGGTTCCCCCAAAAGTCCCACATCTAATTTCCACCCCGGCCTCTGCGCTACCCCCTTCTCCAGTACCATATCCACCCAATGTGGAGCATGATCTGACACTGCAATTGCCGAGTATTCCGACCCCTTAACCCCAGCCAGCAAAGTTTCCCCACCACGAAAAAGTCGATCCGCGAGTATACCTTATGGACTGCTGAGAAAAACGAGTACTCCTGTTCTCTCGGGTGCAGAAACCTCCAAGGGTCCACCCCTCCCATTTCCACCATTAGCCCAGCTAGCGCCTTCGCCCCCGCCGATGGGACCAGCGAGCGCGGCCGTGATCTGTCCAACCTTGGTTCCTGCACCAAGTTCCAATCCCCCCCCACAATCAGCTCATGTGTGTCCAAGTCAGTGATGGCCCCAAACACCTTCTTTGCGAATCCCACATCGTCCCAATTGGGACTGTATACACTTAACAGCGCCACTAACCTCCCCTCCAGTACCCCTGTTACAATCACATATCTACCCCCCGCTGATCTGCCACCACCTTCTCCATCTGGAAGTGTACTCTTTTGCTCAGAAAGAATGCTTTCAATGGTGCATCTGTAAAAGTTGGTGAGAGTCGTTGCTGACATGCCAAATTTCCTTAAAATTCCATAAAGGATTAACATGTAAAATTAAAGCGCATGGGATAAGGGGAAGTCTATTGAGATGGATAGAAAATGGGTTGGCAGACGAGAAACAAAGAGCAAGAATTAACAGGTCTTTTTCAAATTGGCAGGCAGTGACTAGTGGGATACCGTAGGGATCGGTGCTGGGACCCCAGCTATTCACAATATATATTAATGATTTGGATGAGGGAACAAAATGTAATATCTCCAGATTTTCAAATGACACCAAGTTGGGTGGGAGGGTGAGCTGTGAGGAGGATGCAGAGATCTTTCATTATGATTTGGAAAAGTTGCATGAGTGGGCAAATGAATGGCAGATGGACTATATATAATTTGGATAAATGGGAGTTTATCCATTTTGGTAGCAAAAATGAGAAGGCAGACTATTATCTGAATGGCCATAAATTAGGAGAGGGGAATGTGAATGTGCAACGAGACCTGGGTGTCCATGTACACCAGTCACTGAAGGGAGAATGCAGGCACAGCAGGCTGCAAAGAAAGCAAATGGTATGCTGGCCTTCATTGCAAAAGAATTTTGAGTACAGGAGTACGGATGTCTTGCAGCAATTATACAGGACCTTGGTGAGGCCACATCTAGAATATTGTGTGCAGTTTTGGTCTCCATTTCTAAGGAAGGATGTTCTTGCTCTCGAAGGAGTGCAGCAAAGGTTCACCAGACTGATTCCTGGGATTGTGTGACTGACATATGAGGAGAGATTAAATTGGTTAGGATTGTATTCACTGGAGTTCAGAAACATGAGGGGGGCATCTCATAGAAACTTACTAAATTCTAACGGGACTAGACAGGACAGATGCAGGAAGGGTGTTTCCAATGGTGGGTGTGTCCAGAACTAGGGGGTCACCATTCAGGACAGAGATGAGGAGAAATTTCTTAGCCCATAGTGGCGAGTCTGCGAAATTCATTGCCACAGGAAGTAGTTGAGTCTAAAACATTGTATGGTTTCAAGAAGCACTTGGGGCGAAGGGAATGAAAAGATATGGGGGGAAAGCGGGATTAAGCTATCGAGTTGGATATCAGCCATGATCATAATGAATGGTGGAGCAGGCTCAAAGGGCCGAATGGCCTCCTCCTGCTCCTTTTTTTCATGGCCGCGATTTTACGGCTTCGTTGCACTCTTGCTGGGCGAAATAAGGCTGATGAATAATGGGAGAGGCAGAAAACGAGAAACATGCCAGGTGCAAACAATTTGCAAAGCAACCGGCCTGTTCCCGGAGGCGAAATTGGGATCTCGCCATAGCCACTTATCACCACTTAAGCCCTAAATGGGCCAGGGTTTAGAGAACCTCAAAGTGTATCATGGAGTTCACCCAGCCCACAACTTTTACTAGATTGTGGTATGGGGAGCACACGGCCCACTCTATAGGCGTGGTACAGCAGAAATGGAAAAGTATTTTTTAAAGCAAAACAATGTTTATTCTATGAACTCAAGTTAACCTTTTTAAAACATACAGTGAACATCTTAGCAACCATAAATTCAAATACAACCCCCAAAGAATACAACACCAACTAATTCTTACTTTCTTTTTAACATCCATAAGACTTAAAACAAAACCTTTCAACTGAAGCGCATCAGGTTAAAGTCACTACTGAGAGCAGTTATTAGTTTTAAATCACCAGGATTGATTTACAGTCTTTAGGTTACAGAGAGAGACTCTAAAACACCTTCTGGCTGTGACTGCAGCTATCCAGCTCTGAAAACGAAACTAAAACACACCCTGCAGTAAACAGCCTAAAACGAAACTAAAAAGCTTACAGACAGCCCAGCTCCATCCACACTGTGACATCACTGATAAACACTCATTTCTAAAAGGTACATTTCTTAAACACCCATTTCTTAAAGGTACTCTCACGTGACACCTCCCCCCAAGAAAAAAAAATAAACCATCAACTTCAAGATGGTTTCATTTTTCACCTTTTCACTGTCCTTTAAGAAATGCACACAGTATGTATGCTTTTTTGTTTAAAAAAAAACAACACACGCAAACAGGTATAATAATATAGTCCATTGTTTTGTTCTTCTTCCTCCAACTGAAATCCTTCTCGATTGACATCTCTTTGAACAAGAAGGTCTTTGCACGCTGCATCCATTTCTCTACGCATCGGCATTTCTCTTTAAAGTCAGATACTTTAGTCCAATCTGAAATCAGAGTCCCTTGTAATTCTCCAACACAGGAGCATTGGTTATCACAGCTTTCAGGCAGTCACATACCTGTTGACATTCCGCTGTCCGCTGGAATTTGTTACGCTTCTTGAGCAAGTCCATCAGTGGACAACCACGCTACAAAACGTTTCACAAATGTTCGATCAATTCCACTCATGCCAAGAAATCACATTATTTCCCTTTGTCTTGAGGGGATCGGAAACTCTTCAATAACTGTTAGTTTCACATTCCGTGTGACCATTCGACCATGTCCGATTGTATGGCCAAGGAAAGTGACTTGGACTTTCCAAATTCACTTTTGGCTAGGTTTATCACCAAACCCGCCTCCTGAAGTTGATCAAATAACTCCGTCAGATGTTTTAAATGTTCTTTCCATGTCTGGCTGAAAATTACCAGATCTTCGGTGCATAACGCACAATTGGGTAATCCTGAAACAATTTGTTAGTTAACCGTTGAAATGTGGATGGGGTGTTTTTCATGCCAAATGGCATAACCTTGAATTGGTATATACCATCTGGAGTCACAAAAGCTGAAATCTCCTTCGCCCTTTCGAATTAAGGTACCTGCCAGTAACCTTTAAGTAAATCCAGTTTGGAAATAAAAGCTGATTGTCCCACTTTCTCAATGCAATCCTCCAAACGTGGGCTAGGATAAGAGTCCGTTCTTGTAACTGCATTAACCTTTCTATAGTCCATACACAACCATTGGGTACTGTCCGGTTTTAGTACCATCACTATGGGTGAGCTCGATTGGCTGCAACCCACTTCAATTATGTCATTTTTAAGCATACTCTCAATCTCTTTGTTAACCTGTGCCGATTTTAAAGGATTAAGTCCATATGGATGTTGTTTGATTGGAACAGCATTTCCCACATCTACATCATGTATAGCCATTTTAGTACTTCACAATTTATCTCCACAAATATGCCCATGTGATATCAATAACTCTTTCAGGTCAGTCTGTTTTTCCTCTGGAAGGTAGCTCAATAATTTATCCCAATTTTTAAGAACATCCTCGTTTTCCAATTTAATTTGAGGTATGTCAAATTCACAGTCATCTGGATTTGGTTTGTCACTTTGGTCAGAATCATTAAAACCTCCTTTTTCTATCCTTCCCTATCAAAGTACCTTTTAAGCATATTCACATGAGACACTCGGTGCGTTTTCCTTCTATCTGGTGTTTTTACCATATAATTTACCTCACTTAATTTCCTTTCAATCTGATAAGGTCCACAAATCCTAGCTTTTAAAGGTTCACCTACCACTGGTAACAACACTAAAACTTTATCGCCAATGGCAAAACTACGAACTGTGGATTTCTTGTCCGCTACCTGCTTCAGCACATTTTGTGCAACTTTTAAATGTTGTCTCGCCAATTCAGCTGCTCTATTTAATCATTCCCTAAAATATGACACATAATCCAATAATGCAAGTTCTGATTTCTCACTCACCAATTTTTCCTTAATCAATTTAAGTGGTCCTCTTACCTCATGACCAAAAATTAGTTCAAAAGGACTAAATTTGGTTGACTCATTAGGTGCATCCCTAATTGCAAACAGTACGAATGGAATTCCTTTATCCCAATCCTCTGGATAATTGTGACAATACGCCCTCAACATTGTCTTTAATGTCTGATGCCACCTTTCTAACGCTCCCTGCGATTCTGGATGGTACGCAGTTGATTTAAATTGTTTTATTCCTAAGCTATCCATAACTTCTTTGAATAACCTTGAGGTAAAATTTGATCCTTGATCCAATTGTATTTCTGTGGGTAGTCCATATCAAGTAAAGAATTTAAGTAATTCCTCCACAATCTTTTTAGCTGTCTTATTACGTACTGGAATAGCCTCTGGAAACCTAGTAGACACATCCATTATAATCAAAAGATACTGATTCCCACTTTTCATTTCAGGAAGCGGTCCTCTGCAATCAATTAAGACCCTTGTAAAAGGTTCCTCAAATGCTGGAATGGGTATTAAGGGCGCTGGTTTTATCACTGCTTGAGGTTTCCCTATCACTTAACATGTGTGACATTATTGACAAAATTTAACTACATCTTTATGTAGTCCAGGCCAATAAAAATGTTTTTGGATTTTAGCTTGAGTTTTCCTTATTTCCAAATGACCTCCCACTGGTACTTTATGTGCAACTCGCAACACCTCCTTTCTATACCCTACTGGCAATACTACTTGATGAACCTCTGCCCACTTTTCATCCGCCTGCATATGTAAAGGTCTCCAATTTCTCATCAAGGCATTACTTTTATGGTAATAACACTGGTATGCACTCATATTCCTCTTCTGTGTATGCTTTCTGATACATCCGTTTTATTTCTATATCTTTCTGTTGTAACTCCATCAATTTTCATGAACGAAAAATATCGGCCTCACCCTCCACCTGTTCTTGTTCACCCATCTGATCAAAAATCGTTTCTGATAATTGCACTTCAACTTCATCTTCACTCTTTGATTTCTCCTCTTGTCTTAACCTGTGATTTTGCGACCTTGTTACTACATAATCTGGAAAAATCCCAGGATATTCGTCCTTCAACATTTCAGTTGTCTGATTTTCCACTGGCTTATCAACCACAATGGGCATCAATCCCACCTGTGATCTAGCTATATGATTACCCAAGATAAACTGTATTCCTGGACAAGATAGTTTCTCTATTACTCCTCCTACCACTTCACCACTCTTCACTGGACTTTCCAACCTTACCTTATATCATTGAACACTACTCCTCTCACCCTGAATTCCACATATTACCACCTTTCTGGCAACATTCTTCCCAAACTACATAACTCCTCATCTCTTACCATTAAAGACTGACTAGCTCCCGTATCTCATAAAATTGTGACTTCTTTACCTGCTCCTCCTGATACACATGAGTAAACTTTACCCACACAAGTAAATTCTTTAAAGAGATCAGGCACCTTCTTATCAATCACCTCTTGATCAGGCTGTACAATCTTTTGCAGCTCCTTCACTTCACTTGGGCTTTCCTTTACCACTCTAACAAACCCCACTGTCTTATCCTGTTTTACCACATCAGCCTTCCCAGTGCTTTTCTTCAACCACCAACACTGTGACTTTACATGGCCTAGTTTATTACAGTAAAACATTTGAAACTTTTCATTTCTTTTCCACCCTCCTGGATTTCTTTTTTAATCCAAGGTACACTCCTTATTATCTCCCATCAGATCACCTTTACCTTTACCACTTGAGTATTTCTCATGTCCCCAGTTTCTATCCCTCACAGGCTGAAACTGATGTCGGAAACCAAGCTTTGATTTATGAACTAATTCATAATCATCTGCCATTTCTGCTGCTGATCTCACAGTTTTAACCCTCTGCTCTTCCACATGAGTTCTCACTACATCAGGAATTGAATTTTTAAACTCCTCCAAAAGTATAATTTCTCTGAGAGCTTCATACGTTTGGTCTATTTTCAAAGCCCTTATCCACCTATCAAAATTACTCTGTTTGATCCTTTCAAACTCAATGTATATTTGACCAGGTTCTTTCCTTGAATTTCTAAACCTTTGTCTGTAGGCTTCAGGTGCTAGTTCATATGCACCGAGGATGGATTTTGTCACCTCCTCATACGACCCAGATACCTCCTCCAGTAGTGATGCAAACACTTCACTCGCCCTACCTGTCAGCTTTGTTTGAATCAGTAATACCCACATGTCCTGTGGCCATTTCATTTGTTTAGTTACCTTCTCAAATGAAATGAAAAAGGCTTCTACCTCCTTCTCATCAAATCTTGGCAATGATTGGACATATTTAAATAGATTTGAACTATCCTCATCACTATCATCCAACTGTACGTTTCCCTTTACGTCTACCAATTTTAACTGACTGTCATGTTTCATGGCCATTTTCTGAAGTTCAAACTCTCTCTCCTTATCTTTCTCTTTTTCCCTTTTTCCTTTTGCTCTGCTAGGGCTATTCTTTCTGTTTTCCTTTCTTCTCTCTCTTTTTCTTTCTCTCTTTTTCCTCTCCCTCTTTTGTATTCAAGCTGCTTTAATTCTTTCTCATGTTCCATTTGTTTATGTTGTAACTGATTTATTGCCATTTCCAATGAGTCAAACTGTATCTCAGCCAACTTTAAATGCTTAGCCACCACCATAATGACCTCATCTTTCCGCATTTTCTCAGGTAATGTTAACTGCATTGTTTTTGCCAAATCTAAGAGTCTGCTTTTAGTCTCTGTCCGTAAGTTACTGCGTGGGACCGTCTCCACCCCCAAAAACATATGAGCCTCTAAAAGAGCCATTGTCCACAACATACTCTCACATGACACCATACAATTAACGAGAGCCACGCCATATCCAGCAGTCTCCCGTCATTCAGTGGCCTCCCCAGCAAGTGGTCATGCTGGTGCTGGTTAGTATTTCTTTTGAAAACCCTGAACTTGGTGGAAGGGCTGATGTGGGGAGCCGAGGAGGTGAGTAGTCATCTTTGCTCACAGGCAAAGAGCCCGGGGCTCGGCGGGGTTGGGGGGCCCCTCGACTGGAGATGGGAGACCCTCCGCAGGGGTGGGCCGCCATGGGAGGGTGCAGGGGAGGCCCTGGGGGCGGTGATGTGGTGGTATTGTCCCTGGACTATTTATATATATTATATATAAACCAGAAATCATGAGTAATTCTGAATCGGATCCGAAACCCGCGGCTGCAGAAGGTGAATTTTGAATTCAATAAAAATCTGGAATTAAAAGTCTAATGATGACCATGAAACCATTGTCGATTGTCGCAAAAATCCACCTGGTTCACTAATGCCCTTTCGGGAAGGTAGTGGCTTCCCGTGGGTGGATGGGCCATGTAGCATGTGGGAGTTATTGCCCAGCATCCCAATCACACCTTGATGGATGGACACTGTGCTTGAACACTGTGGGAGGCAACGCCACACACGGAGCAGCCAACATCTGACCACCCAGGGGATGGGACGCAGCTCCGGGGACATGTCAACGGCTGGAGAGTAGGTTAGTGCCACAGGGAGGGGCGAGGGGGAGGCCTGGAGAGATGTGCCAAGGGTTCGGTGGTCGGTGTGCCCTCTCAACCCCTCATCCCTACCTACTCCCACCACCCCTTCCTCCTCCCTTGGTGCCCTCAGTGATCCTCGATGTGCTTGGTGGTCCTTCCCCTAATGCTTGTCCAGGTGTGCCGCCAGGATGAACATCTATAGTTGAGGTAACCAGCCACTTACACGTCCCATGGCCTTTGATGCCCCTGGCGGGTGTCCACTGGGGGCTCTTGAGGCTGGAGGTCCCCGGCTCACTTGTCAGTGGCAGATGCAGCCATACCGCCTGTCCCATGTGCTGGCTGTGAGATGCAGTTCAATTCCCGTACCAGCTTCACCGAACAGGCGCCGGAATGTGGCGACCAGGGGCTTTTCACAGTAACTTCATTTGAAGCCTACTTGTGAAAATAAGCGATTTTATTTCATTTTCTCATTTCATCAGAGGGCTGGAACTCGGGGGAGTTGGAGGCTACCATCGCCACTCCATGGGACGGGACCGTGTTTGCACCCGGAGCCTGCTCCTCACGCTTGGTTCCCATAGGGCCCTGGGGTTCGCCTTGGGACAGTGGGGCAGCTGGTTCGTGCCGTGGCTGCCCCTGCATCATCTGGCTTTGCCAACGCTGGCAGTTCCCCATGGTCCGCATTATTGTGCCGACGTGCTCGACGATACTCCTCAGTGATTGGGCCATGCTCTGCAAAGCCTCAGCCATGTCCAACTGCGACTGGTACAAGCTCCGCAGCGCCTCGGCTATTCCCATCTGAGAGCGGGACATGTCCCGTAGAACCTCATCATGGTCAGCCTGGTACTGGGTCACATCCCCCAGCACATCGAGCATTCTGCCGAGACACAGCCATGGCCGTCACCGAGCGCGTGACGAGACATCAGTCTTGCACACCTTCATTAATGGTTCCGACGTTGAGCACAAGGCTCTCCACTGCGGTAGCCACCCTTGCAGTGTTGGCCTCCGTGCCACATATTGCTGGCGACATCTCCTGCGCCCATAGCCTCTGGGACTCCACCAAGCAGCTATGGATTTGCTGGAGTGACGCTGACATCTCCCTCTGAATATTCCAGTGGCACTCAGTCTCCATCAGCCCCAGGATGACCACTTCCACAGGCTCAGCATCAGGCTGGGACCCAGCTGGGTCCTGGGATCCCGCAGACCTCCAGCTTCTGTCTCACCTGGGAGTTACTGCCTCCACCTGATGTACATCATCAGCAGTGTGGTGCTCACCAGATTGTGCCCCTGAAGCCTGACCACTAACATTTCCACAGTGCGGTGCCAGTGAATCGGCTGGCAAGCTTTCATTTGTGGCGAGAAGCCCGTGGGGCCTCGTTAAGTGGACCAATTAACGTTACCGGCCTCGCCAGGCCCAGAGCCAGGAAGCTCACAGCAATTCCCGCTCGCTACCACCCTTAAGAGATTTTTCCAGAGAATCATGTTCGATGTTTCAATGAATGGCGGTGCAGACCCGATGGGCCGAGTGGCCTACTTCTGATTCTACACCTTATGGTCTTAGTGGATGAATTGCGAAAGGATAGTATGCAGGTACAAGTGAGTGGGAAAACTCAAAGAATGTTGCCATTTATTATTAGGGGAATTGAGCACAAATATATGGGCTGGTTTAGCTCACAAGGCAAAATCGCTGGCTTATAAAACAGACCAAGCAGGCCAGCAGCACGGTTCGATTCCCGTACCAGCCTCCCCGGACAGGCGCCGGAATGTGGCGACTAGGGGCTTTTCACAGTAACTTCATTGAAGCCTACTCGTGACAATAAGCGATTTTCATTTCATATAGGGAGGTTATGCTTGAGGTATACAGAGATGAGTGAGACCACATCTGGAGTTCTGTGCACAGTATTGGTCACCTTATTTATGGAAGGATGTAAATGTATTGGAAGCAGTTTAGAGACGGTTTACCAGATTAATACCTGGAATGGGCAGGTTTTCATTAGAACTAGGAGCAGGAGTCGGCCATCTGGCCCCTCGAGCCTGCTCCGCCATTCAATGAGATCATGGCTGATCTTCAGCCATATGAGGAAAGGTTGGACAGGCTAGAGGTGATTGATTGAAATTGAGGGGTCTTGACAGGATTGATGTGTGAAGGATGTTTTCTCTTGTGAGAGAATCTAGGACAAAGGGCGGGATTCTCCCGCAATTGGCGGGATGGTCCGACGCCGGCGGCAAGAACGGCGCGAACGACTCCGCCGCCGGACCAACTGGAAGTTGCGAAATCCTCCGCACTTCCGGGGGCGAGGCCAGCGCCGGAGGGGTTGAGGCCACACCAACCGCCGCCAAAGGGCTGTCGCGAGTTGGCGCATGCGCAGAGCCGCTGGCGTGGATCTGCTCATGCACAGACTGGCCAGCGTGTTTCTTGCGCATGCGCAGGGGTTTCTTCTCCGCGGAGCCCTACAGAGGCCGGCGTAGAAGGAAGGAGTGCCCCCACTGTACAGGCCCGCCCGCAGATCAGTGGGCCTCAATTGCAGGCTAGGCCACTGTGTGCCCCCCCCCAGGCCGGATCACCCCATTCCCCCCATGGAATTCAGTAGCCATCCTACAAGCCAGGTCCCGCCGTGATGGACCATGTCCATTTGACGCCAGCGGGACTGGCCAGAAACCGACGGCCGCTCGGCCCTTCGGGGCCCGGAGAATTGCCAGGGGGCGCGCTGCCAACGGCCCCCGACTGGCGTGGTGTGATCCCCGCACCCGCGCAAAAACTAGTGCCGGTATGGGCCGCCCCGCCAATTCCGGGAGAATCCCAGCCGAGATTTGAAATTCATGCCATCGCTGGGCAAAATACCATCATTGCGCAGGGCTGCCGGCGTGTTCCGGCGCATGCGCAGAACTGCCAGCATGTTTCCTGCGCATGCGCAGGGGGTTTGTTCTCCGCGCCGGTCATTGCGGAGCCTTACAGAGACCGGCGCGGAGGGAAAGAGTGCCCCCACGGCACAGGCCCACCCGCAGATCGGTGGGCCCTGATCACGGGCCAGGCCACCGTGCCCCCCCCGGGCCAGATCTCCCCCCCCCCCCCCCCCCCCCGAGGACACAGCTAGACGGCCAGGTCCCACCGGGATGGACCATGTCCATTTCACGTCGGCGGAAACGGGTGGCCGCTCTGCCCGGAGAATTGCCGGGGGAATGCTGCCAATGGCCCCCAACTGGCGCGGAATGAGCCCCACCCCCACCCAAAAAGCGGCACCGGAGATTTTGTCAGCTGGTGTCGGAGCGGTGGGGCGGGATTCACGCCGCCCCCCCCCCGGTGATTCTCCGACCTCGCAGGGGGTCAGAGAATCCCACCCCTCATATCTGCATTCAAATCCTCCATGGCCTCGCCCTCTGTATCTCTTTCACCTCCTTCACCCCAACAATCCTCCAAGTAGTCTATATTCCTCCAATTTTGGCCTGTTGTACGTTCTCAATTTCCTTAACCCCATGATTGGCAAATGTCTCAGCCCTCAGCCTTGGAATTCCTTCCCTAAACCACTCTGCCTCTCTCTTCTCCCTTAAAACACCTCTTAAATGCAAGCGATATGACAAAGCCTGTCCTAAAATCTCTTTATTTGTTTTGTTTAGGATCTAACTACTCCATTGTGGATAGCGGCACAGATGGGACACACTGATATTGTTAAGCTGCTTCTCCAATGGGGAGCTAATTCAGATACTCCTCGGAAGGTCAGATTTCTCTTTGTGAAAGAAAGAGTTTTATATTCACTCCGTTAATATTGGTTCAATGGAAAACATATGAACAGTCGTTTGGTAGGACAGAACTTGAGTATTGCTGCCAAAGCTTTTTGTCTTGCACTCATCAGGATAATTCATAAGTGTGTCAAATGTAAAGAGAACAATTTATAGTATATTTGAATAAAGGGCTGATGAATTGGCAAATAGACTCTGGTTGAAGCATTGCTGTGGAGAATGCACCAGTTGATAGTGGCTTACAGTTAACTGCCATACATTGTTTGGAGTTTAAACTATGATTAGAGAGCCTCCTGTCAGATTTCTCAACTAGTACAGCAAAGAAAGGGAGTTCATTTGACTGCTCCATAATGCAGCTGCAGCTTTATATATAGCAAGCATTAAAGTTAAATAAAACTCTTGCTGGACTTGTCTACGATCAATGAGCTGCTGCATGATTATATATGACAGCCATTTGCTCATCAAGCCATCTTGATGCTGAAGTAGGGCACCAAAGGCATCCTGCGGGATAATGACGACCCTGATCAGATCATTCTGTGCTGTATGTCATGCAGACTCATAAACAGGCCTAAGGTTCTCATTTCCAACCCTGAAAAAAAACTCATATTACCCTGGAAGGGCATGGTATCTCAAACGTTTGAGCAACAGGTGAAGTTAGCTGTTTTATGCTGCTGTTATGCAATATTCACCACTAACAGGATGCTGCTGTTTAGCAAGATAGACATTTTGCCCATTATGGAGATGAGTAATGTGGGGTGAAATTCTCCGACCCCCAGCAGGGTCGGCGTTGCGCGATTTGCGCCGGTCGCGTGGATTCTCCGGCTCGGCCCCGGGCTGAGAGAATCCCGCGCCATGTACACACATTGTGCATGTTTCAGCTAAACAAAATAAGTGGTAGCAACTTGTTAGTCATTCCTTAGGGCAATGCCTTGGCGAATCAGAGTCAAGCTGCCTGGTTTAAATACAAAACAATGCTTGGCAGTGAAATGTCAGTCACTATCAACTGGTGCATTTTCCATGGCAACACGTCTACCAATCAGAGTCCGCTTGTCAACCAATCAGCACCGTCTTCTCATAATATCATTGTTGTTCCCTTTACATTTGGTTGTCTTGCAAATTGTCCTAATGAGTGTAAAATGAAAAGTTTCTACCAAAAAAATATTTTTTCAGCCAAACCTAAGGAAAACATATATTACTTTGTGTAATTTTGCATTTCCAATTTCCCCATCTCAGTTAACGTCCTCACGTTTATGTATATCTTGTTGGTTAACCAGGTCTTGGGTTTGTGATGAATGTAGAAATGTCAGATGTTCTGTATTAGAGGTTTTTGGTGCAGTAAGGTTAAAAGCCTGGGGTAGTTGTGTATGACTTCTGCAGTAGTGTTTTTAGAAATCCTGGTTTGAAAGGTTTTGGGTGCCAGAGGTGCAATTAAGGCATCGTAAAAGCTTGAGCTAATGGGGTTTTGTTTGGATTAAGAGGGTTCCCTGTGGAATTCATTACATTCATTGGGTGTGATTCTACAGCCGCGTCCAGAGAATCCCGCCCGAGGTCAATGGACTTCTCCATTTTCCGCGTCTCAAACGTGGTGTGTCCAAGTAGAAGGGAGATCAACGCCTCCCCCTCCACCGAGCCTCCCTCCCCCAAGCCTACATGGTGTTGTCCCTCATGGTGGGGAACCCACCAGCCACTAGTCAATTGTCAGCGTGCCAGCAAGATGCCCATAAGTGGCTCATATTGGTGACTTAACAGCTTTAAATAGCCTCTGAGCAGACAGTTCTCTACTTACCACACCATTGATGAAGTTTCATGACATCAGGAAGCCTTGAGGATTATCATATCAGATCAGTCATGACCTCATTATCTGAAGAAGGATATTCTTGCTATGGAGGGAGTGCAGCAAAGGTTTACCAGACTGATTCCTCAGATGGTGGGACTGTCAGATGAGGAGAGACTAAATCGGTTAGAGTTATATTTATTGGAGTATATAAGAGTGAGAGGGGATCTCATAGAAACTTACAAAATTAGAACAGGATTAATAAGAACATAAGAAAAGGAGCAGGAGTAGGCTATCTGGTCCCTCGAGCCTGCTTCGCCATTCAATAAGATCATGGCTGATCTTTTTGTGGACTAATTTCTTCTGTCAGAGGGTAGTGATTCTATGAAATTCT
The DNA here is from genome assembly GCF_902713615.1 of Scyliorhinus canicula. Taxonomy (NCBI): domain Eukaryota; kingdom Metazoa; phylum Chordata; class Chondrichthyes; order Carcharhiniformes; family Scyliorhinidae; genus Scyliorhinus; species Scyliorhinus canicula. The sequence goes on along the minus strand of NC_052155.1, from coordinate 4,523,793 downwards.
TTACCGTAGAGAGCTGTGGAGGCTGGGATAGACAGATTTTTCATCAGTGAGGGAATTCAGAGTATGAGGATAAGCCGGGAAAGTCCACTTACCTGTCCACTCACCAAAACCCTTCATTCCTTCACTGTTCAAAAATCTATCTTTGCCTTAAAAACAGTCAACGAGGTACCCTCAACTGCTTCACTGGGCAGGGAATTCCACATTTTCACCACCTTTTGGGTGAAGTTCCTTCTCAACTCAGTCCTAAAATCTGCTCCCCCTTATTTTGAGGCTATGCCCCCTTGTTCTAGATTCACCCGCCAATGGAAACAACCTCCCTGCTTCTATTTTATCTATTCACTTCATAATTTTGTGTGTTTCTATAAGATCCCCCCCCCCCCCCCCCCCCCCCCCCCCCACATTCTTCTAAACTCCAATGAAAAAGCCCCAGTCTACTCAGTCTCTCCTCATAAGCCAATCCTCTCAACTCCGGAATTAACCTAGTGAATCTCCTCTGCACGCCCTCCAGTGCCAGTACATCCTTTCTCAAGTAAGGAGACCAAAACTGTACACAGTACTCCAGGTGTGGCCCCACCAGCACCCTATACACCTACAGCATAACCTACTTGTTTTTAAACTCCATCCCTCTAGCAATAAAGGACAAAATTCCATTTGTCGTCTTAATCACCTGCTGCACCCGCAAACCAACATTTTGTGATTCTTGCACAAGGAAACCCAGGTCCCTCTGCACAGGAGCATGCTGCAATTTCTTACCATTTAAATAATAGTCCATTTTGCAGTTATTTCTGCCAAATTGGATGACCTCACATTTACCACATTGTACTCCATCTGCCAGACCCTTGCCCACTCACTTAAACTATCTATATCCCTCTGCAGACTTTCAGTGTTCCTTGCACACTTTACTCTTCCATTCATCTTAGTGTCATCTACGAACTTTGACACATTACACTTGGTTCCCAACTCCAAATCATCTATGTAAATTGTAAACAATTGCAGTCCCAACACTGATCCCTGAGGCACACCACTAGCCATTGATCGCCAACCAGAAAAACACCCATTTATTCCCACTCTTTGCTTTCTATTAGTTAACCAATCCTCTATCCATGCTAATACATTACCCAACGCTGTGCACCTTTATCTTATGCAGCAGCCTTTTGTGCGGCTCCTTGTCGAATGCCTTCTGGAAATCTAGATTAGACAGGGTAGATTCAGAAAGAATGTTCCTGATGGTGGGGGAGCCCAGAACTAGGGGTCATAGTTTTAGGCAAAGGAGTAAACCTTTTAGGACTGAGGTGAGGAGAAATTTCTTCACCCCATGAGAGGTGAATCTGTGGAATTCACTATCACAGAAAATAGTTGAGGCCGAAACATTGTGTAATTTCAAGAAGGAATTGGATATAGTTCCAGGGGCTAAAGAGATCAAGAGATATGGGAGGAAGGCGGCATCAGGGTATTGGACTTAATGATCAGCCATGATCATAATGAATGGCGGAGCAGGCTCGAAGGGCCGAATGGCCTCCTCCTGCTTTTATTTTCAGTTTCTATGTGAATGGCGGAGCAGCCTAGTGTCATAATCAATATTTTCCCCGCTTCTGGACTGTGATAGAAAGATTCAACAAGGTTCGTTAGGTAAGCAAAACTAAGCTTTATTTACGAACTACAACTGCTAGCAGTATGGCTGAGACTTGGAGTCGGAAGGCAGTCAATTACAAACTGCTGGTTCCTTTCCAAGTCTGCCCATTACAAAAAATAGGTAGACATTTATACATTATAAAATCAAGATAACGTGAATACAGCTTGGTCAGGAATTTGATCAAAAGTAAAACATAAGTAATAATCATTAAACTGGCGTCACCTTGCTGACTTTTAGAGGACTTGGGGTCTCATATCATTATCTTGTCTTTTGGTGTATGTTTAAGAAACGGAGCAGATTTGTTTAAGTATCGAAAATAACTATTTCTAGCTTACCTTGTGTATTTAGACTGCACTGGGTTATGACAACTAAGTTTTTATCCGAGTTTAGAGTCAGCAAGTTTTCGGGTCAAGTTGACCTTGGCTGCTTGTATTTGTGCCTTAGGTTATGCAAAGTCAGTTTAAATTTCATTGTACCAAGAAACTTGACTAGTTTTCCCATCATGCCATTATTTGCTTCGCACAACACCACACTAGTAGCCTACTTCTGCTCCTACAGCTTATGCATGAAAAATATTTTTCACTTGGAGTTCATAAATATGATGATTTAAAAATAAACTTTTATCTCTTGCATATAGGGGCTGGTTTAGCACAGGGCTAAATCGCTGGCTTTGAAAGCAGACCAAGACAGACCAGCAGCATGGTTCAATTCCCGTACCAGCCTCATCGAACAGGGGCTTTTCACAGTAACTTCATTGAAGCCTACTTGTGACAATAAGCGATTTTCAATTTTCATTTCATATAAAAGGGAAAAGATCTTCCGGCTCTTCCCTCCGACGGGATCTCGTGGTCCTGCCGACAGCACATCCCCGCTGCGAGGTTCCCGGCGGCCTGGGGTGGAATCAATGGGAAATCCTATTGATAGTGGCAGGGCCAGAGGATCCTGCTGCCGGCCAACGGTGGGCTGCCTCACGCTGCTGAGAAACACGCTGTGGGGAGGCTAGAGAATCTCGCCCAAGATTTACAACTTGGATTGTTATGCAATGTATAAAATGAACATTTCTGGTTATGAAAACCTTTCTTAAATTAAAAAATGAGAAATCCCATGTTAATCCACAATTATTATTCCTTCCAAAGGATGGCTCAACACCTTTATTCAAAGCGGCATACAAAGGCTTTACGGAAGTTGTTCGAGAGTTGCTGACATGTTCTCCTTCACTGGGAATTCTTAAGGTAAAAAGTAAATTATTTCAATGTCAATGTTGATGTGAGTAATAATCCCAACTCATAAATATAAGATAAAAATAAGCACAGCCTCATATGGAGTACCGTGTCCAGTTTGAGGCAGAGGTGCAGAAAAGATTCACGGGAAATGTTCCAGGAATGAGGAACGTAAGTCACATGGATAGATTGGAGATGCCAGTACTGTTCTCCTTGGAGATGGTTGACAGCAGATTTGACAGAGTTATTCAAAATCATGAGATGTCTGTAGAAAGTAGACATGGAAAAATTGTTTCCATTGGTTGTAGGTTAGAGAACCAGAGGGCACAGATTCTGGAAATTGGCAAAAAAAGCAACAGTCACATAAGGACATTTTTTTTATGCAGCAACTGGTTATGACCTGATATGCACTGCCTCAAAGTGTGGTGGAGGCAGGTTCAATTGAGGCATTCAAGAGGGAATTGAATTATTATCTAAAAGGAAGAACATGCCGGGCTGTGGGATGTTAGACTGGAGGAATTGCTTCTTTGGAGTGTCATCACAGACATGGCTGTCCAAGTGACCTCAGTCTGTGTTGTAACCATTCTATGATCCTTTTCCGAATGCTTTACCATAGCTTCTATTAAGTGCGCTATATTGAAATCTATTCACTGACTTTTATTCATTCATTGTTGGAATCTGGGCTGGGATTCTCCCCTACCCAGCGGGGCGGGGGGTCCCGGCAGGATGGAGTGGCGTGAACCCTCCGGCATCAGGCCGTCCCAAAGGTGCGGATTTAGGGGCCCAGCCCTAACCTTGCGGGGCTAGGTTAGCGCCGGAGTGGTTGGCGCCCCGCCGGCCAGCAGGAAAGGCCTTTGGCGCCACGCCAGCCGGGGCTGAAGGGACTTCGCTGGCCGGCGGAAGTCCGCGCATGCGCCGGAGCATCAGCGGCTGTTGACATCATCCCCGCACATGCGCAAGGGAGGGGGGTCACCTCCGTGTCCGCCATTGTGAAGGCTATGGCCAACGCTGAAGGAAAAAGTGCCCCCACGGCACAGGCCCGCCTGCCGATCGGTGGGCCCCAATAGCGGGCCAGGCCACCATGGGGGCACCCCCCGGGGCCAGATCCCCCCCTCCCAGGACCCCGGAGCCCGCCCGCGCCGCCAGTCCCGCCGGTAAGGTAGGTGTTTTGATTCACGCCGGCGGGGGAGGAATTACAGCAGCGGGACTTCGTCCCATCGCGGGCCGTAGAATCGCCGGGGGGGGGGGGGGGGCGCCGACCGACGCGATTCCGCCTCCACCAAATCTCTCGTGCCGGAGACTTCGGAAGACGGCGGGGGCGGGATTCACACCGCCCCCCGACGATTCTCCAACCCGGCGGGGAGGGGGGTCGGATAATCCAGCCCCTGGTTTCCATTTATTGCTCCTCTCTAGTTGCTCAGAGAAGTTAATAGTGAATCTTCTTGGTGCAGTTTTGACACATCTGAGTGGTTTAATAGGCCACTTCACAAAGCCGTTAAAATTTAGCCATGAAGTGTGGTTTCAGAGTCATGTATCTGGGTCAGACCAGGTAAGATTTTAGCAGGGTACCTTCCCTAAAATATATTTGTTTAAAGATTTCATATGAATTCTCAAAATATCTTGATGGAATTTGAACACACATTCTCTGGATTACAGATCCAGATCCTGTACAACTATCACAACATAGAAAATAGAACCAGGAATAGGCCGTTTGCAGCATGATAGCACACATGGCTAGCACTGTGGCTTCACAGCGCCAGGGTTCCCAGGTTCGATTCCCGGCTTAGGTCACTGTTTGCGAGGAGTCTGCACGTTCTCCCCGTGTCTGTGTGGGTTTTCTCCGGGTGCTCTGGTTTCCTCCCACTGTCCAAAGACGTACAGGTTAGGTGGATTGGCCATGCTAAAGTGCCCTTAGTGTCCAAAAAGGTTAGGAGGGGTTATTGGGTTATGGGGACAGGGTGGAAGTGAGGGCTTAAGTGGGTCGATGCAGACTCGATGGGCCGAATGGCCTCCTTCTGCACTGTATGTTCTATGTTTGGCCATTTGAGTCTGCTTCACCATTTGCAAAAGAGCAAATGCAATGTGAGAAACATTTCCACGCACGTGGCTCGGGTCTGGTGTGCACTGCCTGAGGTTAATCATGAGTGCCCACCTTCTCAACCTTGTCCCTTGCCTGAGGAGTGGTGATCCACAGGTTAAGTCACCACCAGTCAGCTCTCTTTCAAAAAGGCGGAGAACGGACTTTGGTGGACGTTCACTTAATTTAATTTCAGATCATTATTTGAATATATACAATGTGCAAAGGTGTGGGGAAAAGTTTGGGGAATGGCGCTAAGTCAAGATATCCGTTTGGAGAGCCGGTACAGACACGATGGGCAAATGGCCTCCTTCTTCCCCGTTAGAATTCTGTGATTCAGTGTGTGCTGATCCTCTATCTGAATGCTGTTGCTATATTTATCTGGTTATAAATATGGCAGTCAATATGGTCGCCTTCCTTAATCCTAATTACGTTTGCTCTCGAGTCGCCAGGTATCTTTCGATACCGCCACAAGGTTCAAACCCGAATACTGATCAAAGAACCAATGCACCAGTTGGTTAGTTCAAAGTCAATACTATTTATTTACACACACAGTAATATCTACTCATGCATAAAATACCACAAACTAAACTATCTCTAACGCTAACGCCTAAACTTAACTTCGGCTGCCCACTCAGTCAGAGGAACAATGGCCGTTGTTCGGATCTGAGGCTGTTGGGTTTGAAGAGGTGATAAGAGAACAGCTAAGGTCGTTCCTCTGATGGCGAGCGTTGACCTTGGACTTACTTGCTTCTGGTGCAGCTGGTGGACGGGTCTCTCCGCTTCGAGAGCCGACTCCAAGACAGCGATTCTCTCTCGGGGGCTTCTTCTTATACCTGAAGGGGCTTCGCGCACTTTTGGGAGGGCCTTGAACTTGGCCCCAATTAATTGGGCCGTATCTTGATCACTGGTATTGATCTTGACCAATAAAGGGGTGGGTGCCCTGATGGCTGGGCGTGTCCTAGATGGCCGTTGGCCTGGCTTTGTTTGTGTATTTCTGGTGCCGGGATGTCTGCAATAGTATCAGTTACTTGAGTGTCATTCCTTTGTTCCCGTGGATGGGCCATCAATATGTTAATTGACCTACAGTTTCAGTCTCGTCTGGGAGTTGCCTTCTCAATACTCATACAGGCTCTGTGTTTGCTTGCTTTCCTAACATTGTCCATATTTCCCTACAGTCATTGCGATCATCCATTTTGTATTCTGGAAGTGGCCATCCCAGGTGGCTACAATGCCATACTCCCACACTCTCTCCATACCACTTAACTTTAGAGTCTAGAAATCTATTTCTTTCTTCAATATATCCGGTGACTTGGCCTCACAGTCTCCTCTGGTAGAGAATTCCATAGGTTCACCACCCTCTAAGTGAAGATGTTCCTCCTTATCTCAGTCCTAATTGGCCCTCCCTGTATCCTGAGATTATGACCCTTTGTCCTAGACCCTCCAGCCAAAGGAAACAGCATCCCTGCATCCAGTCTGTCCAGCCCTGTCAGAATTTTGTACATCTCAATGAGGTCCCCCCTCATTCTTCTAAATTCCAGGGAATACAGGCCCAGTCAATTCAATCTCTCCTCATACGATGATCCTGCCATCCCAGGAATCAATCTGGTGACCCTTTTCTGCACTCCCTCGATGGCAAATATATCGTTTCTCCGGTGTGGTCTCAACACTTTCATTCTCAGTGTAGCTGCTCCAGACATTTCCTCATGGCAAAACTACATGAAGTATCTGGATTGACGGAATCAAGGTGGTAGAGCCAGTATTGTGCAGACATTTGATTTCGCTTTCTCTTGCTTTATGAAATGTTAGGAAATCTAGGGTTGAATTTTCATGCAGAAAAAAGGAACCCAAAAATAGAGTTGGAGAGGGACTGATTCTGGGTTCCTGCCTCACACAGCATCAGCACACACAAGGAGTGGCCTTACCACCCAATAACAGGTGGGCTCCAATACTGCAGGACGACTAGGAAGTCCTTTAGCACTCACAGATCAGCAACCCCACTGGCCAAGGTGCGAGTTGCTAGCCTGAAGATGGAGGGCGCGATTTAATGGAAATGCAGGCCCAACCATATCCAATCCTGACCCCCAAACTCAATTGAAAATTCGGCCAGTGGTTGCCAAGGATTTGCTTTAGTATTTAATTCTCTGATGCTTGGTTATTTATACTACATTTCTTCTTTAGAAAATATTTTATTGAGGCATTTATAATTTTAACATTCTAAACAACAGAGCGGTCCAACACACGCAAAAACTCCACAATAACATATCCAACTGGAGTTCTCCCAGTGAGCCAGAGAAGACACAGCCAAGTGAGGCACAGCTAAGAGTGAGTTTGGGAATTTGAAGCTAGATGGGAATTGAATTAAATTGAATTAAATCAGGTAAGACTGTTCCTTTTTATATTTCAGGAATTTAAATTAATCTAGAATTGTGCAGTGAAGGTTCACAAGGGCTGCCCCGCATACTCACATGGCTGGCTGGCAGTTAAGTGTCAGTCACCTTTGATCTAAAAGCAGGTGGGGGGGGGGGGGGGGGGGGGGAGAAACGCAGGCCAATTTAAAAGAGCAAATTGTAACTCACTCCCAGTGAGTTCTCCCAGTCAGCCAGAGAAGACACAGCCAGAGTGAGACACAGCTAAGAGTGAGCTTGGGAATTTGAAGCTAGGTGGGAATTTGAAGCTGGGTTGGGAGGAGGTGCTTTTATCCTTGGTAAGTGACTGGTAAGTAGTTTTTCTTTTTCTTTTCATTGGTATATTTATTTTTTTCTTTGTTTTGTTTTGGAATTGTAGTTGTATAAGTTAACCGAAGGTTTAAGACATGGCAGGAGATCCCAGACCCGTGTCATGCTCCTCGTGTGCGATGTGGGAGCTCAGAGACACGTCCACTGTCCCTGGCTCCTTCACGTGCAAGACGTGTGTCCAGTTGCAGCTCCTGTTAGACCACTTGACGGCTATGGAGCTGCGGATGGACTCACTTTGGAGCATTTGCGATGCTGAGGACGTCGTGGATAGCACGTTTAGCGAGTTGGTCACACCACAGGTGAAAGTTACTGAGGGAGATAGAAAATGGGTGACCAAAAGACAGAGCAAGAGTAGGAAGGCAGTGCAGGTGTCCACTGCGGTCATCTCGCTGCAAAACAGATGCACACTGGGCTAAATCGCTGGCTTTGAAAGCAGACCAAGGCAGGCCAGCAGGATGGTTCAATTCCCACACCAGCCACCCCAAACAGGCGCCGGAATGTGGCGACTAGGGGCTTTTCACAGTAACTTTATTTGAAGCCTACTTATGACAATAAGCAATTTTCATTTCATTTCACCAGGAGAAGGCAGCAGCAGCCAGGCTCATGGCACCGTGGCTGGCTCTGCTGCACAGCAGGGCAGGAAGAAGAATGGCAGGGCTATAGTGATAGAGGAAATATAACTTAGGAGAGGTTACTGATCGAGATGTTAAGATTCAAAGCAGAGGTATAAAAGCCAACATAAGTGTACTTTACCTGAATGCTCGTAGTATTCGGAATAAGGTAAATGAGTTGATGGCGCAAATCATCGTGAATGACTATGATTTTGTGGCCATTACTGAAACATGGTTAAAGAATGGTCACGACTGGGAGTTAAATATCCGAGGGTATCAAACTATTCGGAAGGACAGAGTGGATTGTAAGGGAGGTGGTGTAGCTCTGTTATTTAAGGGTGACATTCAGGCAATAGTAAGGGATGACATCGGTGCTATGGAGGGTAAGGTTGAATGTATTTGGGTGGAAATCAGGAATAGTAAGGCGAAAAAGTCACTGATAGGAGTAGTCTATAGGCCACCAAATAGTAACATTATGGTGGGGCAGGCAATAAACAAAGAAATAACTGATGCATGTAGAAATGGTACAGCAGTTATGGGGGATTTTAATCTACATGTCGATTGGTTTAACCAGGTCAGTCAAGGCAACCTTGAGGAGGAGTTTACAGAATGTATACGCGATAGTTTCCATGAACAGTATGTAATGGAACCTACGAGGGAACAAGCGGTCCTAGATCTGGTCCTGTGTAATGAGACAGGATTGATTAATGATCTCATAGTTAGGGATCCTCTCGGGAAGAGCGATCACAATATGGTGGAATTTAAAATACAGATGGAGGGTCAGAAGGTAAAATCAAACACTAGTGTTTTGTTCTTAAACAAAGGAGATTACAATGGGATGAGAGAAGACCTAGTAAAGGTAGACTGTGAGCAAAGACTTTATGGTGAAACAGTTGAGGAACAGTGGAGAACCTTCCAAGCGATTTTTCACAGTGCTCAGCAATGGTTTATAACAACAAAAAGGAAGGATGGTAGAAAGAGGAAAAATTGACCGTGGATATCTAAAGAAATAAGGGAGAGTATCAAATTGAAGGAAAAAGTATACAAAGTGGCAAAGATTAATGGGAGACGAGAGAACTGGGAAATCTTTAGGGGGCAACAGAAAGCTACTAAAAAAGCTATAAAGAAGAGTAAAATAGTTTATGAGAGTAAACTTGCTCAGAATATAAAAAGATAGTAAAAATGTCTCCAAATATATAAAACAAAAAAGAGTGGCTAAGGTAAATATTGGTCTTTTAGAGGATGAGAAGGGAGATTTAATAATGGGAGATGAGGAAATGGCTGAGAAACTGAACAGGTTTTTTGGGTTGGTCTTCACAGTGGAAGACACAAATAACATGCCAGTGACTGATAGAAATGAGGCTATGGCAGGTGAGGACCTTGAGATGATTATTATCACTAAGGAGGTAGTGATGGGCAAGCTAATTGGGCTAAAGGTAGACAAGTCTCCTGGCCCTGATGGAATGCAACCCAGAGTTCTAAAAGAGATAGCTAGGGAAATTGCAAATGCACAAGTGATAATTTACCAAGTGATAATCCCGGTGGATTGGAAATTACCAAACGTGACACCACTGTTTAAAAAAGGAGGTCGGCAGAAAGCAGGTAATTATAGGCCAGTGAGCTTAACTTCAGTAGTAGGGAAGATGCTGGAATCTATCATCAAGGAAGAAATTGCGAGGCATCTGGATGGAAATTGTCCCATTGGGCAGGCGCAGCATGGGTTCATAAAGGGCAGGTCTTGCCGAACTAATTTAGTGGAATTTTTTGAGGACATTACCAGAGCGGTAGATAATGGGGAGCCAATGGATGTGGTATATCTGGATTTCCAGAAAGCTTTTGACAAGGTGCCACACAAAAGGCTGCTGCATAAGATAAAGATGCATGGCATTAAGGGTAAAGTAGTAGCATGGATAGAGGATTGGTTAATTAATAGAAAGCAAAGAGTGGGGATTAATGGGTGTTTCTCTGGTTGGCAATCAGTAGCTAGTGGTGTCCCTCAGGGATCAGTGTTGTGCCCACAATTGTTCACAATTTACATAGATGATTTGGAGTTGGGGACCAAGGGCAATGTGTCCAGGTTTGCAGGCAACACTAAGATGAGTGGTAAAGCAAAAAGTGCAGAGGATACCGGAAGTCTGCAGAGGGATTTGGATAGGTTAAGTGAATGGGCTAGGGTCTGGCAGATGGAATACAATGTTGACAAATGTGAGGTTATCTATTTTGGTAGGAATAACAGCAAAAGGGATTATTATTTAAATGATAAAATATTAAAATATGCTGCTGTGCAGAGAGACCTGGGTATGGTCATGCATGAGTCGCAAAAAGTTGGTTGACAGGTGGAACAGGTGATTAAGGCGGCAAATGGAATTTTGTCCTTCATGCTAGAGGGATGGAGTTTAAGACTAGGGATTGCAATTGTCTAAGGTGTTTGTGAGGCCACACTTGGAGTATTGTGTTCAGTTTTGGTCTCCTTACCTGAGAAAGGACGTACTGGCGCTGGAGGGTGTGCAGAGGAGATTCACGAGGTTAATCCCAGAGCTGAAGGGGTTGGATTACGAGGAGAGGTTGAGTAGGCTGGGACTGTATTCGTTGGAATTTAGAAGGATGAGGGGGCATCCTACAGAAACATATAAAATTATGAAGGGAATAGATAGGATAGATGCGGGTAGGTTGTTTCCACTGGCGGGTGAAAGTAGAACTAGGGAGCATAGCCTCAAAATAAGGGGAAGTAGATTTAGGACTGAGTTTAGGAGGAACGTCTTCACCCAAAGGGTTGTGAATCTATGGAATTCCTTGCCCAGTGAAGCAGTTGAGGCGCCTTCATTAAATGTTTTTAAGATAAAGACAGATAGTGTTTTTGAAGAATAAAGGGATAAGGGTTATGGTGTTCGGGCCGGAAAGTGGAGCTGAGTCCACAAAAGATCAGCCATGATCTCATTGAATTGCGGAGCAGGCTCGAGGGGCCAGATGGCCGACTCCTGCTCCTAGTTCTTATGTTCTTATAACTTCCCTCCGCCCTAACTTCTATCTACCCATATATTAGATTCCCTGTCCTTATTCTTCACTTTCATGCCTCCCCTTCCCCCCGTCTATTTATGCAACATTTAACAACAACACCAAAATCAGTCATATAACATAAAACAGAGGATTATTGAGTTGATCCCAGCTCCATTTCTAGTTGCTTTTGACCCTGAGGGCCAATTGTAACTATCACGAGAGAAAAAGTACTCGGTACATGGGAGTAAAGTTCCCCGGACCTGATGAGTTGCACCCTATGATATGAAAGAATGAAAAGGGAGGCTCCTCAATGCGGGGAGGGCAGGAGGCATGTCCTGTTCCCCCAAGATTCCCAAAGGGTGAGGCAGAGGGCAGCCAGTGCCACCTGGGACAAGATTGCGGTGGGTGTGAGCTCAGGGAGTGTTACCAGGAGGACTGGCCTCCAGTTTCACAAGAAGGTCAACGATCTACATGGGCAGCACAGGTGAGCTGACACCAAGAAGCCTGCCGAGACCTTTCCGCCCCACGCGTTCATCCACACCCCAAACCATTCAGCCCCTAACCCTCATTTCAACCCCCATCCCTTCCTTCACAGTCCCCCCTCCCACCACTGTGAACCACGCGTGTGGCTAATGATGCCCTTTTTTTGTCTCCATAGGAGATGGCACGGCATCACAGTGGTTAGCACAGTTGCTTCACAGCTGTTAGGTGGGTTACTGGGTTACGAGGATAGGGTGGAGGTGTGAGCTTAAGTAGGGTGCTCTTTCCAAGGGCTGGTGTGGACTCGATGGGCTGAATGGCCTCCTTCTGCACTGTAAATTCTACGATTCTATGATGAAGCTATCTGACAATCGCCAGGAGAAGGCCCAGACTGGCGATGGGGTGCAAGACATATAAATCCTCACCACCTTCGAGGAACAGGCCTTGGAGGTGATGGGGTGGCTGAGGACAAGGCGGTCACGAATCCGGAGGCTGGCGATGCCGCAGAAGTGAGGATCCACTGGGCCCCACCCAGAGGACTTGTCACATGTTGTTATTATTGCCATATTGACTGACTGACTCATCCCTCCCACTGACCACATGACCATTCTCCCGCAGGTCCTCTCGCCAACGGCGCCGATCCATCCCAGGTCGCCGAGCTCCAAGGAATGCCATGATCGATGTGTCACAGCTGTCATCCCCACCCTCCACGAGCGCAGATACACACACTGCGGTGGGAAACATTCTTGGACAGGCTTCTGGGACACAATCTGGTGAGCACCACACTGCTGCTGATGTACATGAGGTGGAGGCAGGAACCTCCAGGCAAGACAGCAGTTGGATCCCAGGCCCCAGTTGGGTCCTAGCCAGATGCTGAGCCTCTGGAACAGAGGTACCCGGACCTCATGGAGACGTCAGGGAGCAGCCCTCAATGTTGTGCCGAGCCATGATCACCCTACTCAAACCCACGTATCCACCCTATACCCGTAACCCAACAACCCCCCCCTTAACCTTACATTTATTAGGACACTACGGGCAATTTATCATGGCCAATCCACCTAACCCGCACATCTTTGGACTGTGGGAGGAAACCGGAACACCCGGAGGAAACCCACGCACACAGGGGGAGGACGTGCAGACTCCGCACAGACAGTGACCCAGCCGGGAATCGAACCTGGGACCCTGGAGCTGTGAAGCATTGATGCTAACCACCATGCTACCCTGCTGCCCAGGATGGGTCCTGGAGATGTTAGTGACATTTCAGTAGATCCAGAGCTGATTGGGGATGTCCCAGAGGCTAGGGGTGCAGGAGATGTCATCAGCAATGCATGGCACTGAAGCCAACACTGCTAAGGTGGCGACCACAGGGGAGAGCCTGGTGCACAATGTCAGCACCATTAGTGGAGGTATCCAAAGCGTGGCATTGTCGGTGACAGCCACGGCTAAGGATCTCGACAGAATGTCCGCCTCGCTGAGGGATGTGACCCAGTACCATGCTGACATTGATGAGGTGCTGCGGGACATGTCCCGCTCGCAGGTGGGCATTGCCGAGGCGCTGCAGAGAATGGCCCAGTCACTGAGGAGCATCGCCAAGGGTGTCAGCACAATGATGTAAACATCAGGGAACCGCCAGGGCTGGCAGAGCCAGATGATGCAGGCGCAGCTGGGGCTTGAACCTGTTGCCCCTCCGTCCCGAGGTGGTCCCTATGGGCACTGTGCAGGAGGAGAGGGCGCTGGGTGCCAACATGGACCCATCCCATGGAGTGGGGATGGTGACCTCCAGCTCGCCTGAGTTCCATCCCTCTGATGAAGCCGTGTCTCGAAGTCAGCATACGGGACAGGGCAGCACGGCTGTGCATGTGCCATTGACAACTGCTCCAAGGCCCTCTGGCCCTAGACGCCCAGAAGACACCAACCAGGGTCATCGAAGGCCATGGGGCGTGGTAAGTAATTGGCTGCCTCCACCTCAGATGTGCTTCCTGGGGACACATCTAGATCTAGCGGTAGAACAAGGATGGTTAAATACGTTGAGGATGACTGAGGGCACCGGGGGAGGGGAGGAGAGGGCAGAGGGGAGGATAGGTAGGGGGTGGTGGGGAGAATGGAGAGGCACCATCGGGAGAGTGGGGAATTGTTGGACACCTGTGACACATTAAAAACCCTTGAGCACAGGCAGTATGATGCCTCTGTCAGTTTCTTCCGCAATGCGGCCCAACCTCCGAGCCCTTGGCCCATCTTTCCCACTCCAGGCATCTCCCCTCCCAGTAGAACGCAACCACCCTCCGGCCGTGGACATGTCCGCGGAACTGTGTCCCTTCCGTTGGGTGTTAGAATGTTGGCTGCTGCGTGTGTGGTTGCCTCCCGCAGTGTTCTGGCACGGTGACCATGCATCAAGGTGTGGTTGGGATACTCGACAATGAATCCCACATGCTACATGGCCCGCCCACCCACTGAAATCCACTTAGATTGTGTGCAGTGCTCACTTAACCATGACTGCAAATTCCCCATTAGCAATAGCCTTCAGTCGCACGGCCAGAGGCCACGGTAGTCGGTGTGGGTTATGGGTGGTAGGTGAGGCACACGGGCAAGGACAAGGGTTGCCTCTGGAGCGAGTACACACAGTCCAGGCATGATGGTGCTGAGCATGGTTGCACCCCCAATGTCTCTGGTCCCTTTGCATGGCGGATCATACGTGCGGACACCCCTCTCCCCCTCCACACCCCCACCCCCAGCAGAGGGTCCTCCAACCCCGCCGAGCACTGGGATGGCAAGCCCAAGGCTCTTTGCCTGTGAACAAAGATTGCTATTTACTTCCTCGGCTCCCCGCAGAAGCCCTTCCGCCTGGTTCACATTTTTCAAAAGGAGTACTAATCGGCGCCAGCTTGCTGCGCAGGCTGATGAATCACAAAGGCCGTTGGATATGGGGTCGCTCCCATTAATTGTATGGAAATAAGGCTTAAGTGGTGATAATTGGTTTCTCCCACACCAGTTTTGCCTATGGGAGTGGGCCGATTGCATTGCAAGCTGTTTGGCGCCTGGCGCGGTTCTCATTTTTGGCCTCTCCCACTGATCTCCGGCCTTGAATTGCTCGAGCGAGAGCGCAATGAGGCCTGAGAATTGCGCCCATAGGATTTGCAGGTGGCTTGCCAGAGTAAATGCTGAAGGTTGTTTCTCCTTGTGGGAGAGTCCAAGACCAGAGGACCATATTCTCAGAGTGAGGGATCTGTAAAGGGTCACCCATTTAAGAAAGAGATTAGGAGGAATGTATTCTCTCAGAGGGGAATGAATCTGTGGAATTCATTACCGCAGAGAGCTGTAGAGGCTGGGTCGTTAATTGTGTTCAAGGCTGAAATAGACAGATTTTAGTCAGTAAGGGAATCAAGGGTTATGGGGATATGATGGGAAAGTGGAGTTGAGGATCATCACTTCAGTCATGATCCAATTGAATGGCGATGCAGACTCAAAGTGCCGAATGGCCAATTTCAGCTCCTACGTCTTATGCTCTGCATGTACCTAACCTAACCATCTCATTTGTACTGGCAGTAGAATGATGTTCCATGCTGGCAATATGGGTTTGTATACATTCTCCTTAGAATTAGAATCACATAACCTCATTCAAAGTATTCCATGTTTAAAAATAAGCAGATGCATTCAACGGTGTGCTCTACATTCATTTTTTTTAACTTTTATCCTATTTAAAATTTATTTCTAATAAATGTCCTCATTTGAACACCTTCCCACATGTCATACCGTACCCTATTTCCCCTATCAAGAAGACAGCCAGGTAATCAGCTACTGCTGTAGCCACTGTAGCCACCTAAAATGGACACTGAACCAAACAAAATGGAGAATCGCTAAGACTGTAGGGAAAAACAGTTTAGCCAAGGCAAACAGCCTGCAAACACTCATTAGCATTTTGCAAGCAGCAAAACCAGTTTCTGGCCAGGTGGAAGATCTCCAACCAAAGGTGATAATGGCAGAACGTTCTACATACTAATGAGGCAGTCCAGATCTAGGCACACACAATGGCAACATTTGGGTTTGAATAAGATACTTTAAGTGGATGTCCAGACAGAGCGGCACCAGAAGTATCCACTATAGAAACCGCCCCCACCATCGAGAAAGACCCTCACATTGGAGGAATTCAAAAGATATCGATTGGAAGCGATCCAATCGATACCTAAAGGTAAAGCCCGCCCAGGAAGAGGGAAGGACATTGGGGACCCCTATAAATATAGACCCCCACACATGGTCCTGTCTGTTGTTTCGTGCTCCGGCTTTGACCAAGACCTCCAACTCGTCTCCTGACTCCAGCCGTTGAGCACCAGCCGCCGAACCGTAAGTGCCAATACGACGCTCGCTACGCGAACCAAGCCCGCTAGACCCCCAGTGACCAGCACGCTTTCTGAAGGTTGCAGCCCAAGACCGGGACGAAGGCCTCGCTCCCTGACCTTGCCTGTTCCTGTGTAGTTAAGTATTCTGTTTGCTTAGTTTAGTCATAGCTTAGCCCCTTAGTGTGTGCATGCGTATTTATTATAATTGTATAATAAATATTGATCGTTTGGAACTTACTAATCGGTGTATCGTTTTATTACTTTGAACCTGACCTTGAGATATATGTGAGTTGTCTATATGGCAACTGGCGACTCCTGAGCTGAAAATACATAGACAGAGCCTAGTGGTGTTAAGCACACGGCCTTTAACACAGGCAAGTTAATACACCCCAATAAATGCGTTTTGCGCCCATAGCAAAACGTGCAACACTGCTTTGTAGCATTTGTGGTAATTGTAACCCTACCTGAAACAGGTGGTCAGTTAACATGTACAGATCTGTGGTGCATTAAATTGTAATGTGGTTTAATTGGTGCATTGTGGGTTAATGTGAATGCAGGACAGGTTATTGACCACTTTCTGTTTACATATCCAGAATGGGACAACAGCTCTCCATGCTGCAGTTTTAGGAGGCAGTATTGGAACAGTTCGCCTTCTCATTGATTCTGGAGCGGACCCAAGTCTAAGGAATACGGTAACCTTTGCTTTCTATTTCCTGATGTTTGTAAAGCCCAAGCCGAGAAATTCAACTTCACAGAACTTGTTTTTCGGATGCTAAATAGCTTACCAAGGCCGCAAAATGGGGTGGAGCAAGAAGTGCATTCATATTTCAGGCAGGACGTGAGCTATCGATGATATTGGTGAAATATAGCTGTATGGTCAATGTATTCACCTAAGTATGAACTGTCTGTATAGTGCTGTGACCTATGACCTTGTACTGGAACCCTGGTGGGCTCCACCTCTGGCTCCGCCGTCCCCGGGGTGATATATAGACCGACCACCTGTGGGTGGCACCCATTTGCAGACACTGCATCTGCAGACACTGGCAGGCGAGTTCCTAGATAATAAAGGCTTATATTCACTCGTTCTCACAGTCTCGCAGTGAATTGACGGTATAACAAGCTGGAATATGCAGGCAATATTCAGCAGGTCAGGCAGCATCTATGGAGACAGAAAAGCAGATAACAGGTGCGATTTAATAGCAAGGTCTCCTTCTGCACTGCAGGCATTCTATGATTCTATGAAAAGTTTCTAATTGCGGTAGTGAGCGGAAACTGCCGCAAGCTTCCCAACCCTAGAGCCAGCGAGGCCGTCACCGGTACCAAACGTATATGGTCCACTTAACAAGGCCCCAAGGGCTTCATGCCGCTGATAATAATAATAACAATAATTATTGCTTACATTAACACTGCAATGAAGTTACTGTGAAAAGCCCCTAGTTGCCACATTCCGGGGCCTGTTCGGGTTCACTGAGGGAGAATTCAGAATGTCAAAATTACCGAACAAGCACGTCTTTCAGGACTTGTGGGAGGAAACCGGAGCACCTGGAGGAAACCCACACAGACACGGGGAGAACATGCAGACTCCGCACAGACAGTGACCCAAGCCGGGAATCGAACCTGGGACCCTGGAGCTGTGAAGCAACAGTGCTAACCACTGTGCTACCGTGCCACTCATGAATTGCCAGGACCGCGTCTACCAGCTCCCCACCAACAAGGGGGTGCAGCACTTAAACCGATCCCGCTGAGCAAACCCCACACAGCTCGCAGCCATGCCACCGAAGAAACCAGCCCCACGATTCGGGGATGCTGACCTGGCCAGATTGTTGGACGCAGTTGAGACCAGACAGGATGCCCTGGTCTCCTGAGGGGCTTGAAGCGTCAGCCACAGGACAGCCAGTGCTGCCTGGGAGGAACTGGTAGCAGCCTTTAGCTTGGAGAGCGTCACCAGAAGGACCGGCACCCAGTGCCATGAAGATCAACAACCTCCACCGGGCTACACAGGAGGGCTGGAGCCTGCTCCCTAGCACAGCCTCCCTTCTCTAATCCCCCCTCCCACCCCACGAGCATGTGCTTGCCACCGCCTACCACCCCCCACAGAACCATACCATGCCCCGGCTCACCCATGTCCAGCAGTGCGGCCCATGCCGCCCCAATCCCCCTCCACCCCCATCCCCAATACTCCCCATCAATCCCCATCCCACTGTCTCCGCGTTCCAACTCCCCCCTCCCTCCCATAATGAGCGAAGCATGTGGCTCACGATGCCCCCTTTATGTCCCCATAGGAGAAGCTGGCCCACAACAGACGGGAGAGGGCACAGACGGCAGTGGGGTGCTGGACATCAGTGCCCTCACCCGCTACAGCGGCGCATGTGCCGCAGGGACACACCTAGATGGAGCAATAAAGCGCAGAAGGCTAAGCAGGTTGAAGGCACTGGGAGGGCGGGGGGAAGGGCGTTAGGGGTAAGGGGGAGGCTACATTAGGGGAGGGAGGGGGTGGAGGAAGGGCTTAGGAGGGATGGCAAAGGTGGGGTAGCACCATTGGGCACTAGGGGCAATTGGGACACATATGAACGGCATTAAAAAATTTTGCACCAGAGAAATATGACGCCTCTGGCACTTTCTTCTGCAATGGGTCCGACCACCAATCCCCTACCCCAGCCCCCCGGCATGGAGGTGCTGCGGGCACTGAGACAGGGGCAAAATCCCCACCGATGACACCAACCCTGAGCGAGGCTGCCCCCTGGTTCAATCTCCCGATTCCTACTGACCGTCAGGAAACCTGGGGGAGGCCTCTCCTGGCATCTACCAGCCAGTCACGTCCCTGTTTGGTGGGACACGGCTGGTAGACTGAACCCTCCATCATTGGTGAAAGTGGTTGTGCAGGTTCTGGAGCAGATGTCAGAAACATTTAAAGGAGGGATTTTTTTTATTCATTCAAGGGATGCGGGCTTCGCTGGCTCGACCCATATTCATTGCTCAACCTTAATTGCCCTCAGGGTCCTGTGCTAGAGATTGCCCAAGTGCTTCACTTGCTATGTGCTATCTAGCAGGAAGTCCTCTTTGCCAACACTATTTAATGGGATCACACTGATCTTATAAGAGTCATTGTTGGTTTCTCATTTCAAACTGCTGGTTACATTTTCGGGATTTGTTTGTTTGAATCATTCTGGAATTTTCATTTTGTCTAAACAGAGAAGGATTTTGCTCCACCCCTCTCGTCAACAATATATAATTCATCATGTTTTTACCTCTCCTCTGCTCCTGAAGAAGTCATACGCATTCAAAACATTAACCCTGTTTTGCTCTCCACAGATGCTGCCAGACCTGCTCAGTTTTTCCAGCATTTTCTGTTTTTATTTTTGAAAGAATTTGGTGTTGGCTGCCTCAGAAACAGCTTGGCTTCAGTCATGGGTGGCCTCTCCTCTCCGGACTGCCTTCGGGATTGGGAGAAGTAGCAAGATGCTAGAGAGCTGCAGCCATTGTCACAAGGAGAAGAACAGCACTGTGTGGTTGGTCATACTCACAGTGGGTATTCAGAAATTACTTCTACATTCATTTCACTCAGGAGCAATGTTTTCGACACAATTGCTCTACCAAGCTGTTACGGGCCATTCCAGGCACAACTCCAGTCTCAAGCTACAGAATCCTGTATCTTTCAAGATCAGCATGGTTCTCAACTGTACACTGCAGGCATCTTTCACGCTGCACAAATGTCATCTCAAACTTCCAGTCAGGGCGGTTGCTAAGGCTGTCAGTGCCACGAGGAACACTTACATCACAAGTGACACAAGATGAGAGTGCACGAGAGTTCACTGACAAATGTCAGCTTTACCTGGGTGCAAGGAGCTACGAGCTGCTGATTGGGTGGAACTTTCTATGCTGGGACTAAGTCCCGTGGTGCAAAATTTTTTAATGCCGTTCATATGTGTCCCAATTGCCCCTAGTGCCCAATGGTGCTACCCCACCTTTGCCACCCCTCCTAAGCCCTTCCAGGGATTGTTTCTGAGATACCCTCAATCAAGATACAGGAGAGAAGATCGATGATTCAAAGGCTTTAATCATCAGATAACTGTACAGCAGCCGAGAGGTGTGCTCATCACATGATGCCTGAGTGAGCCACATCTTATATACCGTTTCCTGGGGCGGAGCCAGAGGCGGAGTCCCCCAGGGTTCCAAGCACGGTCTTAAAGGGCCAATGCATTAAAGGTAAGGTACTGTTATAGCAGCTACTGATAACATTCATCACAGTTTCCCACCTCAGAGGGGAATTTGTGCCATATTGTGCCTCACTGGCCTAATTAAATATTCATTAAGAGGGTTTTGCAACAGTTTGCACAGCGAGACGGACTGGATGGCTCGTACCTTGCCACCATATCCGAATGCCATTTTTAAAAAGCGTCCAGACATAACTGGAAGAAAGAAGATGGACTTCCTAAAAAGAGAAGATGGACCTCTAGGAATGCTCTGAGGCTGAAAGATGGACCTCCTCGAAGACACTGAAGCTGGAATATACATCTGATAGATGCATCGCTGCGTGTTCCCAGGTCCACGGTTGCTGGATGCCTCCCTCACTGTTATGTTTTTGAATGCCTTACTTTGTAGCAGCACGGTAGCATAGTAGTTCGCACTGTTGCTTCACAGTGCCAGGGTCCCAGGTTCGATTCCCGGCTTGGGTCACTGTATGGAGTCTACACGTTCTCCCCATATCTGCGTGGGTTTCCTCCGGGTGCTCCGGTTTCCTCCCACAATTCCGAAAGATGTGCTGTTAATTTGGACATTCTGAATTCTCCCTCCGTGTACCCAAGCGGCGCCGGAGTGTGGCAAAAAGGGACTTTTCACAGTAACTTCATTGCAGTATTAATGTAAGCTTACTTGTGACGATAAAAATTATTATTATTGACAGTAAAGGACAAGAGAATAGGTTGTTACTTAACCAACCAGTCAGAGTTTATTGAGATAGGTGTTGCTTCATGACAGTTGAAGATGGGAGAGACTCTCGAATACCTCTGGTGACATCACAGCACGTCATGTGACCCATGACACAGAGATGCATTACATCAAAATACATAACAGTTCCAAACTCAGGCATCCTCAGGCCCCTTCAGGTAAGAGCTGACATGTATGCATTAGGGGATGGTTTAGCACACTGGGCTAAATAGCTGGCTTTGAAAGTAGACCAAGGCAGGCCAGCAGCACGGTTCAATTCCCGTACCAGCCTCTCCGAACAGGCGCCGGAATGTGGCGACTAGGGGCTTTTCACAGTAACTTCATTTGAAGCCTACTTGTGACAATAAGCGATTTTCATTTCATTTGTACACCATGTTGCTCCAGGCACATTGTGCTTGTGCTGGTCTGGCATGATTTCCTGCTGGTGGCACGGATAATCGGGCATGGGCGGTGTGATTCAAGGCGGGTCTTGATCTACAACCAATTTACAGGATGCAAATTAGTTTCATGCCAGTTTCTGGTGGGGATTGCGACATGCCATTGGTGAGAGGGAGTGGAAGACCCTGCTGTCATTTCATGCTGGCATGAAACTGATTTTTTGCAGCTCCAACCACATTGTCCCCTGCCTGCCATTAAACCCACCACTGGTGGCACAGGAAAATTCCACCCATTGTCTTGTGTACTCCCCATCACCAGATTGGCAAAAACGATTCAATTTCCTTAGTGTACAGCTGATTAGCCAACACAGGTAATACACATGCACTTGATTGAAACATATAAGATCCTGAGAGGTCTTGTTGGGCAGATGTGGAAAGGATGTTTTCTCTTGTGGTAGAATCTAGAACTCGGGTTCACCATTCAAAAGTAAGGGGTCGCACATTTAGGACAGAGATGAGGAAAACCTTTTCTCTCAGGGGGATGTCAGTCTTTGGAACTTTCTTCCTCAAAAGGCGGTGGAGGCAGAGTCTTTGAATATTTATAAGGCAGTGGAGGCAGAGTCTTTGAATATTTATAAGGCAGAAGTAGGTAAAATGCTGATGAGCAAGGGGGTTAAAGCAGGAGTGTGGGGTTGAGGGTTAAAATCACCTGTGATTTTATTGAATGGCTCAAAGGGCTCAGTGGCCTCCTCCTCTTCCTCATTCATATGGCCGTATCATGCAAATCGGTACCAGCTATAGAAACATAAAAACATAGAAATTATTACAGCATAGAAGGAAGCCTTTAGCATATTGTGCTTGTGCTGTGCTGGCCAAAACAGCTATGCCACCTTCTAGCTCATAGTTCATATCCTTATGGGTTATGGCACCGCACATCCATACACAAATGTATCTGCCTCTGCCACTCTTTAAGGAAATGAGCTCCAGACTTCACCATTCTCTGAGTGGAAAAGTGCTTGCACATTCCAGATTTTTTTCATTCTGTGCAAATCCTCTGTGCTGCCTTTATTCCAAACAGGTTGCCAAGTTATGACTGTCTGTTGAACATGGGCTCATAATTCCTGTCATGGCGCAAATCAGACCTACAACATGAGCTGTTAGAAACTTCATTCAGCTCTTGCTTAAGTCAATATTCCAGTTCCTGGTCCAATCTGGAGAAACTTTGCAGTACACTCTTGAATGTTTATCAACATCAGCAAGAAGAGGGGTTGGATGGAAAAATATCGACCAATATTGTCTTAAACATAACAGTCTAATTGACTCCACAGGCTTTCCGTAGTCATGTGGCCATGCCATGAGTCTACCATGGCATGTGGCCATGCCATGAGTCTACTGACATCTTGCGATAAGTTTAACAACAGCCTTTCACAGAAACACACTAATGAACACTGCTGGCCTTATACTGGCAATGTGGTGTCAGAAAATAGATTCTTGAACCCTGCAAAAGGAGCCGAACCGAGGAACGCAAGTTCAAAATCTGTAACAAAAGAAAAGCTGCTGAAAGCAACAAAGAAAAACAGACAAAGACAAAAAATGCTCAGAAAAGCATACACAGGGCAGCACAGTGGTGCAGTGGTTAGCATTACAGCTTCACGGCGCCGAGGTCCCAGGTTCGATCCTAGCTCTGGGTCACTGTCTGTGTGGAGTTTGCACATTCTCCCTGTGTTTGCGTGGATTTCGACACCACAACCCAAAGATGTGCAGGGTAGGTAGATTGGCCATGCTAAATTTCCCCTTAATTGGAAAAATGAATTGGGTACTCTAAATTTATTTAAAAAAAAGAAAAGCATATACAGACTGAAAGTGAAGTTTATTGAACCGCTGCAGTACTTGAGGTGTAGGTACACCCACTGTACTGTTAGGGAGGGGGTTCCAGGTGCTGCCTAAGGAACCTTGGCGTGTTCCAGCAGTGCATCTTGTAGATGGTACACACGACTGCCACTGTTCATCAGTGGTGGAGACATTGAGTGTTTTGGAAGCGGGCTGCATTGTTCTGGATGGTGTTGAGCTTTTTGAGTGTTGTTGGGAGCTGCACTCATCCAGGCAAGTGGAGAGTATTCCATCACACTCCTGACTTGCGCCTTGTAGATGGTGGACAGACTTTGGGAAGTCAAGACGTGAGTTATTCACCGTAAGATTCCTGGCCTTTGACCTGATGTAGCTACTGTATTACTTGAACATAGAACATAGGACATTACAGGGCTGGTTTAGCTCACTGGGCTAAATCGCTGGCTTTTAAAGCAGACCAAGGCAGGCCAGCAGCACGGTTCGATTCCCGTACCGGCCTCCCCGGACAGGTGCCGGAATGAGGCGACTAGGGGCTTTTCACAGTAACTTCATTTGAAGCCTACTTGTGACAATAAGCATTTTTCATTTTCATACAGCGCAGTACAGGCCCTTCGGCCCTCGATGTTGCGCCGACCTGTGAAAACACTCTAAAGCCCATCTACACTATTCCCTTATCATCCATATGTCTATCCAATGACCATTTGAATGCCCTTAGTGTTGGCGAGTCCACTACTGTTGCAGGCAGAGCACCCTTACTACTCTCTGAGTAAAGAACCTACCTCTGACATCTGTCTTATATCTATCTCCCCTCAATTTAAAGCTATGTCCCCTCGTGCTAGCCATCACCATCTGAGGAAAAAGGCTCTTACTGTCCACCCTATCTAATCCTCTGATCATCCTGTATGCCTCAATTAAGTTACCTCTTAACCTTCTTCTCTCTAACGAAAACAGCCTCAAGCCTCAAGTCCCTCAGCCTTCCCTCATAAGATCTTCCCTCCATACCAGGCAACATTCTGGTAAATCTCCTCTGCACCCTTTCCAATGCTTCCACAACCTTCCTATAATGCGGTGACCAGAATTGCACGCAATACTCCAAATGCGGCCGCACCAGAGTTTTGTACAGCACAACATGACCTCATGCTGCGAAACTCAATCTCTCGACCAATAAAAGCTAACACACCGTGCGCCTTCTTAACAACCCTCTCAACCTGGGTGGCAACTTTCAGGGATCTATGGACATGGACACCGAGATCTCTCTGCTCATCCACACTACCAAGAATCTTACCATTAGCCCAGTACTCTGTCTTCCTGTTATTCCTTCCAAAATGAATCACCTCACACTTTCCTGCATTAAACTCCATTTGCCACCTCTCAGCCCAGCTCTGCATCTTTATCTATGTCCCTCTGTAACTTGTAACATCCTTCCGCACTGTCCACAACTCCACAGGCTTTAGTGTCATCTGCAAATTTACTCACCCATCCTTCTATGCCCTCCTCCAGGTCATTTATAAAAATGACAAACAGCAGTGGCCCCAAAACAGATCCTTGTGGTACACCACTAGTAACTGGACTCCAGTCTGAACATTTCCCATCAACCACCACCCTTTGTCTCCTTCCAGCTAGCCAATTTCTGATCCAAATTGCTAAATCACCCTGAATCCCATGCCTCCGTATTTTCTGCAATAGCCTACCATGGAGAACCGTATCAAACACTTTACTGAAATCCATATACACCACATCAACTGCTTTACCCTCATCCACCTGTTTGGTCACCTTCTCAAAGAACTCAATAAGGTTTGTGAGGCACGACCTACCCTTCACAAAACCATGTTGACTATCTCTAATCAAATTATTCCTTTCCAGATGATTATACATCCTATCTCTTACAAACCTTTCCAAGACTTTGCCCACAACAGAAGTAAGGCTCACTGGTCTATGGTTACCGGGGTTGTCTCTACTCCCCTTCTTGAACAAGGGGACAACATTTGCTATCCTCCAGTCTTCTGGCACTATTCCTGTAGACAAAGATGACTTAAAGATCAAAGCCAAAGGCTCAGCAATCTCCTCCCTAGCTTCCCAGAGAATCCTAGGATAAATCCCATCCGGCCCAGGGGACGTATCTATTTTCACACTTTCCAGAATTGCTAATACCTCCTCCTTATTAACCTCAAGCCCTTCTCATCTAGTAGCCTGTATCTCAGTATTCTCCTCGACAACATTGTCTTTTTCCTGTTTGAAGACTGACGAAAAATATTCATTCAGCACCTCTCCTATCTCCTCGGACTCCACGCACAACTTCCCACTACTGTCCTTGACTGGTCCTACTCTTACCCTAGTCATTCTTTTATTCCTGACATACCTATAGAAAGCTTTAGGGTTATCCTTGATCCTACCTGCCAAAGACTTATCATGTCCCCTCCTGGCTCTTCTTTGCTCTCTCTTTCGGTCCTTCCTAGCTAACTTGTAACTCTTGAGCGCCCAAACTGAACCTTCACGTCTCATCTTTACATAAGCCTCCTTCTTCCTCTTGACAAGTATTTCAACTACTTTAGTAAACCACGGTTCCCTCGCTCGACCACTTCCTCCCTGCCTGACAGGTACATACTTATCAAAGACACGCAGTAGCTGTTCCTTGAACATGCTCCACATTTTCATTGTGCCCATCCCCTGCAGTTTTCCTCTCCATCCGATGCATCCTAAGTCTTGCCTCATCGCATCATAATTGCCTTTCCCCCAGATATAACTCTTGCCCTGCGGTATATACCTATCCCTTTCCATCACTAAAGTAAACGTAATCGAATTGTGGTCACTATCACCAAAGTGCTCACCTACCTCCAAATCTAACACCTATCCTGGTTCATTACCCAGTACCAAATCCAATATGGCCTTGCCTCTCGTTGGCCTATCTACATACTGTGTCAGGAAACCCTCCTGCACACATTGGACAAAACAGACCCATCTAAAGTACTCGAACTAGTGTTTCCAGTCAATGTTTGGAAAGTTAAAGTCCCCCATAACAACTACACTGTTACTTTCGCTCCTATCCAGAATCAGCTTTGCAATCCTTTCCTCTACATCTCTGGAACTTTTCGGAAGCCTATAGAAAACTCCCAACAGGGTGACCTCTCCTTTCCTGTTTCTAACCTCAGCCCATACTACCTCAGTAGACGAGTCCTCATCAAACGTCCTTTCTGCCACCGTAATACTGTCCTTGACTAACAATGCCACCCCTCCCCCTCTTTTACCACCTTCCCTGAGCTTACTGAAAAATCCAAACCCCGGCACCTGCAACAACCATTCCTGTCCCTGCTCTATCCATGTCTCCGAAATGGCCACAACATCGAAGTTCCAGGTACTAACCCATGCCGCAACCTCACCCACCTGAGATGCTCCTGGCATTGAAGTAGACACACTTTAAACCACCTTCCTTCCTGCCGGTACACTCCTGCAACTTTGAAACTTTGCTCATGACCTCACTACTGTCAACCTCCTGTATACTGGAGCTACAATTCAGGTTCCCAATCCCCTGCTGAACTAGTTTAAACCCTCCCGAAGAGCATTAGCAAATTTCCCCCCCCAGGATATTGGTACCCCTCTGGTCCAGGTGTAGACCATCCCGTTTGTAGAGGTCCCACCTACCCCAGAATGAGCCCCAATTATCCAGGAATCTGAAACCTTCCCTCCTGCACCATCCCTGTAGCCACGTGTTCAACTGCTCTCTCTCCCTATTCCTCGTCTCGCTAGCACGTGGCACAGGTAACAACCCAGAGGTAATAACTCTGTTTGTCCTAGGTCTAAGTTTCCACCCTAGCTCCCTGAATTCCTGCCTTATATCCCTGACACTTTTCCTACCTATATCGTTGGTACCTATGTGGACCACGACTTGGGGCTGCTCCCCCTCCCCCTTAAGGATCCCGAAAACACGATCCGAGACATCACGGACCCTGGCACCTGGGAGGCAACACACCAACCGCGAGTCTCTCTCGTTCCCACAGAATCTCCTATCTATGGAGTCTCCAATAACTAATGCTCTACTCCTCTCCCCCATTCCCTTCTGAGCAACAGGGACAGACTCTGTGCCGGAGACCTGTACCCCATAGCTTACCCCTGGTAAGTCCCCCCCCCCAACAGTATCCAAAGCGGTATACTTGTTATTAAGGGGAACGACCACAGGGGATCCCTGCACTGCTTCCTCCCAGCCCCTCTCACCGTCACCCATCTATCTTTATTCTTTGTAGTTACTACATCCCTGAAGCTTCTATCTATGACCACCTCTGCCTCCCGAATGATCCGAAGTTCATCCAGCTCCAGTTCCCTAACAGGATTTCTGAGGAGCTGGAGATGGGTGCACTTCCCACAGATGAAATCAGCAGGGACACTGACGGCGTCCCTCACCTCAAACATTCTGCAGGAGGAACATTGTACTGCCTTCCCTGCCATCCCCTCTAGATAAAAACAAGAAAAAGAAAGGAAGAGCTTACCTGATATTCACTCAACCCCTTAGGTTAGAGGAGGTGGAAGGGTGGGGGACACTACTAGTGTAGTGTCTCGTGTTAAGCAACCGCCCAGCTTATATACAGGTACTAACCAATCTTCCCAGAAATCCCCACGGCCGACTTCCTGCAGCTCTAAAGGTAAGTTTTTAAAGAGGTAAACTTACCTTCCCGACAGGCCCCTGGACACTGCTCCCGCCGAAAATCTGAAGGCTGCTTCTCCTGCAAGGTAAGTGTTTAAAGTTAAACTTACCTTCCTGACAGGCCCCTGGACACTGCTCCCGCCGAAAATCTGAAGGCCGCTTCTCCTGTAAGGTAAGTTGTTGCTAGTCCAGTTCATTTCTGATCGATGGTAACTCCCAGGATGTTGATAGTGGGGATTCAGCAATGGTAATGCCATTGAATGTCAAGGGGCGGTGGTTAGATCCTCTCTTGTAGGAGATGGTCATTGCCTGCCACTTGTGTGGCGCAAATGTAACTTGCCACTTGTCACCCAAGCCTGGGTATTGCCCAGGTCTTCGCTGCATTTGGACGTGGACTGCTTCATTATCTGAGGAGTCGCGAATGGTGCTGGACATTGTGCAGTCTTCCGCAAACATCCCCACTTCTGACTTGATGATGGAAGGGAGGTCAGTGATGAAGCAGCTAAAGGTGGTTGGGCCTAGGACACTACCCTGAGGATCTCCTGCAGTGATGTCCTGGATGTGAGATGATTGGCCTCCAACCACCACAACCATCTTCCTTTGTGCCGGGTATGACTCCAACCAGCAGAGAGTTGTCCCCCTGATTCCCATTGACTCCAGTTTAGCGAGGGCTCAGGGCTCCTTGATGCTATACTTGGTTAAATGCTGCCTTGATGTCAAGGGCAGACAATCGCACCTTACCTCTGGCATTGAGCTCTTGCCCATGTTTGAACCAACACTGTAAAGAGGTCAGGAGCTGAGTGACACTGG
Source organism: Scyliorhinus canicula (assembly GCF_902713615.1). NCBI lineage: Eukaryota > Metazoa > Chordata > Chondrichthyes > Carcharhiniformes > Scyliorhinidae > Scyliorhinus > Scyliorhinus canicula. The sequence continues at coordinate 4,495,085 of NC_052155.1, read as the reverse complement.
CGGAACCCAAACTGAGTGTCTGTGAGCAGATTATTGCTGAGTAAGTGCCGCTTGATAGAACTGTTGATGACTCCTTACATCACTTTGATGATGGAGAGTAGACTGATAGGGCGGTGATTGGCTGGGTTGGATTTGCCCTGTTCTTGTGTACAGGACACATTTTCCACATTACCGGGTATATGCTAGTGTTGTAGCTGTACTGGAACAGCTTGGCTCGGGAACAGCTTGGCAAGTTCTGGAGCACAAATCTTCAGTGCTATTGCCAGGATATTGTCAGGGTTCATAGCCTTTGCAGTATCCAGTGCCTTCAGCCGTTTCTTGATGTCACGTGGAGTGAATCGTATTGCTGAAGGCTGATATCTGTGATGCTGGGGACCTCCGCAGGAGACCGAGCTGGACCATTCACTCGGCACTTCTGGCTGGATTGTTGCGAATGCCTCAGCCTTGTCTTTTGCGCATATCTGCTGGGCTCCTCCATCATTGAGGATAATTGTGGAGCCTCCTCCTCCAGTGAGTTGTTTAATTGTCCACCACCATTCACAGCTGGATGTGGCAGGACTGCAGAGCTTAGATCTGATGCATTTGCTGTGGAATCGCTTAGCTCTGTCCATTACTTGCCGCTTATGCTGTTTTGAACACAAGTAATCCTTTGTTGTAGCTTCACAAGGTCAACACCTCATTTTTCAGTATGCCTGACGTTGCTCTCGCATGCTTACCTGCACTCTTCATTGAGCCAGGTGGAGCTGCTGCTCCTCTCACCTCGCTGCCACTCCTCTCTCCCCACTGCTGCTGCTCCCCCAGCCTTGCAGTTGCTCATCTCTCCCCGCTGCTGCTCCTCTCGCCCCGCTGCAGCTCCTCTCCCCCGTTGCTGCTCCCCTCGCCCCGCTGCTGCTCCTCTCCTCCTGCTGCTGCTCCTCTCTCCCCGCTGCTGCTCCTCACTCCCCTCGCTGCTGCTCCTCTCGCCCCGCTGCAGCTCCTCTCCCCCGTTGCTGCTCCCCTCGCCCCGCTGCTGCTCCTCTCGCCCCGCTGCAGCTCCTCTCCCCCGTTGCTGCTCCCCTCGCCCCGCTGCTGCTCCTCTCGCCCCGCTGCAGCTCCTCTCCCCCGTTGCTGCTCCCCTCGCCCCGCTGCTGCTCCTCTCGCCCCGCTGCAGCTCCTCTCCCCCGCTGCTGCTCCTCTCACCTCGCTGCCACTCCTCTCGCCCCACTGCTGCTCCCCCAGCCTTGCAGTTGCTCATCTCTCCCCGCTGCTGCTCCTCTCTCCCCGCTGCAGCTCCTCTCCCCTCGCTGCTGCTCCTCTCTCCCCGCTGCAGCTCCTCTCCTCCTGCTGCTGCTCCTCTCTCCCCGCTGCTGCTCCTCACTCCCCTCGCTGCTGCTCCTCTCCCCCCGCAGCTGCTCATCTCTCCCCCGCTGCTGCTCCTCTCCCCCCGCTGCTGCTCCTCTCTCCCCACTGCTGCTCCTCTCTCCCCACTGCTGCTCCTCTCCCCCCGCAGCTGCTCATCTCTCCCCCCTGCTGCTCCTCACCCTGCTGCTGCTCCTCACCCCCCGCTGCTGCTCCTCTCCCCTCGCTGCTGCTCCTCTCCCCTCGCTGCTGCTCCTCTCCCCTCGCTGCTGCTCCTCTCTCCCCGCTGCTGCTCCTCTCTCCCTGCTGCTGCTCCTCTCCCCCCGCTGCTGCTCCTCTCCCCCCGCTGCTGCTCCTCTCCCGCTGCTGCTCCTCTCTCCCCGCTGCTCTCCTCTCCCCCCGCAGCTGCTCCTCTCCCCCCTGCTGCTGCTCCTCTCTCCCCGCTGCTGCTCCTCTCCCCCCGCAGCTGCTCCTCTCCCCCCTGCTGCTGCTCCTCTCCCCTCGCTGCTGCTCCTCTCTCCCCTCGCTGCTGCTCCTCTCCCCTCGCTGCTGCTCCTCTCCCCCCGCTGCTGCTCCTCTCTCCCCGCTGCTGCTCCTCTCTCCCTGCTGCTGCTCCTCTCTCCCTGCTGCTGCTCCTCTCTCCCCGCTGCTGCTCCTCTCTCCCCGCTGCTGCTCCTCTCATCCCGCTGCTGCTCCTCTCGCCCCGCTGCTGCTCCTCTCCCCCCGCTGCTGCTCCTCTCCCCCCGCTGCTGCTCCTCTCTCCCCGCTGCTGCTCCTCTCTCCCCGCTGCTGCTCCTCTCTCCCCGCTGCTGCTCCTCTCTCCCAGCTGCTGCTCCTCTCTCCCCGCTGCTGCTCCTCTCGCCCTGCTGCTGCTCCTCTCTCCCCTCGCTGCTGCAATTCTCTCCCCTCGCTGCTGCTCCTTTCTCCCCGCTGCTGCTCCTCTCCCCCCGCTGCTTCTCCTCTCCCCCCGCTGCTGCTCCTCTCCCCGCTGCTGCTCCTCTCACCCCGCTGCTGCTCCTCTCTCCCCGCTGCTGCTCCTCTCTCCCCACTGCTGCTCCTCTCTCCCCGCTGCTGCTCCTCTCTCCCCGCTGCTGCTCCTCTCTCCCCACTGCTGCTCCTCTCTCCCCGCTGCTGCTCCTCTCTTCCCGCTGCTGCTCCTCTCCCCCCGCTGCTGCTCCTCTCCCATCGCTGCTGCTCCTCTCTCCCTGCTGCTGCTCCTCTCGCCCCGCTGCTGCTCCTCTCGCCCCGCTGCTGCTCCTCTCCCCCCGCTGCTGCTCCTCTCTCCCCGCTGCTACTCCTCTCTCCCCGCTGCTGCTCCTCTCGCCCCGCTGCTGCTCCTCTCCCCCCGCTGCTGCTCCTCTCTCCCCGCTGCTGCTCCTCTCGCCCCGCTGCTGCTCCTCTCTCCCCGCTGCTGCTCCTCTCCCCGCTGCTGCTCCTCTCTCCCCGCTGCTGCTCCTCTCTCCCCACTGCTGCTCCTCTCCCCCCGCAGCTGCTCATCTCTCCCCGCTGCTGCTCCTCTCACCCTGCTGCTGCTCCTCTCCCCCCGCTGCTGCTCCTCTCTCCCCGCTGCTGCTCCTCTCTCCCCGCTGCTGCTCCTCTCTCCCCGCTGCTGCTCCTCTCCCCCCGCTGCTGCTCCTCTCTCCCCGCTGCTGCTACTCCCACCTCTCTGCTGCTCCTCTCGCCTCGTTGCTGTTCCTCCCACCTTGTTGCTGCTCCTCTTGCCTCACTTTATCCCCATTATCCACAGCACGTGACTCCTTCAAAGAACTCCAATAAATTGGTTAAAAATGATTTCCTTTCACAAAACCATGTTGACTCTGCCTGATTGCCTTGAATTTTCCAGGTAGCTGCTATACATCTTTAATAATGGCTTCTAATATTTTTCCTATGTAAGATGTTAGGCTAACAAGCTTATAGTTCCCTGCTTTCTGTCTACCTCCATTTTTAATAAAGCAAATAAACATTTGCTATCTTCCAATCTACATAAACTTTCACCGAATCTAGAGGGTTTTGAAAAATTAAAACAAACTCACATCTATCTCATTAGTCACTTCTTTCAAGACCTTAGCATGACCTTAGGGGCGGCATGGAGGCACAGTGGTCCACATTGCTGCCTCACCGCGTCAGGGACCTGGGTTCAATTCCTGCCTTGGGTGTGTGGAGATTGCACATTCTCCCCGTATCTGCGTGGATTTCCTCCGGGTGCTCTGGTTTCCTTCACAGTCCAAAGATGTGCAGATTAGGTTGGGTTACAGGGATAGGGCGGGGGGGGAGGGGGGGGCTATTTAGGGTGCCCTTTCAGAGGGTCGGTGCAGACTCGATGGGCTGAATGGCCTCCATCTACATTGTAGGAATTCTAAGTCCATCTGGACCAGGATACTTGTCAGACTGCAGATCCAACAATTTGCTCCATACCACTTCCCTGGTGATTGTAATTTTCCTGAGTTCCTCCCTCCCTTCCATTTCCTGATTTACAGTTTTACAGTTAAAGTTTAGTTACAGTTTTACAGTGATTTACAGTTAGCCTGTGACAGAAGGCTGTCCAGAAAGACTTTGACAAGGTGCCACACAAAAGGTTGCTGCATAAGATAAAGATGCATGGCATTAAGGGTAAAGTAATAGCATGGACAGAGGATTGGTTAATTAATAGAAAGCAAAGAGTGGGGATTAATGGGTGTTTCTCTGGTTGGCAATCAGTAGCTAGTGGTGTCCCTCAGGGATCCGTGTTGGGCCCACAATTGTTCACAATTTACATAGATGATTTGGAGTTGGGGACCAAGGGCACTGTGTCCAAGTTTGCAGACGACACTAAGATGTGTGGTAAAGCAAAAAGTGCAGAGGATATTGGAAGCCTGCAGAGGGATTTGGATAGTTTAAGTGAATGGGCTAGGGTCTGGCAGATGGAATACAATGTTGACAAATGTGAGGTTATCCATTTTGGTAGGAATAACAGCAAAAGGGATGATTATTTAAATGATAAAATATTAAAACATGCTGCTGTGCAGAGAGACCTGGGTGTGCTCGTGCATGAGTCGCAAAACGTTGGTTTACAGGTGCAACAGGTGATTAAGAAGGCAAATGGAATTTTGTCCTTCATTGCTAGAGGGATAGAGTTTAAGACTAGGGAGGTTATGTTGCAATTGAATAAGGTGTTAGTGAGGCCACACCTGGTGTATTGTGTTCAGTTTTGGTCTCCTTACCTGAGAAAGGACGTACTGGCACTGGAGGGTGTGCAGAGGAGATTCACTGGGTTAATCCCAGAGCTGAAGGGGTTGGATTATGAGGAGAGGTTGAGTAGACTGGGGCTGTACTCGTTGAAATTTAGAAGGATGAGGGGGGATCTTCTAGAAACACATGAAATTATGAAGGGAATAGGTAGGATAGATGTGGGCAGGTTGTTTCCACTGGTGGGTGAAAGCAGAACTAGGGAGCACAGCCTCAAAATAAGGGTAAGTAGATTTAGGACTGAGTTTAGGAGGAACTTCTTCACCCAAAGGGTTGTGAATCTATGGAATTCCTTGCCCAGTGAAGCAGTTGAGGCTCCTTCATTAAATGTTTTTAAGATAGAGATAGATAGTTTTTTGAAGAATAAAGGGATAAGGGTTATGGTGTTCGGGCCGGAAAGTGGAGCTGAGTCCACAAAAGATCAGCCATGATCTCATTGAATGGCGGAGCAGGCCCGAGGGGCCATATGGCCGACTCCTGCTCCTAGTTCTTATGTTCTTTCTGGGATGTTACTTGTGCCCTCTACAGTGAAGACAGATACAAAATACCTGTTTAATTCATCTGCCATGGACGTACTTTCCAATACCAACTACCCAGATGCACTTGCTACAAGGACAATGCTCATTCTGTTAATTCTTTTCTTATTTAAATATCTATTATACTGGGGCTGATTTAACACAGTGGGCTAAATAGCTGGCTTGCAATGCACAACAACGCCAGCACCATGGGTTCAATTCCAGTACTGGCCTGCCTGAACAGGCGCCGGAATGTGGTGACTCGAGGCTTTTCACAGTAACTTCATTGAAGCCTGCTTGTGACAATAAGTGATTATTATGAAGGGGCTGGTTTAGCAAAGTGGGCTAAATCACTGGCTTTTAAAGCAGACCAAGGCAGGCCAGCAGTACGGTTCAATTCCCGTACCAGCCTCCCCGAACAGGCGCCGGAATGTGGCGACGAGGGGCTTTTCACAGTAACTTCATTGAAGCCTAGTTGTGACAATAAGTGATTATTATTATAGGAACTTTTACTGTCCGTCTTTATATTCCTAGCTAGCTTTCTCTTTCCCTCCTGATCAATCTTTTTGACATTCCTTTATGTTCTTTGTATTCTTTCCAACCTTCTGACCTGCCACTCGTCTTTGCAGAAATATATGCTTTATTTTTAACGTCAATACTATCTTCAACTTTTTAGTTAACCACATATGATGAGCCTTCCCTTGGAATTTTTCTTTTTCACTGGAATGTGGAATGCAGAAGTTGTGAAACATCAGCTGGAGCAATATGTTTGGCAGAGCAGACCAGTAGATACAATATGCTGAGCATAGTCCAGGCAGAAAGAGCAAAGCAATCACAGACAAAGGGAAGGATGCAAATACTGCAGAAACAACATGCACAGGAAGAGAAGAATTGTCCAGCATGGGGAAAGCAGTGTTTTAACTGCAAGAAGCAAACTAATTTGCACACAAGTGTTTGACATGAAAAAAAGGAAAACATTCCTCTACAGATGGCCACTGGCGAGATTTCGGCGGATGAGTCTGATGAACTGTACACAATGCAACAGGTTGGTTCAGTCAAGTCCACAGACGACAAATGGTTTGTGACTGTTACAATAAGAACCACAGAGGGAAAGTATCAAATGAACAAGAAGTGTTGTATACACATTGGTGAATCATGCAACATAGTGACCTTCACAGATCTGTGTGAAGTGGCTCAACAATTCGAAAATGAAGCCCTCAAAAGTAAGATTGAGGCTATATGGTGGTACAAGATTCCACCTGAGAGGATAAATTAGTCTGACAGCCCAACACAATGGGGAGAAGGAAGATCTCGAGTTCCAGATTCTTTCATCACAACTGGAGCAAATCTAAAGCTTGGGCAGGTAACCCTGAACTTGACAACAGAGAAAGCGCAAATAAAGATCCCACAGAAAAGGGAGAAAAAGATCCTAGGGGAAGGGAAATAAAAGAGCCCAGAGAGATGTAAACCACAAGATGTTTGACGCCCACTTCAGCACAATGAAATGCAAAAGTCAAAGGAAAATGTTCAGATCAGGGGCTGGATTCTCCACCCCGCCGCGCCACATTTCTGTTTCACCCCGCCGGCGGGATGCTCCGTTACGCCGGCCGGTCAATGGGGCTTCCCATTCTGGGGCTGCCCCACCCCTACGGGAAACCCTTGGGCTGCCGGCAAAACGGAGCATCCCGCCCGCCGAGAATCCAGCCCCAGAGGTGAACTGGAAGGGCAAGATTCAGGTGAGTCTATACTTTTAAAACTGAAGTCTTCAATGAACCAAGCTGTGTGAGATCTGACGAAACAAATTTCAGGTAAAACACAGAGGTACCAGGAGGCAAGAATTACCCACAATTCGAGTTGGCAACTTAAAGTGGGAATTGAAGAACTCAACCAGATATATTATAGTCGCCACTGTAGGTACCCGCGCTAAACTAATGCAGCTGCTCCTTCACAGCAGTCGGGCAGTCAGGGATAAGGGATCTCACTCGCTGTACTGAGTACAGAACTATCATCAATCCCAGAGGTCCACATATCCCCAACAATCACAATGGAATGAAACAGTCACAAAGGCCATGGGAGCAATACTCTTTGGACAAAGAATGTCACCCAGTCCACAGATGTGCAGGTTCGGTGTTTTGACAATACTAAATTGCCCTTAGTGTCCAAAGAAAGGTTAGTCGGGGATAGGGTGGGAGGTGTGGGGATAGGGTGGAGGTGTGGGCTTGAATAAGGAGCTCTTTCCAAGGGCCGGTGCAGACTCGATGGGCCAAATGGTCTCCTTCTGCACTGTAAATTCTATGATTCTAATATTCTATGAAATGTTCAAACGGAAAATCTAGCATGGGGCCGCAGTTTGAAAATTGAAGTTGCAAAATCAGTGAAGATTCCCAGAATGACTTTGAGTTTCTCGCAGATCTATCTGAATCTTTGCCCTGAAACAAGAATATGGGACAAACGCTTCAGTGCCAAGAGGAGCCAACAAAACGGCCACCGGTGAGGAAGCCCACTAAATTGCCCTATAATTGGAGAAGAATAATTGGGTACTTTAAATTTTTTTTAAAAGTTTAGCTTTGCTTAACACATAACTGGAGAGGAGAACAGAACGTTACACGCGGATTGGAATAGATGTTCAATGAGTGCAATTGTGTAAAATGGGTGATAATTGAAGTTAATAAAAATTAAATCAGAAGAGATATAAAATAATAATAATCTTTATTATTGTCACAAGTAGGCTTACACTAACACTGCAATGAAGTTACTGTGAAAATCCCCTAGCCTGTCAACTCCACCATCATTGAACTCAAAGAGGGTATACCCAGTGTGTTCACTCACTACAACCATTTCTACAAGAGTTTGTTTTAAAAAACACATCTATTACTCACATTGCGCCTTTCCAGAGGCTACGTGCTTTTATGGCAAGAGTGGCTGGGCTCAGCATGATGGATGGCATCCTGCTGTGGGGTTCCCGAGTAGTCATTCCCAGCGCGGCCAGAGGGTGATCTTACATGACCTCCACAGCGGTCACCAGGGAGTCTCTAAAATGAAAATGCTGGCCTGGATCTACGTGTGGTGTTCTGGAATGGACGCAAATATCGAGAAGTTAGAAAAGCAATGCACACGGTGCCAGGAACATCAAAGCTCCCTCCAGCAGCTCCACTGATACATGTAGAAATGGTACAGCAGTTATCATGGGGGATTTTAATCTACATGTCGATTGGTTTAACCAGGTCGGTCAAGGCAGCCTTGAGGAGGAGTTTATAGAATTTATCCGCGATAGTTTCCCGGAACAGTATATAATGGAACCTACGAGGAAACAAGCGGTCCTAGATCTGGTCCTGTGTAATGAGACAGGATTGATTAATGATCTCATAGTTAGGGATCCTCTCGGAAGGAGTGATCACAATATGGTGGAATTTAAAATACAGATGGAGGGTGAGAAGTTAAAATCAAACACTAGTGTTTTGTGCTTAAACAAAGGAGATTACAATGGGATGAGAGAAGAGCTGGCTACGGTAGACTGGGAGCAAAGACTTTATGGTGAAACAGTTGAGAAACAGTGGCGAACCTTCCAAGCGATTTTTCACAGTGCTCAGCAAACGTTTATACCAACAAAAAGGAAGGACGGTAGAAAGAGGGAAAATCGACCGTGGATATCTAAAGAAATAAGGGAGAGTATCAAATTGAAGGAAAAAGCATACAAAGTGGCAAAGATTAAAGGGAGACGAGAGGACTGGGAAAACTTTACAGAGCAACAGAAAGCTACTAAAAATGCTATAAAGAAGACTAAGATAGATTATGAGAGTAAACTTGCTCAGAATATAAAAACACATTTTAAAGGTTTCTACAACATATAAAACAAAAAGAGTGGCAAAGGTAAATATTGGTCCTTTAGAGGATGAGCAGGGAGATTTAATAATGGGAGATGAGGAAATGGCTGAGGAACTAAACAGGTTTTTTGGGTCGGTCTTCACAGTGGAAGACACAAATAACATGCCAGTGACTGATGGAAATAAAGCTATGACAGGTGAGGACCTTGAGAGGATTGTTATCACTAAGGAGGTAGTGATGGGCAAGCTAATGGGGCTAAAGGTAGACAAGTCTCCTGGCCCTGATGGAATGCATCCCAGGGTACGAAAAGAGATGGTCAGGGAAATTGCAAATGCATTCGTGATAATTTACCAAAACTCATTAGCCTCTGGGGTGGTCCCGGCGGATTGGAAATTAGCAAACGTGACACCATTGTTTAAAAAGGAGGCAGGCAGAAAGTGGGTAATTATAGGCCAGTTAGCTTAACTTCTGTAGTAGGGAAGATGCTGGAATCTATCATCAAGGAAGAAATAGCGAGGCATCTGGATGGAAATTGTCCCATTGGACAGATGCAACATGGGTTCATAAAGTGCAGGTCATGCTGAACTAATTTAGTGGACTTTTTGAGGACATTACCAGTGTAGTAAACAATGGAGAACCAATGGATATGGTATATCTGGATTTCCCAAAAGCTTTTGACAAGTTGCCACACAAAAGGTTGTTGCATAAGATAATGATGCATGGTGTTAAGGGTAAAGTAGTAGCATGGATGGAGGATTGGTTAATTAATAGAAAGCAAAGAGTGGAGATTAATGGGTGTTTCTCTGGTTGGCAATCAGTAACTAGTGGTGTCCCTCAGGGATCAGTGTTGGACCCACAATTGTTCACAATTTACATAGATGATTTGGAGTTGGGGACCAAGTGCAATGTGTCCAAGTTTGCAAACGACACTAAGATGAGTGGTAAAGCAAAAACTGCAGAGGATACCGGTTGCCTGCAGAGGGATTTGGATAGTTTAAGTGAATGAGCTAGCGTCTGGCAGATGGAGGTTATCCATTTTGGTAGGATCTCATTGAATGGCGGAGCAGGCTCGAAGGGCCTGCTCCTAGTTCTTATGTTGTTACATACTTCACCCATGGGAATGGCCGGGCCGGCCATGGTCTCACCGCCATGTGGATTTTGTTGGGGCCTTTTCAAGGGATGATGTAATAACAATCTTTATTAGTTCACATGTAGGCTTACATTAACACTGCAAATAGGTTGCTGTGAAAATCCCTAAGTCGCCACACTACGGCGCCTTTTAGGGTACACGGAGGGAGAATTCAGAATGTCCAAATTACCTAACAGCATGTCTTTCGGCACTTTTGGGATAAAATCGGAGGACCCGGAAGAAACCCACGCAGACACGGGGAGAATGTGCAGACTCTGCAGCGACAGTGACCCAAGGCAGGAATCGAACCCGAGTCCCTGGCGCTGTGAAGCCACAATGCTAACCACTGTGTTATGTACATTCAAAATGGATGGATGTTCACCGAATTACCTCGACATCACTTATAATCTTTATTAGTGTCACAAGTAGGCTTACTTTAACACTGCAATGAAGTTACTGTGAAAATCCTCTAGTCGCCACACTTCGGTGCCTGTTCGGGTACACAGAGGGAGAATTCAGAATATCCAATTCACCTAACAAGCACTTCTTTCGGGACTTGTGGGAGGACACCGGAGCACCCGGAGTAAATCCACTCAGACACGGGGAGAACATGCAGACTCCGCACAGACAGTGACCCAAGCGGGAATCGAACCCTGGACCCTGCCGAGCCACCACCCAGCAGAACTGGCAATTATTTAATATTCACGGACTGACCGAGGTACTGGTATTGGACAATAATTTTGAATAATCTTTAATGTCACAATGGCACTGCCTTTACAAGTTCGGAGTTCACCTATTTTCTAAAACAAAATGGGGTCCGTCATGTTCGAACCGCACCCAACCACCCGTCGTCCAATGGGTTAGCCTAACACATGGTGCTGGCATTTAAACTCGAGATGCGGAAACTGACCTGGTTTAGCACAGGGCTAAATCGCTGGCTTTTAAAGCAGACCAAGGCAGGCCAGCAGCACGGTTCAATTCCCGTACCAGCCTCCCCGAACAGGCGCCGGAATGTGGCGACTAGTGACAATAAGCGATTTTCATTAATTTCACCTCAGGTTCCCCAGAAACTCACCCCGTCCGCTTCTTTGTTTACTATAGAATCACACCGGGCTTAGCGGCCACAGAGCTTTTGAACTCTGGCTACGCACACGGTTGAGCCTCGTTTTATCGGATATTTGGAGGACGGATCCGTGACCAATAGGAGTAGGTCAAAATGAAACGAAGCAAACCCATTAGGGAATTTCTGGCGGGCGAGGTTGTTTACGTCTGAAATTGTGCAGATGGAGCAATGTGGATATTGGGAACGGTAATAAATCTGTCCAGTCCAGGCTCATATTCTGTATGGGTACAAGGAAAGGAGTCTAACAGACATATGGACCATCTCCGAAGCCGGCTGTACAGGTGCCTGAGGACCGGCTGAGGCCTCTAAGGCCGGTAGTGCCCCTTCCCTCAGAACAACCGGCTTTGATACCCAGCGAGGCGGCTGAGCCCCTCGATTCAGAGATGCTCTTGTTCAATCCGGAGTCAGACATGGAGACTTTACCCACCGAAGTCGAAACCAGTCCGATGGTGACTGCAGGGCAAAGCACAGCAGAACCACCGAGACGTTTGGCCTGAAAACAACGCTTCCTGACCCGTATACCTCATGGACCCGGAACCGCAGACGCTGGATGGACAGCCCCGGCCAAAAAGAGCAAAAGATTTCTCCCCCCCCACTCCATCAAAATGAAAGACGTATTGGACTTGATGGGGGGAGGGATGTTATAACCCTACATGAGGCCCAGGGATCTGCGGCCTCACCTGAGTCCGATCTACCCAGATGAGGGGGATGGAGCTACGCCCCTAAACCAGAGACTGCTGGGACATAAATACCCTGGCCCAATTGTGGGCCGGGCACGGGAGACCCTTCAGGGAGTAGGAGGTGTAAATATATAAGGAAATAAATGTAACATTTTTTACAGACGTCGCTTCCAAGTAGTTGCCTGCCTGAGGCTTTACAGGACGTCCCTTTGAACAAGCCCTTCAGGGAAGGCAACATTGGGGCTCTGATGTTCGCAACCCTGTGCGAATGTGTTGTATCAGCCTGGGACGCAGTCAAAACAAAGACTGTCATCACATGAATTTATTCAAGAAATGTGGGATATTCAATGCACTTGATGGCACAGAAGATCATTATTTGTGGGATGATATGATGATGACATGAAGATGATGTTGATGGTGGAGCCAGGAGTGCAGGAGGCGATAGAGGCCGGTGTTCTGGCCTTTGTGTCCCTAGTAGCCCGGCGGAGGATCTTGCTCCAATGGAAGGATGCGAGGCCCCCAAGCATGGAGGCCTGGATCTCTGATATGGCGGGGTTCATTAAATTGGAGAGGGTGAAATTTGCCCTGAGGGGATCAGTACAAGGGTTTTTTCAGGCGGTGGCAGCCTTTTCTGGACTTACTGGCGGAAAGGTAGGGAAATAGGCCGATAGCAGCAGCAACCCGGGGGAGGGGGGGGGGGGGGTAAGGATTGGGGGGAGGGAGAACTGTACACATGGGTTTGCGGGGGGTGCTATCTCTCTCTTTTTTGTTTTTTTCTTTTTTCTTTTTCTTTGTTTTGTTCTTTCCTTTTGTTTGAAGTTGCTCTTGAAGCTGGGGGGGTATTGTTCATGGGGTGTTACCGCGGTTGTATGTTAATAGAGTTAAGATGTTTATATTTTGTATTTTGTAAAAATTTCAATAAAAATTATTTTAAAAAAAAAGATGATGTTGATGATCCATATGATGATGTCATTCAAGGAGTAGATTGGGATGAGTTATTTGATTCTGAAGACGAGGAGGAGGGTGAATTTTATGGACTTTAATACAAGTTCACTGCATGCCGTGCTGTTAGGTAGTACTCTTCCCTGCACTGAAGATAACTGAATGAAATTGTATAAATTTGTATACATGGCTTTTGTTTTTGAATGTTATAAATTTGATTAATTTAGTGTGCACAAATTAATGTCTGCCTACATGGAGCTTAAAATGCTTTTTGGCTCCTTTTGCACTGCTTCTGGAGGTGGGGTTGGCAGGAAACATCTCCAACCCAGCGATTGATATGAAGCGATGGGAGAGGGTGGATTTGAACCGCTTGAAAATATTACACATGTAAAAGTCCATCCCCTGCATCTTTTGACTACCGGTTCTGTGTTAGGTACTTGGCTTTTAGACGGGTATATACGTAGGTAGAAATAGTTCAGTAGAAATACTTCACATTGTGAAATAAGCATTTAGTTAATTGTTTTCAATAAGAATTGGTTATGCAAGGGGGAAAATTTGCAGGGCTGTAGGGAGTGAAACTAAAAGAGCGAGTACAGGCACAGTGGGTCTAATTGCCTTATCTGTGCTACCTGATTCTACATGCCATGTGGCCAAAACTTTGTGTGATTTCAAGAAGGAATTAGATATAGCTCTTGGGGCTAAAGAGATCAAAGGATGGGAGGATGGCTGGATCAGGTATTGAACGTGATGATCAGCCATAATCATAATGAATGGTGGAGCAGGCTCGAAGGGCCTCCTCCTGTTCCTATTTTCTATGTATGTTTCCATGTAAACAACTGGTCGAAGTATGAGCTGCTTGCCAGGTGGATGAGGGAGAAATGCTGAAGGGATTTAGTGACAGTAAATGTTACTGGAACTATCTGGTCATGTGGAGGGTAAATACTGACATGAATTGGCCAGTTTCCATAGTTTTGTATATTGTCAGTGCTGGCTTCTGCATGTGATCTTCCACAACACCTGGCCTCATCATGGGAAATGTGCTCCACTGAAATATCACAGAAGCCTCAATTTGCACTTTGTATTTCAGACAGAAGAATTACCAGCAGATCTCACAAGGAATGACCGTCTGATTCAACAACTTCAGTCAAAACAAAGAAGGGCAGAAAGCTGAAGACATGGAACACACTAGGCACAAGGCACAGTCTGACTAATGCATAGTACAGTGAGAACTGTAATGGCACGTGCTTCTGACCAGGGACACCATTCAGTTGAGCGGTCGTAAGGATGTTACATAAACATTATTGAGACATAAGGTTTGTTGCAGATCTCATTATTATTTTATTCTAATTAAAAGTATGAAAATTACATGGAATAAGTCTTGTTATTGGTGCCTAATTGTTTCTGGCATTTGATGCATTAAGAACCGATGGGTGGGATTTCTTCCTTGCTGTTGGTGACAAAAATTTTTAAATGGGAATAAAGAATGAATTCACACTTTTGTTAGAAATAGCAAACAAAATATTCCTCAAATGTCTCTTGTGAATGGTTAATTTTTGTCATAAAATCTTTTTCAAAAACCATTCAATAGTTAATAAATGACAGTGTTGAGATATTAATTTGTCATTTCACTAGAAAACATGCTATGCAACTTTCTAAGCATCATCCCACAGAAATACACGTGAGAGATGGTCAATTGTACTGAACCAAACAATAATTTTCAATTTAATATTGTTTTATTAAACCATAATTAAACTGAAATGTTTCCAATATTTATTTGACTGTTTTATTGGAAAATAATCACATAGGATTCAGGGAAAATATTTTTTGACAAAGTACCTTGAGACTATTAGGGTATCATTTGAGACCTCAAGAGGTTGTCCCTGCTCCAGGACCAGGTATGGCTCGCATGGCCAATGGCGGAACCAGCAAAGTTTCAGTGGTAAGGGCGGAAGAGCTAGAATCTTGAGGGGCAACGGCTGCATCTAGTTATATTATCCATTGCTCATTCAAATGGAATTTTAAGGCTCCTACGACCAACTGAAGAAGAAAGTGCAAGAACAGAGGAATTCAGAGAAGGAGGAGGCATTTGGACCCTCAAACCTGCTCTGCTTTCGATAAGATCATGGCTAATCTAATTGTGACCTTAACTTTCTTTTCTGCCAACCTCCCCACCAAATATCTTGACTACCTTGTCAAGCCAAAATCTTTGTAACTCAGCCTTAAATATATTCAATGACCCAGCCTCCAATGCTTTCTTTGGGAGAGAATTCCACAAGTTGTGGAGAAATTAACATAGGATCTGCCCTGAGGCAGATTGTCATATATTGATTTTGTTTCAATTGTTTCACTTGCACACACCTCCACCAGTATCAGAATCTTAAAACAACAAAGTCTCATACGAACATAAGAGTAATAATAATCATCTTTATTACTGTCATAAGTCGGCTTACATTAACACTGCAATGAAGTTACTGTGAAAACCCCTAGTCGCCACACTCTAACGCCTGTTCGGGTACACAGAGGGAGAATTCAGAATGTCCAATTCACCTAACAGCACGTCTTTTGGGACAAGTGCGAGGAAACTGGAGGACTCAACAATTTCTTGTTAAAACCAATCCATCCTCTGTCTGTACGTTGTAGGAACAAGGCGCTATTTCTTCAAGTACAATGGCTTTTCTCGACCAATTGCCTGAATCGTCTACTCTCACAAAGTCATCACTACTCAGGTGGTAAAGGTCTAGACACTCTATCATATAAATGCTTTTGTTTCGCTTTACCATTTTGCGTTTCCTTCAGTACCACTGCATTCTCCTCCTTCTTTGCCAAGTATGGAAATGTGGTACGCAACCTTCTATTCATGAGTAACTCTGCTGGCGATCTACCATGTGACAATGGTGACGCTCTGTAACTCAATAGTGAGATATAGATCAGATTGGCTGTCCATTACTTTCTTCAACAATTGCTTAACAATATGTGCACCTTTTTCAGCTTTTCCAATGGCTTGAGGGCACAACGGGCTCAATGTAAGGTGATTTAAATCAAATGTGACTGTGAAGTGTTACAGCTAAAACCAGGACCGTTGTCATTCATGGCGAATTGCAAAATTCCATGTCTAGCAAAAATTGACTTGGTATACCAGGTATGCAGTATAACACTGCTTGCCGTTATACTTGACAGTAGAGCCATTTTGGGATAGTTTGAAAAATAGTCTCTGATCATTAAATAATTTTTCCCTTGTTGGTGAAAGAGATCAATAGCTACTTTCTGCCATGGTGCTGTAGGTAAATCATATAGTTGCACATGTTCTCTTGTTTGCTTGCAACGATGCGTCTGGCATGTGACACAACAACTGACCATCCTGTCAATATTCTGGTTTATACCTGGCAAGTAAACAGAATCACAAGCTCCCCATTTACATTTTTCAATCCCAAGATGTCCTTTGTGTATCCTCTTGAGTACATCCTTGCAAAGAAATTGCGGTATGACAATAGTGTTCAAACGATGTACCACTCCCTTAATGATACTGAGTTCAGATCTTATATTGTAGAACTCCATACACTGACCTCTGTGCCAGTGTGAGTTGATGTTCCCCATCACCACTTGGAGAGTTTGATCCTTCCTGGTCCCTTCATGAATCTCACGTAGTTTCGCCTCTGATACTGGTAGTAGTGTGGAAACAAGATTGACATGCAGATCTGCATCCTCAGTAATCTCACTACCAATACTTTGAATTGGCATTCTCGATAATGCATCTGCTAAGAACAAATATTTGCCTGGCAAATAGATGAGATTTAAGTCATAGCACTGTAAATTGATCATCAACCTCTGAATGTGCGGAGATATCTGGTTGAGATTTATTTTGATGGCGTTAAGCAAAGGAAGATGATCTGTCTCAGCTGTGACAGTTGAGAAGTTGGAAGCCCATAGACATAGTTGTGGAATTTCTCCAAGCCTACAACTAAACCCAGGCATTCTTTTTTGATTTGACCGTACCTCTGCTCTGTCGTCATCATAGATCGTGATGCATATGTGACTGGTTTCAATCGTCATGCTCGATTTGCTCCCAGACCATCTTTGGAAACATCTGTTGACATTTTAATCTGCTTAGATAGGTCAAAAATGTAAGAACTGGTGTGGTTAGTGAAGTCTTGAGCTTCTTCCACTCTTGCTCATGTTGCTCAGTCCAAGTGAAGTCTGTTGTCTTTTGACAGGTTTGGAATGAATTTCCCTATAAAACTGATCATACCCATTACTCTTAAGATGGCTTTCTCGTGTGGTTTTGGCATGTTGAGAATTGCTTGGATTTTGTCTTTGTCAGGTTCAATGCCATGCAATGAGAGCTTGTCACCTAGGAATGTGACTTCAGTTACTCCCAATTGGCACTTTTGCTTGTTGAGCTTCAGCCCATTTCTCCTGCCGCTCGTTAGAACTTTAAGCAACCTTGTATTGTGCTTTTCTATGGTTGAGCCCCAAACGATTATATCATCCAAATACAGATGTACAACTTTGATTATGTGCTCTATTGCATGGCGAAAAATTTTTGATGCTAAAATTATGCCAAAGAGCATTCTCAGAAAGCAGTACTGTCCAAATGGCATATTGAAAGTGCAGTATTTTGTACTTTATATATGAAATGAAATGAAAATCGCTTATTGTCACGAGTAGGCTTCAATGAAGTTACTGTGAAAAGTCCCTAGTCGCCACATTCCGGCGCCTGTCCGGGGAGGCTGGTACGGGAATCGAACCGTGCTGCTGGCCTGCTTGGTCTGCTTTAAAAGCCAGCGATTTAGCCCAGTGAGCTAAACCAGCCCCTTTAGTTGCTTTAGTTGCCAGAAACCCTCAGATGCTTCAGGTTTGGTAAAGAATTGTGCACCAGCCATCTCAGATGTGATTTCCTCATGCTTTGGTATTTGGTAATGTTCTCTTTTGATATTCTTGTTAAGATCTTTAGAACCCATACGTATGCGAATATCGCCATTCCTTTTCTTTACACAAACCATGGAGTTTACCCAGTCGGTCGGTTCTTCTATTTTACTGATTACTTTTAATTTTCTGTCTTTCTGTCTTGGTTCTTTTGAGGCGATCCCAAAGAGGTGTAGGTACTCTTCTGGGTGCCTGTATCACAGGTTTTGCATCCTCTTTGATTGTATTTTGTAGGTGAATGGTACAGTACCAAATTCTGTGAACACATCGCTGAATTTGCTGATAATGTTCCAGAATCATTGGCGGGTTGATCCAATCCGTTGTGGATGCTGTATACCAACTGCACTAGACTTAATTCTTCACAGGCCAATACACTCAGGAATAAAGCAGTACAAAGATGATTTTTTGAGGTAAGGTTTTGTCAATTCAACCAATGCAAATAAGAATGCGAAGCCTTTGTGTGTTATGTAAGAACATAACACATAGGAGCAGAATTAGGCCAATCGGCCCATCAAGTCTGCTCCACCATTCAAATATGACTCATATGTTTCTCATCCCCATTCTCTTGCCTTCTCCCCATAACCCCCGGTCTCCTTGTTAATCAAGAACCTATCTATCTCTGTCTTAAAGACACTCAGTGATTTGACCTCCCCAGCCTGCTGCGGCAATGATTTCCACAGATACACCATGAGACCATAAGACATAGGAGCAGAATTAGGCCACTCGGCCCATCAAGTCTGCTACACCATTTAATCATGGCTGGTATTTTTATCATCCCCATTCTCCTGCCTTCTCCCCATAACCCCCGATCCCCTTATTAATCAAGAACCTATCTATCTCTGTCTTAAACACACTCGGTGATTTGGCCTCCACAGCCTTCTGCGGCAAATAGTTCCACAGATTCACCACCCTCTGGCTGAAGAAATACCTCTTCATCTCTGTTTGAAAGGATCGTCCCTTTAGTCTGAGATTGTGTCCTCTGGTTCTAGTTTTTCCTACAAGTAGAAACATCCTCTCCACATCCACTCTATCCAGGCCTCGCAGTATGCTGTAAGTTCCACTAAGAACTCCCCTTATCGTTCTAAACTCCAACGAGTACAGACCCAGAGTCCTCAACCGTTCTTCATATGACAAGCTGTTCATTCCAGGGATCATTCTTGTGAACCTCCTTTCCCAGGTCAGCACATCCTTCCTTAGAACCGGGGCCCAAAACTGCTCACAATACTCCAAATGGGGTCTGACCAGAGCCTTATACAGCCTCAGTTCTTGTACACCAGTATATCCCTGTTCTTGTATTCCAGCCCTCTCGACATGAATGCAAACATTGCATTTGCCTTCCGAACTGCCGACTGAACCTGCACGTTAACCTTAGGAGAATCGTCAACAAGGACTCCCAAGTTCTTTTGTGCTTGTGATTTCCTAAGCATTTCCCCATTTAGAAAATAGTCTATGCCTCCATTTCTCCTTCCAAAGTACATAACCTCACAATTTTCCACATTGTATTCCATCTGCCGCTTCTTTGCCCACTCTCCTCACCTGTCCAAATCCTTCTGCAGACCCCCCTGCTTCCTCAATATTGCCTGTCCCTCTACATATCTTTGTATCAGTGGTGAATGTATTCACCATAATGCATGCATGATACCGTAACCTGTGACCTATGACCTGGAAGTGATGATATGAACTGCTTCCAGGTACTGTACTGTAACCCCGGTATGGCTCCGCCTCTGGCTCCGCCCACACCGGGGCCATATATAGGCCGTCATTCATCTGTACTACTAACTCTGGCTAGGCACGTTTATGACTAATAAAGCCTACTGTTCACTCACTCTCTCTGCCTCACTGTGAATTGAAGGTATATCAATTTATTAGTCATAGACAGCACTATGGAAGCCGCTCTGAAGACAGACAGGCTCGAACTCAATGCCCGCGCTTCCGAAGCCAAGGAAATATTCGAACATTGGCTCCGATGCTTCGAGGCCTACCTCGACTCCTCCACAACGCCTCCCTCAGAGACTCTCAAGCTGCGACTCCTCCACGCTCGGGTGAGCCACTGAATCTCAGTGATGATCGAGAAAGCGGCCACGTACAAGGCGGCGGTCGCAACTCTCAAGGCACACTTTCTGAAGCCCGTAAATTAGGTTCTCGCCAGACACCTCCTCACTACTCGCCGTCAATGCGCCGGAGATTCGCTGGACGAGTATCTCGAAACCCTGACCCTACTCGCGAGGAACTGCAGCTACCGAGATGTGACGGTGGAGGAACACATGAACTCACAGAGCCGGGAAACCTACGTGGCAGGGATCCGCTCAAATTATATCAGGCAGCGCCTGCTGGAAAACGGGACCTCAGACCTGTGGGACACGGTAAAGCTAGCGACCTCGCTAGAGGTGGCCTACCAGAACCTCAGCGCGTTTCCCGCAGACCTGGCGAACCCCGCGTGGACACCCTCGTCGCGGCCCCCGTTGGACCCGACTACGTCGCAAGCCTGTGCCGCGCGTCTGCCAGCCCAGCCCGGGGAACCGCAGTGTTACTTCTGCGGTCAGGGTCAACACCCCCAGCAGCGCTGCCCAGCCCGCACAGTGACGTGTAGCGATTGTGGGGAAAAGGGGCACTTCGCTAGAGTCCGTCTGGGCCACCTAAGGCCCAGATATCGAAAACATGGACTCGCAGCCCCACAGACCCCGCAATGCGGCTGCGTGCCTGCCCGAAACGACCCCGTCAGATGCGTCATCAGCATCGTGCGACTCGTGGAGGCCGCCATCTTGGTCACCGGCCCCAACGCCAACCGACATGTGCGACTCATGGGGCCCGCCATCTTGGCCGCCGGCCCCGACCAACACGTGTGACCGATGGGGGCGGCCATCTTGGTCGCCATCTTCACCCCAGCCCGACATGTGCGACTCATGGGGGCCGCCATCTTGTGACTCCACCGACCACACAGACTGCTGGGCACAGTCACCCTCGACCAGTCGCAGCCAAAGCAACTGAAGAACTCCATGATGGTCGTCAGGGTCAATGGGCATGAGACCCGTCTTTTCGACTCTGGGAGTACGGAGAGGTTTGTCCATCCCGACATGGTAAGGTGCTTCTCCCTCCACATCTACCCAGCCTGCCAAACAATCTCCCTTGCCTCTGGGTCCCATTCGGTTCAGATCCGGGGGTACTGTATCGCCAATCTTGCGATGCAGGGCGCAGAGTACGCTCGTTTCAAGCTCTACGTCCTCCCCCACCTCTGCTCCCCCCTGCTGCTCGGATTGGACTTTCAATGTAACCACCGAAGCCTGACCCTACAGTTCGGCAGACCCTCACGGTGTGCAGCCTCGCGACCCTCAAGGTTTCTCCCCCTTCACTCTTTGTGAACCTCACTCCTAACTGTAAGCCCATCGCCACCAGGAGCAGGTGGTACAGTTCTCTAGACATGATGTTTATCAAGTCGGAGGTACAGCGACTGTTGAGTGAAGGGATCATTGAAGCCAGCAACAACCCCTGGAGAGTGCAGGTGGTGGTCGTCCAGACTGGGGAAAAGAATCAGATGGTTGTAGACTACAGCCAGACAATTAACCGATTCATGCAACTCGATGCGTACCCCCTCCCCCACATAGCGGAGATGGTCAACCAGATCACGCAGTACTGTGTGTTCTCAACGGTCGATCTGAAGTCGGCCTACCACCAGCTCCCAATCCGCCCGGAAGAGCGCCACTACACTGGCTTTGAAGCAGCCGGCCGGCTCTTCCACTTCCTCAGAGTCCCCTTCGGCGTCACTAACGGGGTCTCAGTTTTTCAGAGAACGATGGACCGAATGGTGGACCAGTACGGTTTGCGGGCTACATACCCGTACTTGGACAATGTGACCATCTGCGGCCATGACCAGCAGGACCATGACGCCAACCTCCAGAGGTTCCTCTAGGCCACCCAATCCCTCAACCTCACATACAACAAAAAAAAATGCGTCGTCCGTACTACCCGACTAGCTATTCTCGTCTATGTCGTAGAGAACGGAGTCCTAGGGCCCAACCCCGACCGTATGTGCCCCCTCACAGAACTCCCCCTCCCCACAACCTCAAGGCCCTAAAACGATGCCTGGGGCTGTTCTCCTACTACGCCCAGTGGGTCCCCAACTATGCGGACAAAGCCCGCCCACTTATTCAAACAACCACTTTTCCCCTGATGGATGAGGCCCGCGCGGCCTTCAGCCGCATCAAGGCCGACATCACCAAGGCCGCAATGCACGCGGTGGATGAGTCCACCCCTTTCCAGGGAGGGAGCGATGCATCAGACGATGCACTGGCCGCCACACTCAACCAGGCGGGCAGGCCAGTAGAATTCTTCTCTAGGACCCTCCACGCTTCTGAAATTCGATACCCCTCGGTCGAGAAGGAAGCACAAGCCATAGTGGAAGCCGTGCGGCACTGGAGGCACTACCTAGCCGGTAGGAGGTTCACCCTCGTCAACGATCAACGATCGGTAGCCTTCATGTTTGACAACGCACAATGGGGCAAAATAAAAAATGATAAAATCTTGAGGTGGAGGATCGAACTCTCCACCCACAACTACAATATCAAGTATCGTCCTGGGAAGCTCAACGAGCCCCCAGATGCCCTGTCACGCAGCACATGCGCCAGCGCGCACGTTGACCGACTCCGAGCTATGCACAATGACCACTGCCATCCGCGGGTCACCCGGCTTACCCACCTCATTAAGGCCCGCAATCTGCCCTTCTCCACCGAGGAGGTCAAGGCCATGACCAGGGACTGCCAAGTCTGCGCGGAGTG
Organism: Scyliorhinus canicula; assembly: GCF_902713615.1. Classification (NCBI taxonomy): domain Eukaryota; kingdom Metazoa; phylum Chordata; class Chondrichthyes; order Carcharhiniformes; family Scyliorhinidae; genus Scyliorhinus; species Scyliorhinus canicula. Next base: position 4,472,613 of record NC_052155.1, on the reverse strand, counting down.
CAGACCGCAGTTCTACCGGCCAGACAAGGCCCACCTGGTAAAGGCCTCCCGGCCCTTTGAGTGCCTAAGCATTGGCTTCAAAGGGCCCCTCCCCTCCACCAACTGGAATATATACTTTCTCACCGTCATCGATGAGTATTCCCGCTTCCCCTTCGCCGCCCCCTGCCCTGACATGACCTCAGCCACCATAATAAAGGCACTGCACAGCATCTTCACACTGTTCGGTTTCCCTGCCTACGTCCACAGCGACCAGGGCACATCGTACATGAGCGATGAGCTGCGTCAGTGCCTGCTCAACAAAGGCATCGCCTCGAGCAGGACTACGAGCTATAACCCGCAGGGAAATGGACAGGTGGAGAGGGAGAACGCGACGGTATGGAAGGCCGTTCTTCTGGCCCTTAGGTCTAGAAGTCTCCCGATCCCCTGCTGGCAGGAAGTCCTTCCTGACGCCCTCCACTCCATCAGATCGCTCCTCTGCACGGCCATGAACGAGACCCCTCACGATCGTTTGTTTATCTTCCCCAGGATGACCATCTCCATGGTCTCGCTTCCATCTTGGCTGAAAACTCTGGGACCCGTCCTTCTCCGGAGGCACATGAGGAGCCATAAGACCAATCCCCTGGTCGAGAGGGTCCAGCTGCTCCACGCTAACCCACAGTACGCTTACATCGTGCACCAGGACAGATGGCAAGATACGGTCTCCCTACGGGACCTGGCACCAGCTGGTTCCCCGCCAACGTGCCCCCCCTGCCTACATCCCCCCTCCTTTCTGCCTGCTGCCACCCACAGCGCCCCATACGCTCCCCTGGGTCTCCTGCATTGTCCCGTGCCGACACTGCCGCCACCCATAATCCCCCCCTACACCTGCACCCCAACCGTCTCCGACACCCCGGACTGAGGCTCAAGCTCCAGACACAACGCCCCTGGAATCAAAACCTGCGACAACTGTGGCCGCTGCACTGCCAGAGCTGTGGAGGTCGAAGAGAACGGTCCGGCCTCCAGGTAAACTGAATATGTAATGAACCCACGTCACCCCCACTGGACTTGATCTTTTTTACAGGGGGTGAAAGTGGTGAATGTATTCACCATAATGCATGCATCATACCATAACCTGTGACCTTTGACCTGGAAATGGTGATATGAACTGCTTCCAGGTACTGTACTATAACCCCGGTATGGCTCCGCCTCTGACTCCGGGCACATATATAGGCCGGCCTCTTGTGGGCGGCATTCATCTGTACTACTGACTCTGGCTAGGCAAGTTCATGACTAATAAAGCCTACTGTTCACTTGCTCTCTCTGCCTCACTGTGAATTGAAGGTATATCAGTATCATCTGGAAACTTAGCAACAGTGCCTTCAGTTCCTTCTTCCAGATCATTAATGTATATTGTGAAAAGTTGTGATTCCAGAATTGACCCCTGAGGCACACCACTAGTCACCGGCTGCCATTCTGTAAAGCAGGCATTTTCGAAGTCGGGGTCGCGACCCTCGGGTGGGTCGTGGGCGGGTATCGGGAGGATTGCAGAGCCGTCCGTCGCGACGCTCCCGATTGCGCACATTTGAGAGCAACAGCCGCAGCAGCTGACTTTTAACAATGCTGGCTGCAAACAGCCTTCAAAAAGGACGCGACCTGTCATACGGTCGCAGTCTTTTTGACGGCCGCCCACAGCCGGCATTGTTAAAAGCTGGCTGCTGTGCGCGAATTTGCGCAATCGGGAGTGGCGCGACGGACGGAGAGGCTAAAAGGAAGAGCGAGAGAGAGAGTTAAAGAGGCAGAGTGGTTTAAGGAAGATTTTCCAGAGTTTAGGACAATAGCAGCTGACAGTACAGCCGCCAATAGTGGAGCAAAGGAAATAATGCACAAGAGGCCAGAATTGGGAATACAACAAAAGAAGGTTAAAAGTCGGCTGGCTGTTGCCTGCACATTTGCACAATTGGAGACGCAGAAGATTTTTTAAAAATTCTATGTAATCTTCCTGCCAAGGAAGGTCACCTCCCCACCCCCCCTGAACATTGACATCATGTGCTTTTGGCGCGATTGCAATTCCTCAATTTTGTCAGCAGCAAACAAGGTAAGAGAAAATGGTGGGTCACAAAGGTCAGCCGGCGTAGGCAGCGAAGGTCGGCCGGCGTGGGTCGCGAAGGTCGCCTGGCATGGGTCGCGAATGTCGGCTGGTTGGTAAAAATGGGTCCCCGAAAAAAAAGTTTGAAAAACACTGCTGTAAAGGACCCCTTTATCCCCCTCTCTGCCTTCTGCCAGTCAGCCAATTCTCTATCCATGCCAGGATCTTACCCTTAACATATTTTACAGTGTCCTATGCTGCACCTTGTCAAAGACCTCTGGCTGAAGAAATTCCTCCTCATCTCAGTTTGAAAGGATTGTCCCTTTAGTCTGAGGCTGTGCCCTCAGGTTCTAGTCTCCCCCACTAGTGGAAACATCTTCTCCACACCCACTCCATCTAGGCCTCTCAACATTCTGTATGTTTCAATGAGATCCTCCCTCATCCTTCTAAACTCCATCGAGTACAGACCCAGAGTCCTCAACTGCTCCTCATATGGCAAGCCCTTCATTCCCAGGATCATTCTTGTGAACCTCTTTTTTTATTTGTTTACGGGATGTTGACATTGCTGATTAGGCCAGCATTTAGTGCCCATTCCTAGTTGCCCTTCAGAAGGCGGTGGTGAGTTGCCTTCTTGAACCGCTGCAGTCCCGGAGGAGTAGGTACACACTCAGTGGTGTTCGGGAGCGAGTTCCAGGACATTTCGATATATAACTCCAGGTGGTGGGGTTCCCAGGTATGTGCTGCTCTTGTCCTTCTGGATGGTGGTGGTTGTGGGTTTGCAAGGTGCTGCCTCAGGTTACTTCTACTGATACTGTCATAGACAGATGCATCTGCAGCAGGCAGGTTGGGGAGGATGAGGTCCAGTATGTTTTTCACTCTTGTTGGTTCACTCACCACCTGCTGCAGTCCCAGTCTAGCAGCTATATCCTTCAGGAACTGGCCAGATCGGTCTGTGGTGATACTACTGAGCCATTCTTGGTGATGGACATTGAAACCCTCCCAGAGCATATTCTGTGCCCTTGCCACCCTCAGTGCTACCTCCAAGTGGTGTTCAACATGGAGCAGTGCTGATTCATCAGCTGATGATGGACGGTATGTAATCAGCAGTTTTCCTTGCCCATGTTTAAATAAAACCAGTCATGAGACTTCACGTAGTCCAGATTTGATGTTGAGGACTCCCAGGGCAACTCCCCAACTGTACATCACTGTGCCACTGCCACCTCTGCTGGATCTGGCTTGTCAGTAAGACAGGATATACCCAAGAATGGTGATAGTGGTGTCGGAGACAGTGTAAAGTATAATTCTGTGAGTATGAATATGTCAGGCTGTTGCTTAACTAGTCTGAGAGACAGCTCTCACAACTTTGGCACAAGGCCCCAGAGGTTAGTAGGGAGGACTTTCAAGGGTCGACAGGGTTGGGTCTGCCATTGTCATTTCCGGTGCCTGGTTTGATGCTTGGTAGTCCATCGTGTTTCATTCCTTTTTCGTAGTTTTGTAGCGGTTGAATACAAGTGAGTGGTTTGTCAGGCCATTTCAAAGTCAACTACATTGCTGTGTGTCTAGAGTCACATGTAGGCCAGACCGGGTAAAGTCGGCAGATTTTCTTTCCTAAAGGACATGAGTGAATCAGATGGGTTTTTATGAAAATTGACCATGGTTTCATAGTCATCATTAATTTTTAATTCCAGATATTTTATTGAGTTTAAATTCCACCACCTGCCACGGTGGGATTCAAACTGAAGTCCCCAGACCAATACCCTGGTTTTCTGGATTACTAATCCTGTCACAATACAGGCAGCATGGTAGCACAGTGGATTTGGATTTGTTCACTGTCACGTGTACCAAGGAACAGTGAAAAGTATTTTTCTGAGAGCAGCTCAACAGATGATTAAGTACATGATCTTAATGATCCTGACGTCAGTGGTTGGGAAATTAGTGGAGAGAATTCTTCGAGACAGGATCTACTCCCATTTGGAAGCAAGTGGACGTATTAGCGAGAGGCAGCATGGTTATGTGACGGGGAGGTCGTGTCTCACTAACTTGATAGAGTTTTTCGAAGAGGTCACAAAGATGGTTGATGCAGGTAGGGAAGTGGATGTTGTCTATATGGACTTCAGTAAGGCCTTTGACAAGGCCCCTCATGGCAGACTGGTACAAAAGGTGAAGTCCCCGCGGGATCAGAGGTGAGCTGGCAAGATGGATACAGAACTGGCTAGGTCATAGAAGGCAGAGAGTAGCAATGGAAGGGTGCTTTTCTGATTGGAGGGCTGTGACTAATGGTGTTCCACAGAGATCAGTGCTGGGACCTTTGCTGTTCATAGTATATATAAATGATTTGGAGGAAAATGTAACTGGTCTGATTAGTAAGTTTGCGGACGACACAAAGGTTGGTGGAATTGCAGATAGCGATGAGGACTGTCAGAAGATACAGCAGGATTTAGATCGTTTGGAGACTTGGGCGGAGAGATGGCAGATGGAGTTTATTCCGGACAAATGTGAGATAATGCATTTGGCAAGGTCTAATGCAGGTAGGGACTATACAGTGAATGGTAGAACCCTCAAGAGTATGGGCAGTCAGAGAGGTCTAGGTATACAGGTCCACAGGTCACTGAAAGGGGAAACACAGGTCAAAAAGACATACGGCATGCTTGCCTTCATTAGCCAGGGCATTGAGTATAAAAATTGGTAAGTCATGTTGCAGCTGTACAGAAACTTAGTTAGGCCACACTTGGAGTATCGTGTTCAATTCTGGTCGCCACATTACCAAAGGATGTGGAGGCTTTAGAAAAGGTGCAGAAGAGATTTACCAGGATGTTGCCTGGTATGGAGGGCATTAGATCTGAGGAGCGGTTGAATAAACTTGGTTTGTTCTCACTTGAACGACAGAGGTTGAGGGCGACCTGATAGAGGTCTACAAAATTATGAGGGGCATAGAGAGTGGATAGTCAGAGACTTTTTCCAAGGGTAGAGGAGTCAATTATGAGGGGGCATAGGTTTAAGCTGCAAGAAGCAAGGTTTAGAGGAGATGTCCGAGGCAAGTTTTTTTACACAGAGGGTAGTGTGTGCCTGGAACTCGCAGCCGGAGGAGGTGGTGGAAGCAGGGACAATAGTGATGTTTAAGGGGCATCATGACAAATACATGAATGGGATGGGAATAGAGGGATACGCATCCCGGAAGCGTAGAAGATTGTAGTTTAGACAGACAGCATGGTCGGCACAGGCTTGGAGGGCCACAGGGCCTGTTCCTGTGCTGTACTTTTCTTTGTTCTTTGTTCATTGTACATGAAAAGAAAAGGAAATGAAAGAAAATACATAATACAGTAGTTAGCACTGTTGCTTCACAGCACCAGGGTCCGAGGTTCGATTCCGGGCTTGGGTCACTGTCTGTGCAGAGTCTGCATGTCTGTGTGGGTTTTCACCAGGTGTTCCGGTTTCCTCCCACAATTCCGGAAGACGTATTTGTAAGGTGAATTAGACATTCTGAAATCTCCCTCTGTGTACCCGGACAGGTGCCGGAGTGTGGCGACTTGGGCATTTCCACACTAACCTCATTAACAGTATTAATGTAAGCCAACTTGTGACAATAAAGATTATTATTATACTACTATGCCACCTCCTCCAAGACCAGCACATCCTTCCTTAGATATGGGCCCAAAACTGCTCACAATATTCCAAATGTGGTCTGACCAGAACCTTATACAGCCTCTGCAGGACATCCCTGCCCTTGTATCCTAGCCCTCTCGAAATGAATGCTGACAAGATGGGGCTGGTTTAGCACAGGGCTAAAGAGCGGGCTTTTAAAGCAGACCGAGGCAGGCCAGCAGCACTGTTCAACTCCCATACCAGCCTCCCCGAACAGGCACCGGAATGTGGTGACTAAGGGCTTTTCACAGTAACTTCATTTGAAGCCCACTTGTGACAACAAGCGATTTTCATTTCATTTCATTTCCCTTCTTAAATGCCAACTGAACCTGCAAGTTAACCTGAAGAAAATCGTGAGCTCCTGAGTCCCTTTGTGCTTCAGGTTTCTGACACCTTTCCCAATTTAGAAAATAGTCTATGCTCTATTCTTCCTGCCAAAGTGCATAACCTCACATTTTCCACATTGTATTCCATTTGCCACTTCTTTGCCCACTCTCCTCGCCTGTTCAAGTCCTTCTGTAAACTCCCTGCTTCCTCAACACTACCTGTCCCTCTACATATCTTTGTAACATCTGCAAACTTAGCAACAATGCCCGCAGTGTCTTTTTCTAGATTGTTAATGTGTATCATGTATTGCAGGGAAGCACTGGCAAATTAGAGAAGTTTCAGATTTTGAAAGAGAAATGGTGAGTAAAAAATTCCCTTTGAGGTTGAGACCCCAGAGTCAGTTATTAACTTAGAGCTGACTCCAAATGAAGAGACTATGCTGCTGTACCTGACCTGTGATAGCACATTAAAAACATACCAAAAGCCCATGAGGCTGGCAGCATGTTGGAGTAGCATCTCCTAGGACTATCCAGTCAGCGTAAGTTGAAGGTGCACCTGCATCAGTGACCCGAGGAGTTCGACGGAAGGTGAGCATCCAGCAGAGGGCAGCAGAGCAGAGCTTCTGATTGGCTGTTCCGGGGAGATTTGCATACGTGCAGTGCGGTCAGCGTAAGTTGAAGGTGCACCTGCATCAGTGACCCGAGGAGTTCGACGGAAGGTGAGCATCCAGCAGAGGGCAGCAGAGCAGAGATTCTGATTGGCTGTTCCGGGGAGATTTGCATACGTGCAGTGCGGTCAGCGTAAGTTGAAGGTGCACCTGCATCAGTGACCCGAGGAGTTCGACGGAAGGTGAGCATCCAGCAGAGGGCAGCAGAGCAGAGCTTCTGATTGGCTGTTCCGGGGAGATTTGCATACGTGCAGTGCGGTCAGCGTAAGTTGAAGGTGGTTTGTGAAGGGGCTGTTCTCGAGTGACAGCTTTACCCAAAACACTACTTACGTAGTGTCTCCCACCCATCCTCCTCCTCTAACCAAAAAAAAAAGCTCTGTCCGTTGGATTGCTAAACTAACAAGTTTTTTATTTTTTTATTTTTCAGTAGTTGGGAAGTTAGTTCAGTGGGAATGGAGGCTAGGGCAGTTGAATGTTCCTCCTGCAGAATGTGGGAGGAAAGGGTCACCTCTCGTGTCCCTTCTGACTACATCTGCGGGAAGTGCACCCAACTCCAGCTCCTCGAGAGCCGCATTAGGGACCTGGAGCTGGAGCTGGATGAACTTCGGATCATTCGGGAGGCGGAGGAGGTTATTGAGAGGAGTTATAGGGAGGTAGTCACACCTCAGGTAAAAGAAGAAAGTAGATGGGTTACCGTCAGGGGAGGCAGAGGGAACCGGCAGGCAGTGCAGGGATCCCCTGTGGTCGTTCCCCTCTATAACAAGTATACCGTTTTGGATACTGTTGCGGGGGACGACTTACCAGGGGTAAGCAATAGGGCGCAGGTCTCTGGCACAGAGTCTGTCCCTGTTGCTCAGAAGGGAAGGGAGAAGAGGAACAGAGCACTTGTCATTGGGGACTCCATAGTTAGAGGAACAGACAGGAGGTTCTGTGGGAACGAAAGAGACTCACGGTTGGTGTGTTGCCTCCCAGGTGCCAGGGTTCGTGATGTCTCTGATCGTGTTTTTGGGATCCTTAAGGGGGAGGGGGAGCAGCCCCAAGTCGTGGTCCACATAGGTACCAACGACATAGGTAGGAAGAGAGATGGGGATTTGAGACAGAAATTCAGGGAGCTAGGGTGGAAGCTGAGAGCTAGAACAAACAGAGTTGTTATCTCTGGGTTGTTACCCGTGCCACGTGCCAGCGAAGTAAGAAATAAGGAGAGAGAGGAGTTGAACACGTGGCTACAGGGATGGTGCAGGAGGGAGGGTTTTGGTTTCCTGGATAATTGGGGCTCATTCTGGGGTAGGTGGGACCTCTACAAACAGGATGGTCTTCACCTGAACCAGAGGGGTACCAATATCCTGGGAGGGAGATTTGCTAGTGCTCTTCGGGGGGGTTTAAACTAATTCAGCAGGGGGATGGGAACCTAAATTGTAGACCCAGTGTACAGGATGTTGAGAGTAGTGAGGTCAGGGATAGGGTTAAAAGTTCGAAAGAGGGCACCGGCAAGCAGGACGCTGGTTTGAAGTGTGTCTACTTCAACGCCAGGAGCATCCGGAATAAGGTGGGTGAGCTTGCAGCATGGGTTGGTACCTGGGATCTCGATGTTGTGGCGATTTCGGAGACATGGGTAGAGCAGGGACAGGAATGGTTGTTGCAGGTTCCAGGATTTAGATGTTTCTGTAAGAACAGAGAAGATGGTAAAAGAGGGGGGGGTGTGGCATTGTTAATCAAGGAAAGTATTACGGCCGTAGAAAGGACGCTTGAGGACTCGTCTACTGAGGCAGTATGGGCCGAGGTTAGGAACAGTAGAGGAGAGGTCACCCTGTTGGGAGTTGTCTATAGACCTCCGAATAGTCCCAGAGATGTAGAGGAAAGGATTGCAAAGATGATTCTTGACAGGAGCGAGAGTAACAGGGTAGTTGTTATGGGGGACTTTAACTTTCCAAATATTGACTGGAAATACTATAGTTCGAGTACTATAGATGGGTCAGTTTTTGTGCAGTGTGTGCAGGAGGGTTTTCTGACACAGTATGTAGACAGGCCAACAAGGGGCGAGGCCACATTGGATTTGGTACTGGGTAATGAACCCGGCCAGGTGTTAGATTTAGATGTAGGTGAGCACTTTGGTGATAGTGATCACAACTCGGTTATGTTTACTTTAGCAATGGGCAGGGATAGGTATATACCGCAAGGCAAGAATTATAGCTGGGGGAAAGGCAATTATGATGCTATTCGGCAAGATATAGGAGGTATAGGATGGGGAAGGAAACTGCAGGGGATGGGTACAATCGAAATGTGGAGCTTTTTCAAGGAACAGCTACTGCGTGTCCTTGATAAGTATGTACCTGTCAGGCAGGGAGGAAGTTGTCGAGCAAGGGAGCCGTGGTTTACTAAGGAAGTTGAAGCACTTGTCAAGAGGAAGAAGAAGGCTTATGTTAGGATGAGACATGAAGGCTCAGTTAGGGCACTTGAGAGTTACAAGTTAGCCAGGAAGGACCTAAAGGGAGAGTTAAGAAGAGCGAGGAGAGGACACGAAAAGTCATTGGCGGATAGGATCAAGGAAAACCCTAAGGCTTTCTATAGGTATATCAGGAACAAAAGAATGACTCGAGTAAGATTAGGGCCAATCAAGGATAGTAGTGGAAAGTTGTGTGTGGAATCAGAGGAGATAGGGGAAGCATTAAATGGATATTTTTCGTCAGTGTTTACACTGGAGAAAGACAATGTTGTCGAGGAGAACACTCAGGTTCAGTCGACCAGGCTAGATGGAATTGAGGTTCAAAAGGAGGAGGTGTTAGCAATTTTAGAAAATGTCAAAATAGACAAGTCCCCTGGGCCAGATGGGATTTATCCTAGGATTCTCTGGGAAGCCAGGGAGGAGATTGCTGAGCCTTTGTCCTTGATCTTTATGTCGTCTTTGTCGACAGGAATAGTGCCGGAAGACTGGAGGATAGCAAATGTTGTCCCCTTGTTCAAGAAGGGGAGTAGAGACAACCCTGGTAATTATAGACCTGTGAGCCTTACTTCGGTTGTGGGTAAAATGTTGGAAAAGGTTATAAGAGATAGGGTTTATAATCATCTTGAAAAGAACAAGTTGATTAGCGATACTCAACACGGTTTTGTGAAGGGTAGGTCATGTCTCACAAACCTTATTGAGTTTTTTGAGAAGGTGACCAAACAGGTGGATCAGGGTAAAGCTGTTGATGTGGTGTATATGGATTTCAGTAAGGCATTTGATAAGGTTCCCCACGGTAGGCTATTGCAGAAAATAAGGAAGTATGGAATTGAAGGTGATTTAGCGGTTTGGATCAGTAATTGGCTAGCTGAAAGAAGACAGAGGGTGGTGGTTGATGGCAAATGTTCATCCTGGAGTTCAGTTACTAGTGGTGTACCGCAAGGATCTGTTTTGGGGCCACTGCTGTTTGTCATTTTTATAAATGACCTGGAAGAGGGTGTAGAAGGATGGGTTAGTAAATTTGCAGATGACACGAAGGTCGGTGGAGTTGTGGATAGTGCTGAAGGATGTTATAGGATACAGAGGGACATAGATAGGCTTCAGAGCTGGGCTGAGAGGTGGCAGATGGAGTTTAATGCGGAAAAGTGTGAGGTGGTTCACTTTGGAAGGAGTAACAGGAATGCAGAGTACTGGGCTAATGGCAAGATTCTTGGTAGTGTAGATGAACAGAGAGATCTCGGCATCCAGGTACATAAATCCCTGAAAGTTGCCACCCAGGTTAATAGGGCTGTTAAGAAGGCATATGGTGTGCTAGCCTTTATAAGCAGGGGGATTGAGTTTCGGAACCACAAGGTCATGCTGCAGCTGTACATAACTCTGGTGCGGCCACACCTGGAGTACTGCGTGCAGTTCTGGTCACCACATTATAGGAAGGATGTGGAAGCTTTGGAAAGGGTTCAGAGGAGATTTACTAGGATGTTGCCTGGTATGGAGGGAAGGTCTTATGAGGAAAGGCTCAGGGAATTGAGGTTGTTTTCGTTAGAGAGGAGAAGGCTGAGAGGTGACTTAATAGAGACATATAAGATAGTCAGAGGGTTAGATAGGGTGGACAGTGAGAGTCTTTTTCCTCGGATGGTGATGACCAACACGAGGGGACATAGCTTTAAATTGAGGGGTGAGAGATATAGGACAGATGTCAGAGGCAGTTTCTTTACTCAGAGAGTAGTAGGGGTGTGGAACGCCCTGCCTGCAATAGTAGTAGACTCGCCAACTTTAAGGGTATTTAAGTGGTCACTGGATAGACATATGGATGAAAATGGAATAGTGTAGGTCAGATAGGCTTCAGATGGTTTCACAGGTCGGCGCAACATCGAGGGCCGAAGGGCCCGTACTGCGCTGTAGTGTTCTATGTTCTATGTTCTATGCTCTATGCTGAGTAAAACAGGCATTTAGTGGCTACTGCCTTTCATGGCAACCTACATGTCTGAGGTTGGATTTTCCATTCTCAGAAAAACAAAGAAGGCACAAAGGAATTAGCTGTTCTGCACCTGATTTGCGCATTGCCCTCTCCTCCTGTGAACCTGATTGGTGTGAGATTGTGAAGAACAAGCAGGCCCCCTTTTGCAGTGGGTCCCATGAAAAGAAGTTTGAAAAACAGTGCTCCAGTGGATACTGTAATGCTCCCTGATTGGTTAAGGCAGCTGAAACCCATCTTCAGCAGCCTGATGATCCTCTTCATCACTGCCCTTGTCGAGGCAAAACTCCTTTTGTATTTCTCCTCAGCCTCTGTTCTTGGGTGACAGAGTGGGGTCAGCAACCACTGTCACCCAGGAGCCATCCATCGAATCGTACAGGAGACACAAATAGCCTTGGTCCCTGTGAGTGCCTCAAGATGTGAGCATCATGTGAGGCTCCCAGGGTAATGGGCACAAGCTTAGAGAATCTGTATCCAGTGGAGACAGACAATCTGAAACCTCATTGAGTGGAATCCCTTTCTGCTAGCGAACGTTCCCAGTTGACCTGCTGATACCTTAATGGCTACATTAGTACTATCTATTGCACCCTGGAAGCCGGGGAACCCAACAATTGTAGCAAAGACTCGTGCTCACTTTACCTGCCTCTCCGTGTCTGTCCAGTAGTGGGTGAACATGCAGACATGTCTGTAGATAGCATCAGGTGTTGCAGGAGTGTACCGGCAGGAAGGAAGGTGGTTTAAAGTGTGTCTACTTCAATGCCAGGAGCATCCGGAATAAGGTGGGTGAACTTGTGGCATGGGTTGGTACCTGGGACTTCGATGTTGTGGCCATTTCAGAGACATGGATAGAGCAGGGATAGGAATGGTTGTTGCAGGTTCCGGGGTTTAGATATTTCAGTAAGCTCAGGGAAGGTGGTAAAAGAGGGGGAGGGGGGACATTGTTAGTCAAGGACAGTATTACGGTGGCAGAAAGGACGTTTGATGAGGACTCGTCTACTGAGGTAGTGTGGGCTAAGGTTAAAAACAGGAAAGGAGAGGTCACCCTGTTGGGAGTTGTCTATAGGCCTCTGAAAAGTTCCAGAGATGTAGAGGAAAGGATTGCAAAGATGATTCTGTATAGGAGCGAAAGTAACAGGGTAGTTGTTATGGGGGACTTTAACTTTCCAAATATTGACTGAAAACACTATAGTTCGAGTACTTTAGATGGGTCCGTTTTTGTCCAATGTGTGCAGGAGGGTTTCCTGACATAGTATGTAGATAGGCCAATGAGAGCCGAGGCCATACTGGATTTGGTAATGGGTAATGAACCAGGACAGGTGTTAGATTTGGAGGTAGGTGAGAACTTTGGTGATAGTGACCACAATTCAGTTACGTTTACTTTAGTGATGGAAAGGGATAGGTACATACCGCAGGGCAAGAGTTATAGCTGGGGGAAAGGCAATTATGATGCGATGAGGCAAGACTTAGGATGCATCGGATGGAGAGGTAAACTGCAGAGGATGGGCACAATGGAAATGTGGAGCATGTTCAAGGAACAGCTACTGCGTGTCCTTGATAAGTATGTACCTGTCAGGCAGGGAGGAAGTGGTCGAGCGAGGGAACCATGGTTTACTAAAGCAGTTGAAACACTGGTCAAGAGTAAGAAGGAGGCTTATGTAAAGATGAGATGTAAAGGTTCAGTTACGGCGCTCGAGAGTTACAAGTTAGCTTGGAAGGATCTAAAGAGAGTGCGAAGAAGAGCCAGGAGGGGACATGAGAAGTCTTTGGCAGGTAGGATCAAGGATAACCCTAAAGCTTTCTATAGATATGTCAGGAATAAAAGAATGACTAGGGTGAGAATAGGGCCAGTCAAGGACAGTAGTGGGAAGTTGTGCGTGGAGTCCGAGGAGATAGGAGAGGTGCTAAATGAATATTTTTCGTCAGTATTAACACAGGAAAAAGACAATGTTGTCGAGGAGAATACTGAGATACAGGCTAATAGACTAGAAGGGGTTGAGGTTCATAAGGAGGAAGTGTTAGCGATTCTGGAAAGTGTTAAAATAGATAAGTCCCCTGGGCCGGATGGGATTTATCCTAGGTTTCTGTGGGAAGGTAGGGAGGAGATTGCTGAGCCTTTGGCTTTGATCTTTAAGTCATCTTTGTCTACAGGAATAGTGCCAGAAGACTGGAGGATAGCAAATGTTGTCCCCTTGTTCAAGAAGGGGAGTAGAGACAACCCCGGTAACTATAGACCAGTGAGCCTTACTTCTGTTGTGGGCAAAGTATTGGAAAGGTTTACAAGAGATAGGATGTATAATAATCTGGAAAGGAATAATTTGATTAGAGATAGTCAACATGGTTTTGTGAAGGGTAGGTCGTGCCTCACAAACCTTATTGAGTTCTTTGAGAAGGTGACCAAACAGGTGGATGAGGGTGAAGATGTTGATGTGGTGTATATGGATTTCAGTAAAGCGTTTGATAAGGTTCCCCACGGTAGGCTATTGCAGAAAATACGGAGGCATGGGATTCAGGGTGATTTAGCAGTTTGGATCAGAAATTGGCTAGATGGAAGAAGACAAAGGGTGGTGGTTGATGGGAAATGTTCAGACTGGAGTCTAGTTACTAGTGGTGTACCACAAGGATCTGTTTTGGGGCCACTGCTGTTTGTCATTTTTATAAATGTCCTGGAGGAGGGCGTAGAAGGATGGGTGAGTAAATTTGCAGATGACACTAAAGTCGGTGGAGTTGTGGACAGTGCGGAAGGATGTTACAAGTTACAGAGGGACATAGAAAAGCTGCAGAGCTGGGCTGACAGGTGGCAAATGGAGTTTAATGCAGAAAAGTGTGAGGTGATTCATTTTGGAAGGAATAACAGGAAGACAGAGTACTGGGCTAATGGTAAGATTCTTGGTAGTGTGGATGAGCAGAGAGATCTCGGTGTCCATGTACATAGATCCCTTAAAGTTGCCACCCAGGTTGATAGACATGTTACAAAGATATACGGTGTGTTAGCTTTTATTGGTAGAGGGATTGAGTTTCGGAGCCATGCGGTCGTGTTGCAGCTGTACAAAACTCTGTTCCGGCCGCATTTGGAGTATTGCGTGCCGTTCTGGTCGCCGCATGATAGGAAGGATGTGGAAGCATTGGAAAGGGTACAGAGGAGATTTACCAGGATGTTGCCTGGTATGGATCTTATGAGGAAAGGCTGAGGGACTTGAGGCTGTTTTCGTTAGAGAGAAGAAGGTTAAGAGGGGACTTAATTGAGGCATACAAGACGATCAGAGGATTAGATAGGGTGGACAGTGAGAGCCTTTTTCCTCGGATGGTGATGTCTAGCTTCCGACGCCACGTGCGGGGGACGGCACCGCCATTTTGTCCACCCCCCACCATGTGCGACCGATGGGCGCCGCCATATTGGATCGGCTCCGAGGACCCCGCGCGTGACTACGCACCGCCTGATGACGACTCCGACTATCTGCCACGACTCGCTTCAGTCACTCTGGACCAGTCTCGACCCCGCACCCTCTCTACGCCAACAACGAAGGTCCTGCTCAACGGGCACGAAACAACCTGCCTACTGGACTCCGGGAGCACAGAGAGTTTTGTACACCCTACAGCGCTCTCCCTGTCTATCCTGTCAAGCAAAAAATCGCCCTGGCCTCTAGCTCCCATTCAGTGGAGATCACCGGGTTCTGTATAGCGGACCTCACGGTCCAGGGGAGGGTGTTTAAAAATTGCAGACTCTACGTCCTCCTCCACCTCTACGTGGCCGCACTCCTGGGGTTAGACTTCCAGTGTAACCTCCAGAGCTTAACCTCCAGAGCTCAGGGCAGCACGGTAGCATTGTGGATAGCACAATTACTTCACAGCTCCAGGGTCCCAGGTTCGATTCCGGCTTGGGTCACTGTCTGTGTGGAGTCTGCATATCCTCCCCGTCTGTGCGCGGGTTTCCTCCGGGTGCTCCGGTTTCCTCCCACAGTCCAAAGATGTGCAGGTTAGGTGGATTGGCCATGATAAATTGCCCTTAGTGTCCAAAATTGCCCTTAGTGTTGGGTGGAGTTACTGGGTTATGGGGATAGGGTGGAGGTGTTGACCTTGAGTAGGGTGCTCTTTCCAAGAGCCGGTGCAGGCTCGATGGGCCGAATGGCCTCCTTCTGCACTGTAAATTCTATGATTATCATTTAAATTTGGCGGCCCTATGCCTCCCCTCACTGTCTGCAGCCTTGCAACCCTCAAGGTCGATCCCCCATCCTTGTTTGCAAACCTCACCCCGGAGTGCAAATCTGTCACCACCAGGAGCAGACAGTACAGTGCCCAGGACCGGGTGTTCATCAGGTCCGAGGTCCAACGGCGTATGAAGGAAGGGGTCATCGAGGCTAGTAACAGCCCTTGGCAAGCACAAGTTCTGGTGGTAAAGACCGGGAAAAGAATAGGATGGTCATAGACTACGGTCAGACCATCAACAGGTTTACGCAGCTGGACGCGTACCCTCTCCCCCGTATATCCGAACTGGTCAACAGGATCGCTCAGTACAAGGTCTTCTCCACGGTGGACCTCAAGTCCACCTACCACCAGCTCCCCATCCGCGCGAGCGATCGCAAGTACACTGCGTTCAAAGCGGACGGGCGGCTCTACCACTTTTTAAGGGTTCCCTTCAGTGTCACAAACGGGGTCTCGGTCTTCCAAAGAGAGATGGACCGAATGGTCGACCGATATGGCTTACGGGCAACTTTCCCGTATCTCGATAATGTCACCATCTGCGGCCACGATCAGCAGGACCACGACACCAATCTCCGCAAATTCCTCCAAACCGCAAAATTCCTGAATTTGGCTTACAACAAGGACAAATGCGTGTTTAGCACCGACCGTCTAGCCATCCTCAACTACGTAGTGCGAAATGGAGTGATAGGCCCCGACGCAGAACGCATGCGCCCCCTTATGGAGCTCCCCCTCTCCCGCTGCCCCAAGGCCCTGAAGTGCTGCCTCAGGTACTTCTCATATTACGTCCAGTGGGTCCCCAACTACGCCGACAGAGCCCGTCCCCTCATCCAAACAGCTACGTTCCTCCTGTCGACGGAGATGTGGAAGGGGAGGCGGGGTATATACACAAGTGGTTGGGGGGGCAGGGAGGCGAGTGGGCGGAGAAGATCATGGAGAAATGGGAAAGGGAATTGGGAGGGGAGATCAATTGGGGAGTATGGAGTGAGGCACTCCGTAGGGTAAAAGGGACCTTCTCCTGTGCAAGGATGAGCCTTGTACAGTTTAAGGTGGTGCACAGGGTGCATATGACTTGGACAAGAATGATGGGTTATTTCAGGGAGGAGCAGATGAGTGTGAGAGGTGTGGGCGGGGGCCAGCGAATAACGCGCACATGTTTTGGGGTTGCGAAAAATTGGAACGATTCTGGCGGGAGTGTTCGTGGTCTTAGCCAGGGGAGTGGAGGAGGAGGTGGACCTGGACCCTTTGGTGGTGATATTTGGGGTTTCAGAGAAGCCGGAGCTCATGAAGAGGAGGAAGGCCAATGTGGTGGCCTTTGCCTCTCTGATTGCACGGCAGCAAATTCCACTAGAGTGGTGGTCGGCATCGCCACCAGAAGTAGCACTTGGTTGGGTGACCTGTACGACTTCCTGCGGTTGGAGAAGATAAAGTATGAGTTAAGGGGCTCCGCAGAGGGTTTTGAGAAAAGGTGGAGGATGTGTGTGACTGTGTTTGAGGAGCTGTTCGTTGCTGCGGCTGGGGGTGGGGGGGAGAGGGGGGGTGAAAAAGAGGAAAACGTTTGTGCAGACTGTATAGTTGATTGCTGGGTAGTATGTTTCCCGGGGTGTTTATGGGTTGTAATCTGTTTTAATACATGTCTGTAATAAATTACATTTTTTTTAAAAGGACACCGGCATGGGGTGACTGCCCACGCGTTTAGAGGTGATTGCCAGACCTTGTGTGACATATTGCTGTCACCGTGTCACTGGAAAGGCAGATTGGAGCCTCCTCCAACACAGGACCGTAGATATTTACAGATAGGTGGAGCACTGTACATTCTAGCAACTGGATAATGACATCAACAAACCCTCCCACTTTGACCTCACTGCTGGCTCAGCACCAACTGAGCCCATACTTCTGTGGTGTTATGCCTATGAGCTATATCATGGAGGATGGTGTGCAACATCCAACCAGTGGGTAGGGGTACAGAAACACTGTGCAGTGTCAAAGGCCATGGAACGTGTGCCGCCCATAAGGGGAGACACATCCGGCCATCTTCAGAAGATTGAGAGGGTAATGAGATATACAAGTGAATGGTCAGTGCTTGGTGCAGACTCCAGAAGAGTAATGAGCAGACTCCATGATAACATGCTCTGTATCAGGTTGCTATTCTATCACACGAGACTCAATAAAAAATCTGGTTGGGGGTGGAACGTGCCACAGTGGTTAGTACTGGAACTACGGAGCTGAGGACATAGATTTGAATCCCGGCCCTGGGTCACTATCCGTGTGGAGTTTGCACATTCTCCCCATGTCTGCGTGGGTTTCACCCTCAGAACCCAAAAGATGTGCAGGTTAGGTGGATTGGCCACGCTAAATTATCCCTCAATTGGAAAAAAATAAATAATTGGATACTCTAAATTTGTTCAAAAAAAAAAAAAAATTCTAGTATGGACAAGTCTGGATGTTTGGTGGATTCCTTCGTAAGGTATAGAAGGCCAAACACAATAACTTCTCCTCTTAAAGGTCTCTCCCTGGGATGTTGCCCATGCTCACCTCACCTGCTCTATCTCCTGGCCCTCTCTTCCACTTCAGAGGAAGTCCCATCAATGAAATACACTATTCCCATGAGGGGAGATGCAGAGAATGAGGGCCTTACAACTGTGCTGTAATCCTCAGGGAAACCTTCCGGAGAGGATGAGGTCCTGAAATGCTGAAAAGCTGGCTTGAAAAGCTAATGGAATGCAAAGAAATTCAGGGATAATGTTGTACTCAGACTGCTATGAACTCAAAATGACCAAGAAAATGCTGCTGCTCCAGGGGTGTGTTGGATTCATGATTGAGTCTGCAGGTCTTGGAGGTTCAAACAAAACGTAGAGCTTTATTGAGAAGATGTTAACACTACAGGCTGCGATGTTAGACTGCCCGTTTTGCCCGTGCAAACGGCCGATGACGTCACGCAATCGTTCTATTAAAGTAAACCTGTTCAGCTACAAGGTTGCTTGTGAGGAAACACTAAAAACACTATGAATACACATTTCCTCCCCATTTAAATCAAAGGTCCCTGACACAATCAACAGTATAACATTAATAATCAATTAGTAGCATGTACAATTAATAAACAACAGTCAGACATTTTGGAGGTCATCGTTCGCTGTCTGGTTGTCAGCAAATCTCAGGCGTTTGCTTTTTAGCACTTGCAGCAACCTCTAGTGTAGATCATAGAATTTACAGTGCAGAAGGAGGCCATTCGGCCCATCGAGTCTGCACCACTCTTGAAAAGAGCACCTTACTTAAGCCCATGCCTCCACCCAGTCCCTGTAACCCCACCTATCCTTTTTTTTGGAACACTAAGGGCCAATCCACCTAACCTGCATATCTTTTGGACTTTGGGAGGAACTCGGAGCACCCAGAGGAAACCCACGCAGACACAGGGAGGATGTGCAAACTCCACACAGACAGTCACCCAAGTCTTTGGCTTGGTGTGAGCGTCGTCAGTGGTTATCTTAACCTGAGTTGCCGTATTGAGCTGAGGTTAGATTCGCAATTGAGGTGCTGTTTTCCCAATTGGTTCAGTTTGTGTCAGGTCCTCGGGAAGGTCCAGGTCATTTTTTGGCACAGCTGAATTTGGACTGTCGGTTCTGCCTCTGGCAGATTGGATCTTGGTGACAAAGGTTGATCCACTTGTCTCCTCCTTATTACATCATCTTGGGTTTGTATGTTATAGGAGATAGCCCTTCTCTGTGCTAAGATGGTGGCAGGAATCCACTTTACACTTGTGGAATAATTTCTTCCCAGAACCTCTTAACCCTGGCTAAAAACACGTTTCACTTTGTTCTCTCGCTGTATGACCTGATCCTGCTGCTTTTCCTCAACAATTTATTTTGTCTTGGGTGATTTTAGTAATTTCAATGCTGTCCATTAGCATCGCCAGAGAAACCTGGGTTGTTGAATGAACAGTATTCCTGTATGTGAACAAGAATTGACTCAAACATTCAGACAATTATCCTTGTTCTCTGGTTTACTTTAAAGAATGTTTCATTGTCTGTACAAAATGTTCTGCCAAACAATTTGTGGCAGGTTGATAAGGAGCGGACCTGATGTGTTGAATTCCGTTTTCCTTCAAGTAGTTTTTGAACTCCTGAGATATGATCTACGGTCCATTATTGCTCACCAGTTGTTCAGGGTAACCGAATCTGCTGAAGATTTCACCCAATCTCTCAATTCTTTTTTCCAATGACATTAACTCAGGGGCTGGTTTAGCAAGGGGCTGGTTTAGCACAGTGGGCTAAACAGCTGGCTTGTAATGCAGAACAAGACCAGCAGCTTGGGTTAAATTCCTGTACCGGCCTCCCCGAGCAGGCACCGGAATGTGGTGACTAGGGGCTTTTCACAGTAACTTCATTGAAGCCTACTTGTGACACTAAGCTATATTATTACTTCATGATGGCAACTTCAGGCCATTTCAAGTGAGCATTGACTAGAATGAGAAACATGCGCCCTTCAACTGATCCAGCATAATCAACATGAACCCGTAGCCAGGCCTCTTCTGGCCATTCCCACAGGTGCATCAGAGCTATTGGCAGGTTCCACACTTTTGGACAAGACAAACATATTCCCCCCCTTCATAGAATCCCTACAGTGCAGAAGGAGGCCATATAGCCCATTGAGTCTGCACCGACCCTCCAAAAGAATCCCCTACCTAGGCCCACTCCCCATCCTATCCCCATAACCCCACCTAACCTGCAGATTTTGGACACTACGGGGTTATTTAGTATGGCCAATCCACCTAACATGCATTTCTTTGGACTGCAGGAGGAAACCAGAGCACCCAGAGGAAATACACGCAGACAGGGGGAGAACGTGCAACCTCCACACAATCAGCCAAGGTCAGAATTGAGCCCGGGTCATAGAACATAGAACAGTACAGCACAGAACAGGCCCTTCGGCCCTCGATGTTGTGCCGAGCATTGTCCGAAACCAAGATCAAGCTATCCCACTCCCTGTCATTCTGGTGTGCTCCATGTGCCTATCTAATAACCGCTTGGAAGTTCCTAAAGTGTCCGACTCCACTATCACAGCAGGCAGTCCATTCCACACCCTAACCACTCTCTGAGTAAAGAACCTACCTCGGACATCCCTCCTATATCTCCCACCCCGAACCTTATAGCTATGCCCCCTTATAACAGCTACATCCACTCGAGGAAATAGTCTCTGAACGTCCACTCTATCTATCCCTCTCATCATCTTATAAACCTCTATTAAGTCGCATCTCATCCTCCTCCGCTCCAAAGAGAAAAGCCCTTGCGTTGTAAGGTAGCAGCACTAACCACTGTGCCACCGTGCGGCCCAGCCAA
Source organism: Scyliorhinus canicula (assembly GCF_902713615.1). Classification (NCBI taxonomy): domain Eukaryota; kingdom Metazoa; phylum Chordata; class Chondrichthyes; order Carcharhiniformes; family Scyliorhinidae; genus Scyliorhinus; species Scyliorhinus canicula. The sequence continues at coordinate 4,451,964 of NC_052155.1, read as the reverse complement.
TTATGTAATCGCTAAGGATGTCACGCAATCATTCCCTTCAAGTGCTCCTGTTCAGTTATAAGACTGCTTCTGAAGAAACACTAAACTCACCAGGAATACACATCCTTGGATGAGGAAATTATAAAAACCTGATTTCCGTGTGATTCATGTACACACGGATCCCTCTGTACCACTGAGTTCTGCAATCTTTCTCCATTTAATTAATATTCAGCTCCTTTATTCTCCCGACCAAAGTATATAACTTTACATTTTCCCACATTATATTCCATCTGCCACATTTTTGACAGTTACTTAACCTGTCAATATCCCTTTGCAGAATCTTTATTTCCTCTTGACAACTTGCTTCCCTACCTATCTTGGTGTCATTTTACCTCCAATATGTTTCATCCCTTCATCCAAGTCATTGATAATATTGGGTCGATTAAGTTAATACACTGATCAGAAACAATCTCATTGATTGTGGCAGAGCATACAAGGGGCTGACTGGCCCCCTCCTGTTTGTTCCTTTTGTCTATATATCAGCTGATTGAAACTGCTTTTGACCAGCAGATGGTGCTCGTGCTGCAAGTAGTCTGAATTGTACACTGGAATGAATAGTTTGAAATGCAGCAAGTACAGTATATGATCATGAATATAATTATCAGGTAATTAGAATAGGCAGGTGGATTAACTACTCACAGATCCCCCATAAGTACTTTTAACCAGCTACAAAGTGAATAACTTGATTTTAAACCGAAACAAGGATTTGGCAAGCAAATTGGAGGCATGTGACAAACTGTCCTGTGCACTGAACATCATCACATGACTACCAGGACATATTCATAGAGATATTTTCTGTTTGACCTAACTTGTCTCTATGCTCTTTATGCTCCAGATGAACCTCTTCCCATCCTATTCCATCTCATCCTATCACTATATCCTTCTATTCATTAAGGAAGATTTACCATTCATGAGAATATTGCTGGGAATGTAAAATTTTAGCTATGAAGAAAGATTGGATAGACTGAGGTTGTTTTGTCTGGAACAAAGGAAGTTATGTGGAAATTTGGTTTGACGTGTACACAAATATGAGAGACCGCTATAGAATGAGTAGGAAGGATCTATATTTTTCTTAGCAGGGAAATCAATAAACAGAACATAGATTTAAAGTGAGGGCTATAGATCAAGAGCTGGAAATTGGGATTAAGTGGATCGCTTTTCCAGCTGGCACAGATATGACAGGTTGAATGGTCTCCTGTACTGTAATTGGTAGAACGGTTAAAGATCAGTTGAGAAGAACCAGAGGGTGGTGGGTATCTGGAATTCAGTGTCTGAAAAGTGACAGCAGCAGTGAAAGGCTTGTCGGAGTTTACAAATACTTGGATATGCACTTGAAGTGTTATAACCTGCAGAGCTAAGGACCAAGGGCTGGAAAGTCTCCTTCTGCACCATAAATTTTCCACAGGCTGAATTTTACAGGTGTTTCTTTTGGTTTGGGCGGGTGGGGGCATGTAAAACATGACAGTTGACCAGCCATCACCTTATCACTCACTCTAATCCAGTCCCTAAAAATAGTAACCATGAAGGTGCCAAAATCAGCAGCCGTACCATTTAGAACAAAATTAATGGACAATTCAGCATGTTAACAAGCCAATTGTCCTGATTATTACACTGTTTCACAGATTCACCATCCTCTGGCTGAAATTTCTCCTCATTTCTGTTTTAAAGGATTGTCCCTTTAGTCTGATATTGTGTTCTCTGCTTCTAGTTTTTCCTACAAGTGGAAACATCCTCTCCACGTCCACTCTATCTAGGCCTCGCAGTATCCTGTAAGTTTCGACAAGATCACCCCTCATCCTCCTAAACTCCGAGTACAGACCCAGAGTCCTCAACCGTTCCTCATACGACAAGCTGTTCATTCCAGGGATCAATTTTGTGTACCTCCTCTGGACCCTTTACAAGGTCAGCACATCCTTCCTTAGATACAGGGCCCAAAACTGCTCACAATACTCCAAATGGGGTCTGACCAGAGCCTTAAACAGCCTCAGAAGTACATCCTTGGTATTCTAGCCCTCTTTACATGAATGCTAATATTGCATTTGCCTTCCTAACTGCCGACTGAACCTGCACGTTACCCTTAAGAGAATCATGAACAAGGACTCCCAAGTCCCTTTGTGCTTCTGATTTCCTAAGCATTTCCTCATATAGAAAATAAGGTTGGCGCAACATCGAGGGCTGAAGGGCCTGTACTGCGCTGTAATGTTGTATGTTCTATGTTCTAAATTCCTCCATCCAAAGTGCATAACCTCTCATTTTTCGACATTTTATTTCATCTGCCACGTCATTGCCCACTCTCCGAGCCTGTCCAAATCCTTCTGCAACCCCCTTTCTTCCTCAATACCACCTGTCCCTCTAAAGATCTTTGTATCATCTGCAAACTTAGCAACAGTGCCTTCAGTTCCTTCTTCCAGATCATTAATGTATATTGTGAAAAGTTGTGATCCCAGCACAGACCCCTGAGGCACACCACTAGTCACTGGCTGTCATCCTGAAAAAGACCCCTTTATAGAACAATAGAACAATAGAACATTACAGCGCAGTACAGGCCCTTCGGCCCTCGATGTTGCGCCGACCTCTAAAACCAATCTAAAACCCATCAACACAATCCATTATCATCCATATGTTTATCCAATGACTATTTAAATGCCCTTAATGTTGACGAGTCCACTACTGTTGCAGGCAGGGCATTCCACGCCCTTACTACTCTCTGAGTAAAGAACCTACCTCTGACATCTATCCTATATCTATCTCCCCTCAATTTAAAGCTATGTCCCCTCATGCTAGCCATCACCATCTGAGGAAAAAGGCTCTCACTGTCCACCCTATCTAATCCTCTGATCATCTTGTATGCCTCTATTAAATCATCTCTTAACCTTCTTCTCTCTAAAGAAAACAGCCTCAAGTCCCTCAGCCTTTGCTCATAACATCCATACCAGGCAACATCCTGGTAAATCTCCTCTGTACCCTTTCCAATGCTTCCACATCCTTCCTATCATGCGGCGACCAGAACGGCACGCAATACTCCAAATGCGGCCGGAACAGAGTTTTGTACAGCTGCAACATGACCTCATGGCTCCGAAACTCAATCCCTCTACCAATAAAAGCTAACACACCGTATATCTTTGTAACATGTCTATCAACCTGGGTGGCAACTTTCAGGGATCTATGTACATGGACACCGAGATCTCTCTGCTCATCCACACTACCAAGAATCTTACCATTAGGCCAGCACTCTGTATTCCTGTCACTCCTTCCAACATGAATCACCTCACACTTCTCTGCATTAAGCTCCATTTGCCACTTCTCAGCCCAGCTCTGCAGCGTATCTATGTCCCCCTGTAACCTGCAACATCCTTCCGCACTGTCCACAACTCCACTGACTTTAGTGTCATCTGCAAATTTACTCACCCATCCTTCTACATCCTCCTCCAGGTCATTTATAAAAATAACAAACAGCAGTGGCCCCAAAACAGATCCTTGTGGTACACCACTAGTAACTGAATTCCAGGCTGAACATTTCCCATCAACCACCACCCTTTGTCTTCTGTCAACTAGCCAATTTCTGATCCAAACTGCTAAATCACCCTGAATCCCATGCCTCTGTATTTTCTGCAATAGCCTACACTGGTGAACCTTATCAAACGCTTTACTGAAATCCATATACACCACATCAACTGCTTTACCCTCATCCACCTGTTTGGTCACCTTCTCAAAGAACTCAAGGTTTGTGAGGCAGGACCTACCCTTCACAAAAACGTGTTGACTATAATCAAATTTTTCATTTCTAGATGATTATAAATCCTATCTCTTATAATCCCACAACAGAATTAAGGCTCACTGGTCTATAATTATCGGGATTTTCTCTACTCCGCTTCTTGAACAAGGGGACATTTGCTATCCTCCAGTCTTCTGGCACTATTCCTGTAGACAATGATGACATAAAGATCAAAGCCAAAGGCTCAGCAATCTCCTCCCTAGCTTCCCAGAGATCCTAGAATAAATCCCATCCGGCCTAGGGAATTTATCTATTTTCACACTTTCCAGAATTGCTAACACCGCCTCCTTATGAACCTCAACCCCATCTAGTCTAGTAGCCTGTATCTCAGTATTCTCCTCAACAACGTTGTCTTTTTCCTGTGTGAATACTGATGAAAAATATTCATTTAGCACCTCTCCTATCCCTTCGGATTCCACGCACAACTTCCCACCACTGTCCTTGACTGGCCCTACTCTTACCCTAGTCATTCTTTTATTCCTGACATACCTATAGAAAGCTTTAGGGTTTTCCGTGATCCTACCTGCCAAGGATTTCTCATGTTCCCTCCTGGCTCTTAGCTCTCTCTTTAGGTCCTTCCTGGCTAACTTGTAACTCTCAAGCGCCCTAACTGAACCTTCACGCCTCATCTTTACATAAGCCTCCTTCTTCCTCTTGACAAGTGATTCAACTACTTTAGTAAACCACGGTTCCCTCGCGCAACCACTTCCTCCCTGCCTGACAGGTACATACTTATCAAGGACACGCAGTGGCTGTTCCTTGAACAAGTTCCACATTTCAATTGTGCCCATCCCCTGCAGTTTCCTTCTCCATCCTATGCATTCTAAGTCTTGCCTAATCGCGTCATGATTGCCTTTCCTCCTGCTATAACTCTTGCCCTGCGGTATACCTAACCCTTGCCATCGCTAAAGTATACGTAACCAAATTGTGGTCACTATCACCAAAGTGCTCACCTACCTCCAAATCTAACAGCTGGCCTGGTCCATTACCCAATACCAAATCCAATGTGGCCCCTCCTCTTGTTGGCCTATCTACATACTGTGTCAGGAAACCCTCCTGCACACATTGGACAAAAACTGACCCATCTAAGGTACTATTCCTCGTCTCTCTAGCACGTGGCACGGGTAACAACCCAGAGATAATAACTCTGTTTATTCTAGCTAAGATTCCACCCTAGCTCCCTGAATACCTGCCTTACATCCCCATCCCTACCTATGTCATTGGTGCTTATGTGGACCACGACTTGGGGCTGCTCCCCCTCCCCCTTAAGGATCCCGAAAACACGATCCGAGACATCATGGATCCTGGCACCTCGGAGGCAACACACCAACTGAGAGTTTCTCTCGTTCCCACAGAATCTATTATCTGTCCCCCTAACTATGGAGTACTCAATGACTAATGCTCTACTCCTCTCCCCCCTTCCCATCTGAGTGTGGTGAATTATAAACCTAGTAATTCACACTGTGTTCCATTATATGTATTGTGTCCTTGTGGGCTCTATATACGAGCCGTTGCGCGGCTCTGCCCATAGGGGGAGATGAGGAGTTTGTACTGGGCTCCACACTTGGCTCCGCCCATGGCTCTTCCCACTAACCAGAAGTATAAAGCTCTGCAGTCGTGAGCCTGCTGCCAGTTCATCTCGTCGCAGGCAGGCTCTGTTGTAAGATTATTAAAACCACTGTTCACTTCCAATCACGTGTCTTGTGAATTGATGGTCACATCAATTTAATAATCATAGGAAACTTGAAGAAAACTACTATGGTAACAGCCCTCAAACCTGACCGACTAGAACTCGACCCACAGGCTGCAGAGGCGAAAGAAATATTTCTACACTGGCTCAGATGTTTCAAGGCCTACCGGGCTGAATCAAGCACTTCAGAAACTACGGAGGAGCAGAAACTCAGCCTACTGCACGAAAGGGTGAGCCACCGTATCTCTACTCAACTTAACAGTACTTCCTCGTATACGGAGGCCCTGGCCATGCTCGATCGAATGTACGTGAGGCCCATCAAAGAGGTCTACGCGCGCCACATTTTTACGACCTGCCGCCAGCGCGCCGCGGAGTCACTGGACGAATTCCTGCGCGATTTAAAAGCCTTAGCCCGAGACTGCAATTATCAAGCTGTATCAGCCGCCCAGCATATGGAGCTCGCTGTCCGAGATGTGTATGTGGCAGGGCTCAGGTCAAACTATGTGCGCCAGCGGTTGCTTGAAAAAGGGGCCCAGAACTTGGAGGACACTGTAGAGTTAGCTACAACCATGGAGGTCTCGTTCCGCAGCCTCACCTCGTTCCCTGCGGATCAAGCGACCCCATCCTGGGTCCCCGACCAGCGACTGCCCCAGGCCTGCGCCGCACGGCCACCCACCCACTCCGCAGCCCCAGTGTGCCATTTTTGTGGGCAGCCCCAACACCCACAGCAGCACCGCCCGGCGCGCAACGCGACCTGCAGCAGCTGCGGTCGCAAAGGACACTATGCCCGGGTCTGCCTGGCGAAAAAAAACCCCACTCCAAACTCTCCCGCAGCCCAGAGCACTCGCGTCCCAAACTCGCAGGCCCGCAGGCCCCAAAATGCTGCAGCCTGTATGCCGACTCCGCCCCCACCCGACACGTGCGACTCATGGGGGCCGCCATCTTGGCAACCCTCCTCCACGCGGCTGGCCACGTGCGACTAATATGGGCCGCCTTCTTGGGCGCCATCTTCCTCACCGCCCGCCACGTGTTAATCACGGGGGCGGCCATCTTGGGATCCATCCTCTTCAAACACTGAAATTCACCTCGAAGACTACGACCTCAGTAGACAGTCATCATGGGGCCACTCCAGCACAGCTGATCGAGCCGTCGACTATCCGCAACTCAACGCGGTCACGTTGGACCAGTCGCGTCCGAAACACCTCTGCAACTCGATGATGACGGTTAAAATCAATGGGTACAGGACACCGTGCCCCTTCGACTCCGGGAGCACCGACAGCTTTGTACACCCAGATCTGGTAAGAGCTGTTCGCTCCGTATCTTCCCTGCACGGCAAACGATTTTCCTTGCTTCGGGCTCACACTCTGTTCACCTCCAAGGGCGCACCGTCGCGACCCTAACGATTCAGGGCGCCAGCTACTCGAACTTCCAGGTATGAAAAATTAAATGAAAATCGCTTATTGTCACGAGTAGGCTTCAATTAAGTTACTGTGAAATGCCCCTAGTCGCCACATTCCGGCGCCTGTTCGGGGAGGCTGGTACGGGAATTGAACCGTACTGCTGGCCTGCCTGGGTCTGCTTTAAAAGCCAGCGATTTAGCCCAGTGTGCTAAACCAGCCCCTCCCAGAACTCTGCGCCCCACTCTTACTGGGACTCGACTTCCAGTGTAACCTCAAAAGCCTCACACTCAGCTTCGGCTGCTCCCTACCTCCACTCACTATCTGCAGTCTAGCGACGCTAAAAATCGACCCCCCTCCACTCTTTGCCAATCTCACTCCGGACTGCAAACCTTTAGCCACTCGCAGCAGGCGGTTCTGCCTGCAGGACAGGGTGTTTATCAGAACAGAAGCCCATAGGCTCCTATGTGAGGGGATCAGAGAGGCCAGTAATAGCCCCTGGAGAGCTCAGGTGGTGGTCGTCAAGACCGGGACAAAATTCCGAATGGTAATGGACTATAGCCAGACCATTAATCGGTCACGCTCCTTGATGCGTACCCCCTCATCAGGATTGCAGACATGGTGAATCAGATCGCCCAGTATCGTATTTTCTCCATGGTGGATCTGAAGTCTGCATACCACCAGCTCCCAATCCGCCCGGAGGACCGCCACTACACGGTGTTCGAGGCAGATGGCTGCCTCTTCCATTTCCTCCGGGTTCCCTTTGGCGTCACGCATGGGGTCTCGGTGTTCCAACGAGCAATGGACCGAATGGTGGACCAGTACGGGCTGCGGGCCACGTTTCCGTACTTGGACAACGTCACCATCTGCGGACATGATCAGCAGGACCACGACGCTAACCTCCATCGATTTCTCCAGACTGCCCAGAAACTCAACCTCACGTATAACACGGAGAAATGCGTTTTCCGCACGACCAGGCTAGCCATCCTCGGCTATGTCGTGGAAAACGGAGTTCTGGGCCCCGACCCGGACTGTATACAACTCCCTCCCCCTCATTGTCCCAGGGCCCTCAAAAGGTGCCTGGGAATTTTCTCGTATTATGCCCAGTGGGTCCCTCAGTATGCGGACAAAGCCCGCCCACTATTTAAGGCCACACTCTTTCCTCTTGTCAGATGAGGCTCGTCAGGCCTTCACCTGCATCAAGGAGGACATCGCCAAAGCGGCCATGCGGGCGGTGGATGAATCCGTCCCCTTTCAGGTGGAGAGCGATGCCTCAGAGGTCGCTCTCGCAGCCACACTAAATCAGGCAGGGAGACCAGTCAGCTTTTTCTCCCGAACCCTCTCCGCTTCGGAACTTCGACACTCCTCAGTCGAAAAGGAAGCACAAGCCATTGTGGAGGCTATCCGTCACTGGAGGCACTACCTCGCAGGTAGGAGGTTCACCCTCATCACCGACCAAAGATCGGTTGCCTTCATGTTTGACAACTCACAAAGGGGCAAAATAAAAAATGATAAAATTCTTCGGTGGAGGATCGAACTCTCCATCTACAGGTACGATATTATGTATCGACCGGGGAATCTCAACGAGCCCCCAGATGCCCTGTCCCGCGGCACGTGCGCCAGCGCGCAGGACGACCGCCTGAAAGCTATCCACAATGACATCTGCCATCCTGGGGTCACCCGGCTCGCCCACGACATCAAAGCCCAAAATCTGCCTTTCTCCACCGAGGAGGTAAAAGCCATCACCAGGGATTGCCCGATCTGCGCGGAGTGCAAACCGCACTTCTATAGACCAGACAGGGCCCACCTGGTCAAGGCTTCTCGGCCCTTTGAACGCCTCAGCATCGATTTCAAAGGGCCACTCCCCTCAATCAATCGGAATGTGTACTTCCTGAACGTCATCAACGAGTTCTCCCGCTTCCCCTTTGCTATCCCGTGCCCCGATATGACCTCCCACACAGTCATCAGAGCCCTGCACAGTATCTTCACCCTGTTCGGGTTCCCCAGCTACGTACACAGCAACAGGGGTTCGTCCTTTATGAGCGACGAGCTGCGTCAGTACCTGCTCGACAAGGGCATCGCCTCGAGCAGGACTACCAGCTACAACCCCAGGGGGAACGGGCAGTTGGAGAGGGAGAACGCGATGGTCTAGAAGACCGTCCTACTGACCCTCCGGTCCAGGAATCTCCTGACCTCCCATTGGCAGGAGGCGCTCCGCGCTATTCGGTCCCTCCTATGTACAGCCACCAACCAGACCCCTCACGAACGGCTATTTGTTTTTTCTAGGGGAACTACCACGGGGGTTTCGCTCCCAGCATGGTTGAAGACACCAGGCCCAGTTCTCCTCCGGAAGCACGTCCGGGCACACAAAACTGACCCACTCGTAGAAAGAGTGCTCCTCCTCCACTCCAACACCCAATACGCTTTCATCGAATACCCTGACGGCCGTCAGGACACTGTTTCTCTCCGGGACCTGGCGCCTGCAGGATCTAATCCCACCACTACTACCGCCGAGGTACCCTTCACACTACACCCCGCAAAACCCTCCGTGCCGTGCGCCCCCGCTCCTACAGTTTCACTGCCCGTGCTCCGCGCCCCCGCGCCTATTGGTTTCCGGCGCTCCCCGTCGCCAGTCGAACCAGTCGGGTACGAAGCTCAGACCGAATCACCCCCAGAGTCCACCATCGTACCCTCACCGACCGCCACCACCCAGCCACCACAAGAGGCTGCAACCCTGGTGCTTCGCCGATCCCAAAGGACGACTCGGCCGCCGGACCGGCTCAATTTGTAGACCCATCACCTCCGCCGGACTTGATTTTTTTACAGAGGGTGAATGTGGTGAATTATAAACCTAGTAATTCACACTGTGTTCCATTATAAGTATTGTGTCTTTGTGGGCTCTGTATACGAGCTGTTGCGCGGCTCTGCCCATAGGGGGAGATGAGGAGTTTGTACTGGGCGCCACCCTTGGCTCTGCCCATGGCTCCTCCCACTAACCGGAAGTATATAGCTCTGCAGTCGTGAGCCTGCTGCCAGTTCATCTCGTCGCAGGCAGGCTCCGTTGTAAGATTATTAAAACCACTGTTCACTCCCAATCGCGTGTCTTGTGAATTGATGGTCACATCACTGAGCAACAGGGACAGACTCTGTGCCAGAGACCTGTACCCATCTATCCCCCATCTCTGCCTTCTGCCAGTCAGCCAATCCTCTATCCATGCCAGGATCTTAGCCTTAACACCATGGGCTCTTAACTTATCTAACAATCTTCTATGCGGCATCTTGTCAAAGGCCTAAGTAAATCACGTCCACTGGTTCTTCTTTGTCTAACTTCCTTGTTACTTCCTCAAAGAACTCTAACAAATTTGTCAGACATAACCTCCCTTTGACAAAGCCGTGCTGACTCATCCTATTTCACCATGCACTTCCAAGTACTCCACGAGGGGATGAAACATTATTGATGGCACCTCTGCTTGTGGAGTACCGAGCCAGCGAGAACGGCAGAGGTGTCATCAATAATGCCCCCCAAACTCGTGTCCTTACATGAGGACGCCTCCATCTGTTCCCATATCAACCCCTCCTCCATCGCAATATTCGCCAAGAGTTGCAAAAATTCGGGAGGCCCCCCCCCCGCTCGTACTGTATCCTGCCAGACCTTCGATGCTCTCAATGCCAATGCCAAAGGCTCTATAGCCAAGGCAAACAACACAAGATCGACGCCTGCAACAATGTCGGGGGAGCACTCCCAGCTACTTTGCTTTATTGAAGGCCCTTACCAACAGCGGTCCCAATACCCCAGAGAACTTCTTGTATAATTCCACTGGGCACCTGTCCAGTCCTGGGGCCTTACCCAATTGCATTGCCTCCAACCCCGCCACTACTTCTACAAGCCCGATTGGGGCCCCTAAGCCCTCCACAAACTCCTCATCCACCTTTGGAAACTCCAACCCTCCCAGAAACCGTTTCATCCCCTCTTTCCTGGCCAAGGGTTCCGACTTATACAATTTACTATAAAACTCCCTCAACACCCCATTCACCCCCGCCGAATGGTGCGACGACAATAATCTCTCCCTCAATGTCAACAAAACGAAGGAGATTGTCATCGACTTCAGGAAGGGTAGGAGAACATGCCTCTGTCTACATCAATGGGAACCAAGTAGAAAGGGTCGAGAGCTTCAAGGTTTTAGGTGTCCAGATTACCAACAACCTGTCCTGGTCCCCCATGCCGACACTATAGTTAAGAAAGCCCACCAACGACTCTATTTTCTCAACTTTCTCAGAAGACTAAGAAATTTGGCATGTCAGCTATGACTCTCACCAACCTTTATAGATGCACCATTAAAAGCATTCTTTCTGGTTGTATAACAGCTTGGTATGGTTCCTGCTCTGCCCAAGACCACAGGAAACTACAAAAGGTCGTGAATGTAGCCCAGATCATCACGCAAACCAGCCTTCCATCCATTGACTGTCTATAATTCCCACTGCCTCGGAAAAGCAACCAGCATAATTAAGGACCCCACGCATCCCGGACATACTCTCTTCCACCTTCTTCCATCACGAAAAAGATACAAAAGTTTGAGGTCACGTACCAACCGACTCAAGAACAGCTTCTTCCCTGCTGCCATCAGACTTTTGAATCGACCTACCTTGGATTAAGTTGATCTTTTCTCTACATCCTAGTAATGACTGTAACATTACATTCTGTAGTCTCGCCTTCCTTCCCCGTGTACAGTATGCGTTGTCTGTACAGCATGCAAGAAACAATTCTTTTCACTAGGAACCGGTGTAGCCACACTATAGCTCTCGGCAGCTCTCTCTCTTGGGGCTTCCTCATTAGTGTCCTGCGCGTTCGATCCACCTCCATCGGCCGTGCAAACATACCCTCTCCAAGCAGCTTCTCCAGCATCCTCCCCCATATGCGCCAGCATAAGCTCCATCAGTTCCCTCCAACAGGCCAACGATCCTTATATTCTGCCTGCGTTACCAGTTTTCTAGGTCCTCAACCTTCTCCTGGAGCCGCTTCTGCTGATCGTGCATCAGCCCCATCTCTGCTGCCATCGAGGCAAACTGCTCCTTGTGTTCCCCCACCATCTCCTCCATTTTCTGGATCGCCTGACCCTGGGACGCCAGTCTCGTCTCAACGCGGTCGACCACGGCCTTAATCGAATCCACTGCCCTGGCAAGGTCATCCAGACTCTCCTTCTGTTGCTGGGTGAACTTCTCGTTCAAGAAGCTCATCAGCTGCTCCGTCGACCACTGAGATGGCAGGGTCGCTCCCTGTCCCTCCACCATCTCCACGTGGCGTCGCACAAGCTCCAAACGACTGATTCCCTCTCTTTCGGCCAATTCTGGCCCTCAGCGCCATACACCAGAGGGTAAATCTTCTCCTCTCACTCTCTCGTCCCTTTATTCCGCCTCACATCCACTTGTTAGTGGGGGGAAAAGGTCCGAAAAACCGCCACGAGCGGAAGCCACCAAATGTGGGCAGCATGGTAGCATAGTGGGTAGAACTGTTGCTTTACAGCTCCAGGATCCCAGATTCGATTCCCGGCTTGTGTCACTGATGTGCGGAGTCTGCACGTTCTCCATGTGTCTGCGTGGGTGCTCCGGTTTCCTCCCACAAGTCCCGAAAGACGAACTGTCAGGTAATTTGGACATTCTGAATTCTCCCTCCGTGTACCGAAACAAGCGCCGGAGGCGACGAGGGGTTTTTCACAGTAATTTCATTGCAGTGTTAATGTATGCCTACTTGTGACAATAAAGATTATTATTTTTAAAATGTGCGACCACTCACTCCATGGTCATCTCCGGACATTCCCCTGGTCTCCATATTAATCACGAATCAATTAATCAACTCCCCCACTCCACCCAAGATGTTCATAAGTTCATAAGTTGTAGGAGCAGAATTAGGCCATTGGCCCATGGAGTCCGTTGCCCTGTTCGATCATGGCTGATCTCATTCTGGCCTTAACACCAGCTTCCTCTCTTTTATCCATAACTCTTTAACCTATTTCCAATTAAAAATCTGTCGAACGCTTCCTTAAATTTACTCACTGTCCCAGCATCCACTGCACAATGGGGTAGCAAATTCCACAGATTGACAACTCTTTAGAAGTAGTTATCAGGGGGGGATTCTCCGATCCCCCGCTGGGTCGGAGAATCGGCGGGGGGCGGCGTGAATCCTGCCCCCGCCTGTCGCCGAATTCTCCGGCACCGGAGATTTGGCGGGGGCGGGAATCGCGCCACGCCGGTCGGCGGTCATCCCCCCCAAGCAATTCTCTGGCCTGCGATGGGCCAAAGTCCTGCTGCTGTAATGCCGGTCCCGCCGGCGTGAATTAAACCACCTCCCTTACCGGCGGGACTAGGCGGCGTGGGCGGGCTCCGGGGTCCTGGGGGAGGGCGCGGGTCGCTCTGGCCCCGGGGGTTGCCCCCACGGTGGCCTGGCCTGCGATCGGGGCCCACCGATCCGCGGGCGGGCCTGTGCCTTGGGGGGGCACTCTTTCCCCACAGCGTCGGCCATCAACCTCCACGATGGCCAACGCGGAGGTGACCCCCCCCTGCACATGGAGGATTCCGCACCTTTGGGGCAGCCCGACGCCGGAGTGGTTCACACCACTCCATCCCGCCAGGACTCCCCGCCCTGCCAGGTAGGGGAGAATCCCGCCCCGGACGTGGCCCAGGCCAGGTAAGGACGGCAGATTTCCTTCCCCAAACGGCATTAGTGAATGAGATTGGTCTTTAAAACCATCGATGATTGTTTTATGGTCACCATTACAGAAAGTAGGGGCGGGATTTTCCACTGGTTGACGCTGACCTGGTATTCTCCGGGGTCTCCGCGATGCTCTGCCTCCAAAGGACCAAGTTCCCGACAGCGTGGTACACTTGTGCTTTGAAAAACCGTGAAACCAGGGTAGCACGGTGGCGCAGTGGTTAGCACTGCTGCCTAATTTGCAGAGACCCAGGTTCGATCCATGTCCTGGATCACTGTTTGTGTGGAGTTTGCACATTCTCCCCGTGTCTGCGTGGGTATCACCCCCATAACCCAAAGATGTGCAGATTAGGTGGATTGGCCATGCTAAAATTGCCACTTAATTAGAAAAAAATTACAGGGCACTCTAAATTTTTTTTTAAATAGTGAAACCTGTGTCATTCAAGTCCTGTGACCTTTCTTCACAATGATTTCAAAAGGGGTGTTCATTCAGTGTCTGGAACAGGCTTTGATTCCACCATTGGTGATGTTCCAGCCATTATCTTTTGAAAGATTTACCATCCAAATTGAGGTTCTTGTGTCGGGAAGCCATTGTCTGGGCAGGCCCTCTGACTCCGAAAGAGGGATAAGCTTATCAAAATGCAAATGATGTACATTGTCCCTTCAATAGTTCCCTTTTGAAATGGAAGTGGATGGACCTAGCTGTGCGATGAGGATAACAGCTTATTGTCACAAGTAGGCTTCAATGAAGTTACTGTGAGAAGCCCCTCGTCGCCAAATTCTGGCACCTGTTCGGGGAGGCCGGGACGGGAATTGAACATGCGCTGCTGGTCTTGTTCTGCAGTACAAGCCCGCTGTTTAGCTCACTGTGCTAAACCATCCCCTAGTTTGTTAACACGCCTGCAGGCATTATAATTTGATCTGAGAGTCTCCTGGTATTGTGATTATAATGGCCATAGAATTGGGTGAGAGGGACGACATGGTGGTACAGTGGCTAGCACTGCTACCTCGGGGGGTGGAGGGGGAAGAGTGAAAAGGGGAAAAATTTGTAAAAACTGTATAGTTGATTGCTGGGAAGTATGTTTCCCAGGGTGTCTATTTGCTGTACCCTGTTCTGACATGTTTGTAATAAAATACATTTTTTAAAAAAGCACTGCTGCCTCACGGCACCGAGGACCTGGGTTTGATCCCGGCCCCAGGTGTAGAGTTTGCTGTCTGCGTGGGTCTCACCCCCACAACCCAAAGATGTGCAGGGTAGATGAATTGGCCACACAAATTGCCCCTTAATTGGAAAAAAAAATTGGATACTTCAAAATCTATTTTTAAAAAAGATTGAGTGTGAGATTCTACAATGTTAGGAGGATTATTTTATTCTTGTAACTCCTGTTGGTAGCTTCCAGAACAAGGAGAATCCTATGGTAAAAGCAATAAGGGGAGAGAAAATGAAATATGAGAGCAAGCTAGCAAGTGATAATAAAGACAGGATTTTTTTTTCTTCAATATATAAAAGGATTTTTTTTTTCAATATATAAAAGGTAAGAGAGAGGCAAAAATAGGCATTGGACCACTGGAAAATGTGGCTGGAGAAGTAATAATAGAAACAAAGAAATGGCAGACAAACTGAATAGTTACTTTGCATTAGTCTTCATGGTGGAAGACACCAGTGGGATGCCAGAGTTCCAGGAGAATCCGGGGCAGAGGTGAATGCAGTGGCCATCATTAAGGAGATGGCTCTGGGGAAACTGAAAGGTCTGAAGGTGGATAATTCCCCTGGACTGGATGGACTACACCTCTGGGTTCTAAAAGAGAAGCTGAGGAGATTATGGAGGCATTGTGGTGATATTTCAGGAATCACTGGAGCCAGGAAGGGTCCCAGAGGACTGGAAAGTGGCTAATATAACACCCCTGTTTAAGAGAGGAAGGCAGAAGACGGGAAATTATAGGCCACTTAGCCTGACTTCAGTCAATGGTAAGATTTTAGAGTCCATTATTAAAAATGAGATCACGGAGTACTTGGAAGTACATGATAAAATAGGACTGAGTCAGCATGGCTTTGCCAAAGGGAGGTCATGTCCGACAAATCTGTTAGAGTTCTTTTCGGAGGTAACAAGGAAGTTAGACAAAGGAGAAACAGTCGATGCGATTTATTTAAATTTCCATAAGGCCTTTGACAAGGTGTTGTACAGGAAACTGTTAAATACGTGAAGAGCCCATGGTGTTAAGGGTAAGATCCTGGCATGGATAGAGGACTGGCTAACTGGCAGAAGGTAGAGAGTGGGGATAAAGGGGCCTTTTTCAGGATGCAGCCAATGACTAATGGTGTGCCTCAGGGATCTGTGCTGGGACCACAAGTTTTCACAAGACATTAATGATCTGGAAGAAGGAATGGAAGGCACTGTTTCTATGTTTGCAGATGATACAAAGATCTGTAGAGGAGCAGGTAGTATTGAGGAAGCAGGGGGGGCTGCAGAAGGATTTGGACAGGTTAGGAGAGTGAGCAGTTAACTGGCAGATGAAATACAATGTGGAAAGGTGTGAGGTTATGCACTTTGGAAGGACTGGAGGCATAGACTATTTTCTAAATAGACTATTTCCCGTACCAGCCTCCTCGAACAGGCGCCGGAATGTGGCGACTAGGGGCTTTGCACAGTAACTTCATTTGAAGCCTACTTGTGACAATAAGCGATTTTCATTCATTTTCAAATGGGGAAATACTTGGGAAATCAGAAGCACAAAAGGACATGGGAATTCTTGTTCATGATTCTGTTAAGGTTAACGTGCAGGTTCAGTCGGCAGTTAAGAAGGCAAATGCAATGT
Source organism: Scyliorhinus canicula (assembly GCF_902713615.1). Lineage (NCBI taxonomy): Eukaryota > Metazoa > Chordata > Chondrichthyes > Carcharhiniformes > Scyliorhinidae > Scyliorhinus > Scyliorhinus canicula. Next base: position 4,435,540 of record NC_052155.1, on the reverse strand, counting down.
TAGCATTCATGTCGAGAAGGTTAGAATACAAGACCAGGTATATACTTCTGAGGCTAAGGCTCTGGCCAGACCCCATTTTGGAGTATTGTGAGCAGTTTTGGGCCTCGTATCTAAGGATATGCTGGTTTTGGAAAGGGACCAGAGGAGGTTCACAAGAATGAAATGAAATGAAATTAAAATCACTTATTGTCACGAGTAGGCTTCAAATGAAGTTACTGTGAAAAGCCCCTAGTGGCCACATTCCGGCACCTGTTCGGGGAGGCTGGTATGGGAATTGAACCGTGCTGCTGGCCTGCCTTGGTCTGCTTTCAAAGCCAGTGATTTAGCCCTGTGCTAAACCAGCCCCTGGATCCCTGGAATGAGGAGCTTGTCTATTGAGGAATGGTTGAGGACTCTGGATCTGTACTCATTGGGGTTTAGAAGGATGAGGGGGGATCTCATTGAAACTTACAGATTACTGCGAGGCCTGAATAGAGTAGACGTGGAGAGGATGTTTCCACTTGTAGGAAAAACTAGAACCAGAGGACACAATCTCAGACTAAAGGGACGATCCTTTAAAACAGAGATGAGGAGGAATTTCTTCAGCCAGAGGATGATGAATCTGTGAAACTCTTTGCCGCAGAAGGCTGGAGAGGCCAAATCACTGAGTGTCTTCAAGACAGAGAGAGATAGGTTCTTGATTAATAAGGGGATCAGGGGTTATGGGGAGAAGGCAGGAGAATGAGAATGAGAAAAATATGAGCCATGATTGAATGGTGGAGCAGACTCGATTGGCTGTGTGGCCTAATTCTGCTCCTATGTCTTATGGTCTTATGTGACTCCTCACAAGGGCGACACGGTAGCACAGTGGTTAGCACTGTTTCTTCACAGCTCCAGGGTCCCAGGTTCGATTCCCGGCTTGGGTCACTGTCTGTGCGGAGTCTGCATGTTCTCCCCGTGTCTTCGTGGGTTCCCTCCGGGTGCTCCGGTTTCCTTCCAAAGTCCAAAGATGTGCATTAGGTGGATTGACCATGCTAAATTGTCCTTAGTGTCCAAAAAAGGTTAGGTTAGGTGGGGTTACTGAGTTACGAGGATAGTGTGGAGGTGTGGGCTTAAGTGGGGTGCTTATTCCGGGGGCCGGTGCAGACTCGATAGGCCAAATGGCCTCCTTCTGCACTGTAGATTCTATGATCACAGCTATCATTCTTGATTCAGCAGAAAGCCAATTTTAGAAAATCACAAAAAATTAAGTTTTGATACATACAGGGCTGGATTCTTCCGCCCGCCCACCAAAAGATCGCCTCGGGCGGGACACGGACCATGTAACGGTCCATTGATCTCGGGCGGGAATTTCTGGTCGCCGGGCATGCGCGGCTGGAGAATCCCACCCACAGTTTTGGATTTCTTTTCATGTCATATGAAATGAAATGAAAATCGCTTATTGTCACAAGTAGGCTTCAATAAAGTTACTGTGAAAAGCCCCTAGTCGCCACATTCCGCCGCCTGTTCGGGGAGGCTGGTACGGGAATCTAACCGTGCTGCTGGCCTGCTTGGTCTGCTTTAAAAGCCAGCGATTTAGCCCAGTGAGCTAAACCAGTGAGCTAAACCAGACGTAACAATAAGTTCATGTTACATCAACTCCTTTCTCATCTATCCCTTGATTCCCATAAGGTCCAAAAATCCACCTATCAATGGCATGACTGAATATCCATGGCTCTCTGGTGTAGATAATTCTAAAGATTCACTACTTGCTGAGCAACGAAATTTCATCTCAGTCCGAAATGACCAACTCCTTATCTTGAGACTTTGATCCTCAAGCCTTTTACAGATTTGGATGATTGTAAGTAAAATAAACTTAAGGGATCCTGCATGTCGAAAATGAAATGAAATGAAAATCGCTTATTGTAACAAGTAGGCTTCAAATGAAGTTACTGTGAAAAGCCCCTAGTCGCCACATTCCAGCGCCTGTTTGGGGAGGCTGGTACGGGAATTGAACCGTGCTGCTGGCATGTCTTGGTCTGCTTTAAAAACCAGCGATTTACCCTGTGCTAAACCAGCCCCTTGTTGCTTATCTCCCAGTTATATAAATGAACACTGAAGACAAAACTATTTATAAAATTAAAAAACAGAAATGCTGAAAACATATAGCAGGTCTGCTGGCATCTGTGGAAAGGGAAATATAGAGCAACAAATACCAGAGGCGTTCATATCCCATGAATACATTTTTTAAAAGTTCAATGATCATTCTTCAGAACTGGAAGATGTTAGGGATGCTAGTAGGAAAGGACAAAAAAAGTGGACAGAGAAAGGAAAACCACAAAATGTCTGTAAGAAGGTGGCACGCAGGAGTGATTAACAATGAATCATCAAATAATTATTTATGTGGCAATAAGAACAAGCAGGTTAGGTGGATTGGCCATGATAAATTGCCCTTAGTGACCAAAAAGGTTAGGTGGGGTTATTGGGTTGCAGGGATAGGGTGGAAGTGAGGGCTTAAGTGGGTCGGTGCAGACTCGATGGGCCGAATGGCCTCCTTCTGCACTGTATGTTCTATGTTGCAAAGCAAAGGGGGGTGATAATAAAACAAGAGAGGTCCAGAGGAAGATCAATGGTTGCAGCAAAATAGCAGAGGGGGACAAATGAATTGGAGGAGGCCATTCTGTGTTTCAAACCTATTCCACCATCCAGTGAGGTCATGTCTGATCAGTATCCTAATTCTATTTACCTGTCTTGGTTTCATATCCCTTAATACCCTTGGAAAGTACAAATTTATTGACCTTCAATTCAGAATGTATTGCTTCTTGCACAGAAAATTTGGCAAAGCAGAGAAAGAGTTACTGTGGTCCAGGACTTTGGTCGAAGAAAGTCAACAAGGCACCAGACATACCAATAGTATTTCAGTCATGAACACCAGCTATCATCTCCATTTTCAGTACCTGCTGTCTAAAGGAAAATGGGAGGGATAGTTAAAATGCAAACTATTAACCTTAAATAGTTTGTGCACAAGAAGTTTGTAAATGCTTTTTCAATCTTTAAAAAACTAGAATTGGTCATTTGAAATGTAGGATGTAGTTAAGGGGGAGCCAGAGGAGACTCAAGCCCGGCCTGCGATCACTATCCCTGTGGAGTTTGCACATTCTCCCCGTGTCTGAGTGTGCCTCATCTCAGAACCCAAAGATGTGCAGGGTAGATTGGTCATGGTAAATTGCCCCTTAGTTGGAAAAAAATGAATTGGGTATTCTAAATTCTTAATTGGAAAATAAAGGGGAAGCTAGAGGGAGAAAATAATAGAAGGATATGGTGATAGAACCATAGAATTCCTACAATGCAGAAGGAGGCCATTTGGCCCATCGAATCTGTGCCAACACGCTTGCTGAAAAAGCACCCTACCTAGGCACACACCTCACCCTATCCCCGTAACATAACAAGTACATCTCTGGACACTAAGGGGCAATTCACCATGGCAAATCCACCTAACCTGCATATCTTTGGACTGTGGGAGGAAACTGGAGCACCCGGAGGAAACCCACGCAAATACGTGACGAATGTGCAAACTCCACACAGTCACCCAAGGCCGGAATTGAACCCGGGCCCCTGGCGCTGTGAGGTAGCAGTGCTAACCACTGAACCACAATGCCGCCCTTTTGGAAAAAGTATCATTCGAGAAGGATCGTGTGCAACCTAAATACTATCATGGACCAGTTGGGCCGAATGCCCTATGGGCCTATGCTGTTAAATTCAATGGCTAAATAAAAATATTTAGTAAAATGTCAATAGGGAATGATAACAGATTTGATCAGATCAAAAATAAGTGAATGAAAAATGAAATTTTTGCTTGTTCTAAGGATGTGGGGCGCAATTCTCCGCACTCACGACGGTGCGGAGAATAGCGGGGGTCGTAAATTTTTACGGCCACGCTAGTCCGACGCCCTCCCGCTATTCTCCCCCCCCCCCACGCCCAACTCCCGACACGAATCGCTGCCACCGTTTTTTTACGGCCAGCAGCGATTCTCAGCTGGCCGATGGGCCGAATTCCAAGCCCTTTACGGCCGTTTTTACGAACGGCAAACACACCTGGTCTGGCCGTTCGTAAAAACGGCCGTAAAGTCCCGATCTTGGCAACCATGGCACCGATTGGCACGGCAGTACCACGGCCGTGCCAAGGGTGCCATGGGCCCGCGATCGATGGGCCCGCGATCGCGGGCAGCGGGTCCGATTCCCGCGCACTCTTTGTCCTTCCGCCGCCCCGCTGTATCAATCCGCGGGGCGGCTGAGGGGCATCCCGGCCCGCGCATGCGCAGGTTTCGCGCAAATGCGCGATGACGTCATCCGCGCATGCGCGGGTTGGAGTCTTCCAATCTGCGCATGCGCGGCTGACGTCATGTGACGCGTCAGCCGGCGCAAACTCTGGCAAGCGGGCTTAACAAAATTAGTTAAGCCCGCGATGCCGGAGTTCACGGCCGCGGCATACTAGCCCCGACCGGGGACCAGAATCGGTTCCCGGTCGGGGAGGGGGAGGCTGGCGTCAAACCCGCCCGGTTTTGACGCCAGCCTTACGATTTCTCCCTGTCTGGGAGAATCGCGCCCGTGGACTTTTACCAGGCATTATTGCTGCTATCTACAAATGCTTCTCAATCCCTTCTATAGCTGTATTACAAAACAAACATTGCAACATACTTTTCAACTGTTCCAAATGACACAACTGAGATAACAAGTGAGTCAATTGCCAATTTTAGGCTCCTCCCTCATTTCGACAACCCTGCTCATCAGGCTATTTCACGTCAGACATCCTAGATAGTGATCACCAATCTGATTGGAGATTCTAATTCACTCAAGGTTGCAAAAACCTGTTGCTAGTGGATGTAGAATAGAGTTGGAAGACTTACCATTCCACATTTTCTGGGATATTTCTGCTTGCACTCCTGATACAAGCAGGATTTTTCCATGAATCTTTGAAAATCAGGGACTTGCTATATCCATTGTCAATACATTGTCTGCAGGTTCTGTCCTCTAACCTTAACATTGACTTTACATACTTCAGATTTTAATATTAATCTTAAATTGTGTATCAGAGTATGCTGCTGAGTAAAAGGTGGAGGTACAGAAGAGGTTGAAGAAAATGTTAAAATTATTTGTGTCCAGGACTAATCCTTCAAGCTCCAAAGAATAATTTAAGCCACTGTCGACTGACCTCCAAGATCACAATTTTCTTCCTGGATCTACATTCCCGACAGATAGCTTGTCAATGACATGTTTATGCTGCTCTAACATCAAAATGGACCATATCCTTTGCTAGGAGGATTGAGCTGTTTGTGAGGGCCATGAAGAATCAAGCACGAATTGTAGAATAGAAAGAAATAACATTTATTTACAATTACATATACACAACAGCAGCACCAGCAGCAGTAGTACCCTCTCACTCCTCTCTAGCTACTTACATACTGGCCAGCTCTATTTATGCAGGGACTCTGCTAATGATGTCTCCGCCCCCCTCATTGGGGAAGCTCATACTCGCTAAGGATGTGGGATTGCCATTAGACCACAGCCAGTGGTAAGCAGGCAGGTTATAACATCCCTCCCCCCCCAAAGTCCAAGGAATCCTCCAAAGACTCTGATGAAGGAGGACGTCGAACTCGTTTTGCCGCAGGCTGGACATCATTTGCACGAGGCGCTGGATCGGGCGGCGTGTAACGAGACGGAGAACGAGGCTTCCATGATGAATGGCGTAACGGTTGTACATCCACTGCTCGTGGGCCTGACGACTCCCCCTCTGAGGCATTCTCTTGTCTCCATCTCGGAGTCGGAGTCCACTGCCTCCGTCATCTTGCCATCTCTATCTCCACGTGGTTCTGCAATGACCTGCGCAGGCTTTGAGTGCGGCACCATAGGAAGATTGTGAGGAATGCGCTCCACTGTGTCTGGTCTCTGTGGCTTTAGAAGTGAGCTCCGGGGTGGGGAATCTTTGAAAGAAATGGTTTTCTGGACCGAACATGGTCTACATGCTTGCGCTTGAGACGACCCTGGGCTTGCACCTGGTAAGAGATAGGGCCCGTTCGGCGAAAGATAACGCCAGAGACCCACTGGGCAACCAGTGATGCACGATCAATTGCACAAAGCCTCAGATTGGGTACAACTGTGGCATTATTGCAGTCAGATGTGTGGCCTCCTACTGCAGCTGGCGAAATGGCAGATCAATGGAGGACAGCTCCATTTATATTTATACAGCTCCTAGTGGGCGGAGCCAGCAGGCAGGGGCTACCGGTGAACCTGTAGTACAGGTCCTATCTTACATCCCCGAATACAGGTGAACACAGTGGTTCACCACATTCACCCCCTGTTAAAAATGAGTCCGGCGGGGGTGGTGTGATACAATGTTACGAATTATGTACAGAGTCTTATAAAATGAGTGGGGAAGGAAAACAAAAGTCCATTTTGACGGTCCGGTGCCCGTCAGAGGTTCAGTCGATCCGGTGCTTTGCTGATTCGTTGGGAGCGACGTAACGGTGGGGGCGATGTCGGTGCTGGCGGTGCTGGTGTCACCGACGTTGGTGCTGGTGGTGCCGGCCAGTAGTCGGATGACCCCGGGAGCGTACCAAAATCTTCTTCGTCCTCTTGCGTGGGTAGGGGAAGGAGGGATGGACCTGGTGGGGTTAATGTTGGTAGCGCTGGTGAAGGGGAGGGTGGCGAAGTGTGTTTGGCTGGAAACTGACGGTGCCAGGTCCCTGAGGGAGACGGTATCTTGGCGGCCATCGGGGAACTCCACGGTAGGCATACTGGGGGTTGGTGTGGAGCAAGTGTAACTTGTCCACCAAGGGGTCCGCCTTGTGGAGTCCGACGTGCCTAAGGAGCAGGACCGGTCCTGGAGCTGCGAGCCAAGTCGGGAGCGACACCCCGGATGTGGGCTTCCTGGGGAAGGTAAAAACACGTTTATGGGGTGTGTTATTTGTGGCGGCGCACAGTAGTGACCGGATAGAGTTTAGTGCATCAGGGAGGACCTCCTGCCAGTGAGAGGCTGGGAGGTTCCTGGACCGTAGGGCCAGCTGGATGGCCCTCCAAACCGTCCCGTTCTCCCTCTCTACCTGCCCGTTTCCCCGGGGGTTGTAGCTGGTCGTCCTGCTGGAGGCGATACCCCTGCTGAGCAGGAACTGACGCAGCTCATCACTCATGAATGAGGATCCCCTGTCACTGTGGATGTAGGCGGGGAAACCGAACAGAGCGAAGATTGTGTTGAGGGCCTTGATGACGGTGGCAGACGTCATATCGGGGCATGGGATGGCAAAGGGGAATCTGGAGTACTCATCGACCACACTGAGGATATATGTGTTGTGGTCGGTTGAGGGGAAGGGCCCTTTGAAATCCACGCTGAGGCTTTCGAAGAGGCAGGAAGCCTTCATCAGGCACGCACGGTCCGGCCGGTAGTAGTGCGCCTTGCACTCCGCACAGACCTGGCAGTCTCTGGTGAGTGTCTGTACTTCCTCGACGGAGTAGGGCAGGTTGCGAGCTTTGATGAGGTGGTACAGTCGTGTGACCCCCGGGTGACTAAGGCTGTCGTGCAGGGCCTGGAGTTGGTCTACTTGTGCGCTGACACATGTACCTCGGGAGAGGGCATCTGGGGGCTCGTTGAGTTTGCCGGGGTGATACAAAATCTTGTAATTATAGGTGGAGAGCTCAATTCTCCACCGCAAGATTTTATCATTTTTGATCTTGCCCCGCTGTGTGTTGTTGAACATGAAGGCTGCCGACCGTTGGTCAGTGAGGAGAGTGAGTCTCCTGCCGGCCTGGTAATGCCTCCAATGCCGCACAGCTTCAACGATAGCTTGGGCCTCTTTTTCGACGGATCAGTGCCGAATTTCAGAGGCATGAAGGGTGCGGGAAAAGAATGCCACGGGTCTGCCTGCCTGATTTAGAGTGGCGGCAAGGGCGACATCTGAAGCATCGCTTTCTACTTGAAAGGGCAGTGTCTCGTCTACTGCGTGCACCCGGCCTTGGCTATGTCTGCTCTGATACGGGCGAAGTCATGTTGTGCCTCGGCCGCGACGAGAAATTGAGTGGACTGTATGAGTGGGCGGGCCTTGTCCCCATAGTTTGGGACCCACTGGGCGTAGTACGAAAAGAACCCCAGGCAGCGTTTGAGGGCCTTGGGGCAGTGGGGGAGGGTAAGCTCCATGAAGTCGGGATCGGGCCCCAGAAGTCCGTTTTGGACTACATAGCCGAGGATGGCTAAGCGGGTCGTGTTGAACACACTCTTCTCTTTATTATACGTAAGGTTGAGAAGATTGGCGGTGCGGAGGAATTTAGCGAGGTTGGCATCGTGGTCCTGCTGATCATGGCCGCAGATGGTGACATTACCTAAGTACAGAAACATGGCCCGCAAACCGTACCTGTCGACGATTCCATTCATCTCCCTTTGGAAGACCGAGACCCCGTTAGTGACGCCAAAGGGAATACTAAGAAAGTGGTAGAGTCGACCATCTGCCTCGAAGGCAGTGTATGGACGGTCCGATTTACGGATGAGGAGCTGGTGGTAGGCGAATTTCAGGTCAATTGTTGAGAAGACCCGGTACTGTGCAATCTGATTGACCATATCAGATATGCGTGGGAGGGGGTACGCGTCGAGCTGCATGTACCGATTGATGGTCTGGCTGTAGTCCACAACCATTCTGTGTTTCTCCCCCGTTTTTACTACTACCACTTGGGCTCTCCAGGGGCTATTGCTGGCCTCGATGATACCCTCCCGAAGCAGCCGCTGGACCTCGGACCTGATGAAGGTCTTGTCCTTGGCGCTGTACCGTCTGCTACTGGTGGCAATGGGTTTGCAATCCAAAGTTAGATTGGCAAAGAGGGAGGGGGGGTCAACCTTGAGGGTCGCGAGGCCGCAAACGGTGAGTGGAGTTCGGGGCCTGCCGAATTTGAGGGTGAGGCTCTGGAGATTGCACTGGAAATCCAGGCCCAGCAATAGTGCAGCGCAGAGGTTGGGGAGGACGTAGAGACAGAAACCGCTGAATTCTACACCCTGGACAGTGAGAGTGTAATGGACAATTTTAATACTTAATATTGAATAACTGCTTAATAGTGTGATTAACTAAAGCTGCAGGCGTTTGTGTGTGTGTGTGTGTGTGTGTGTGTGCAAGGTTAGAGAGAGAGAGAGAGAGAAACTGATATGCCAGCTGTATGAAGGACGAGATGGTAAAGCCAGGAGAAAAACAACTCCTTATATGGAATGGAGAAATACTAGTAAGAAGAGAAAGCCAGCCATTGTCTACATGAATGCCTGTGTTTAACCTGCTTATCTTTTGAATGTATTAAGACTGAAGGTTGCGGCACTCGGCGTGCTTTCCTCTCTCTCCTGTGGTTAGAGGAACGTGTCCTCTGCAGAGTTAAGAAATAAACGAACTTGCTCTTATTCATGACTGATTGTTTCTGAGTTTTCCTTTTTCCCACCACAGTTCTTGGCGACGAGGATGGGATCCCGTGCTTGAGACAGACACTGGGAGATTCCGGGGAGGCGTTAGTGCTGACGCCTTGAGGGCTTTTCACCTCATCTCAAACGCTTCAATTGGCCATCAACGTGAGAGGACCAGGAATTACTGTGTCATCTCAGCACCGGGATCCGGACTGAAATCTGTGATAAGGAATTGCTCCATTATTAATTATAGACAGTGGTGAACAGTCTCACAGTGACGGGTGGATTTAGACTTCGATCTATCAGACAAGTTGGACCTGTAAAAATACCTAAACGATAGGTATTGGTTTGCTGGTTTAGGAAAACCAAGCCACCTAAGCGGACGCGCTTACGTGCGGGAGCCTCCGGAGGAAAATCAAGTCACAAGGAATAAGGTCGCTGTGAGTCTGGGTCACAAGTAAGAGACCGGTCATGGGTAATAGCAATGGAAAAAAAAACAAATGCTGCAAGTTTAAATAGCCCTAATATACGACACATGGTTACTAATTATAGACAAGACTCGGTGAGTCAAGTTAAAATGTGGGCGAAGGAGTGTGGTTTTCCTGAAGGAGGAAGTTTTAGTTTAAGACAATTGGAATTATTAGAAACTCAGTTATAACAGAGGGCAAAAGAAAGTGGAAAGAAAAGCAAAAGGAAAAGAGAAACAATAAATTGGGCGGCTTACGGTATGTGGAAAACAGAGGCAGAAATAAGAAATAGACGATCACAGGCGAAACCCAAAGAAACTGCAAATAAAACCAACTCTCTTCAGTGTGTTAAGTCTATTTCAGGTCATCCCATTCCGGATGATCCCGACCTGGATGGCTGCCTCCCGCGCCCAACGGCTCCTCCACAAGTGGCCCCCACGAACCCAGGCCAACAGTCGCGACCGAGCCCTCCACCATATAGTGAACCCCCTCGGGGAACGCCTGAGACATCCATGGGAACTCTACCGTCAGGAGCTGACCGTCACCCCCTTTACCCAGATATCAGTACCATGACTACATCTGACTCCGCAGTAGCTCACCATACCCGGAGTAAGGCATCGTGCAGCCAAATCTGCCCTTCCAGATGCACCAGAACCGTTTAATTATCTCAAAGGCGACGAAGAAAGGGAAGGAGACAGTAAATTTCTCGGCAGTGTCCTCAATGCTCCAATGATAGAGGTGGCGAGCCCGGAGGGACAACCGATACTTGTCCACAGACCGTGGACAATGAAAGACATTAAATGTGCCTATGAACAACTCCCGGATCCCAGAGAAGCGGGAGGCCAGAAATTTGCAGGCGAGGTACGCAAGTTCTGCCTCAAGTTTCGCCCCACGTCTCATGAGATGCGGCGATTATTGGGGAGGAAATTGGGCGCAGACATCTCCAAGATCCGATACAATTGGCCAGATGATAATGTACGAGCTCGCCAAGTTCAATCAGACCATGCAGATAATGTGCCTTATAACGTCTTTGTTGCAGGTCTGGTGGACGCCTGTCAAACTGCCTTTCCGGTAAGAATGGACATGACAAAAATTGCCATGTGTAAGCAGCGTGACGGTGAAACTGTATCCCAGTACCTGACCCGGCTCACAGAAGTCCATAACGCTCGTAGTGGACTTACACCACCAGCTGACATGAATACAGCTGAAGTGACTCCGTATGAGGCACATCTGCGGAACAGTTTTATGAATGGATTAAGTGGAGACATCGCTAAGAAGGTGAAAAATACATGTATTACATGGGACACAGGGAAACTCAATTTAATCGAACAACACGCCATACACGCTGAAAAGCTACTGACACAAGAAAAGGCGAAGCGGAACAAAAGGAGGGAGTATCAGAGTCACCAAGCACAGCTAACTATGATGCAGAAGGTGACACAGGTTGCAGAAGGTCAGCAACGAGGAAGAGGTAGAGGACGGACAAGAGGAAGAGGCAGGGGAGGTCGAGGGCGAGGACGCGGTAAGACGGATGGGTGTTTCACGTGCGGAAGCAAGGACCACTGGGCAAGAGACTGCCCAACAAAGAGACAAGAAGGGCCAAGAGACGATGATGACAATGGAAATTGACAAAGGGGAGGAGAGGACGATGGAGGTATGCCTGAAGGAGAGGGTGAGTCCAAAACCTTGATGCTTTGCAATGAAGAACCGCTTAAGCTAACCTCTTGTACTAACGTTCTTGAAAAATTTACACAGACTATAGAGAGTGTGATGCACGAATCTAAACCGCAAGGCACTTATGTTAAGTATAATGAAGAATCCTATCGACGAATGCCAGTGTATGTATTAACTGCGGAAGGGGAAAGGCTTACGTTTTTAGTTGACTCCGGTGCGGGAAACTCTGTGATACAGATTAGTCAATTAAAGGCACCGATTAAGACGAGTGGGAGGTACCTGAACTCCATCGGGGCATCTGGCGTCATAGTACAAGAACAATTTACTGCACCCTTAAGATGTGAGACTAATTATGGAGAAAGGTTTAAATTTGCATTTTTACTCTCTAGGTGTTGCCCGATTAATCTCATGGGACGGGATTTGATAGGAAAATTGGGACTTAGCCTGATCAGCACCCCAGAGGGACTAAGGGTTACGGAAGGAGAGGAAATAGCATTCCAAGGAGTTAAATTTGACGCCAGACCTCTGATGTATATTTATGAATGGAGATTGACTCCAGCGGCAGTGAGTTCAGTAAACCGAGCACTCATGGGAGAAGCACGCAAACGCGTTAACCCTATTAACACTGACTTTATGTCCGAGGAGAATCTGCACTGCACCTCACACATTCACTTGGGGGGACCAGATAATCGATATGAGAATGAATGGTTCGGGAAGTTGCGAAAGTCTGCGGTGCTGCTGATACGGGAGTTATACTAGGATGAACATAGGTGTGCTGCAAGTATAGACCTGTATAGAATATGTCTGAGATCGGGAGTACCACACCCCTTTACAATAGAAGGGTCACACCCCCATGTATCGTTAGCGAAAGGGCGAAATAGACAATGGAAAGATTTGGGACCGTGGGTCCTTAAAAATCTCAAAGTCCATGATTGGACGCTGCTGTCAGACACAACTGAGAGCGAGGAGAGCGGCGGGGACACAGTGAGAGCGAGGAGAGCGGTGGAGACTCAGTGAGAGCGAGGAGAGCGGCGGAGACTCAGTGAGAGCGAGGAGAGCGGCGGGGACACAGGATAAAAGAGCGCGAGGAGAGCGGCGGGGACACAGTGAGAGCGAGGAGAGCGGCGGACACTCAGTGAGAGCGAGGAGAGCGGCGGGGACACAGGATAAAAGAGCGCGAGGAGAGCGGCGGGGACACAGTGAAAGAGCGCGAGGAGAGCGGCGGGGACACAGTGAAAGAGCGCGAGGAGAGCGGCAGAGACACAGTGAAAGAGCGCGAGGAGAGCAGCGGAGACACAGTGAAAGAGCGCGAGGAGAGCGGCGGAGACACAGTGAAAGAGCGCGAGGAGAGCAGCGGAGACACAGTGAAAGAGCGCGAGGAGAGCGGCGGGAACACAGTGAAAAAGCGCGAGGAGCGGCGGAGACTCAGGATAAAAGAGCGCGAGGAGAGCAGCGGGGACACAGTGAAAGAGCGCGAGGAGAGTGGCGGGGACACAGTGAGAGCGAGGAGAGCGGCGGGGACACAGTGAGAGCGAGGAGAGCGGTGGGGACACAGGATAAAAGAGCGCGAGGAGAGCGGCGGGGACACAGTGAAAGAACGCGAGGAGAGCGGCGGGGACACAGTGAAAGAGCGCGAGGAGAGCGGCGGAGACTCAGTGAAAGAACGCGAGGAGAGCGGCGGGGACACAGGATAAAAGAGCGCGAGGAGAGCGGCGGGGACACAGTGAGAGCGAGGAGAGCGGCGGGGACACAGTGAAAGAGCGCGAGGAGACCGGCGGAGACACAGTGAAAGAGCGCGAGGAGAGCGGCGGAGACTCAGTGAACGAGCGCGAGGAGAGCGGCGGAGACACAGTGAAAGAGCGCGAGGAGAGCGGCGGAGACACAGTGAAAGAGCGCGAGGAGAGCGGCGGAGACTCAGTGAACGAGCGCGAGGAGAGCGGCGGAGACACAGTGAAAGAGCGCGAGGAGAGCGGCGGAGACTCAGTGAATGAGCGCGAGGAGAGCGGCGGGGACATAGTGAGAGCGAGGAGAGCGGTGGGGACACAGGATAAAAGAGCGCGAGGAGAGCGGCGGGGACACAGTGAAAGAGCGCGAGGAGAGCGGCGGGGACACAGTGAAAGAGCGCGAGGAGAGCGGCAGAGACACAGTGAAAGAGCGCGAGGAGAGCAGCGGAGACACAGTGAAAGAGCGCGAGGAGAGCGGTGGAGACACAGTGAAAGAGCGCGAGGAGAGCAGCGGAGACACAGAGAAAGAGCACGAGGAGAGCGGCGGGAACACAGTGAAAAAGAGCGAGGAGCGGCGGAGACTCAGGATAAAAGAGCGCGAGGAGAGCAGCGGGGACACAGTGAAAGAACGCGAGGAGAGCGGCGGGGACACAGTGAAAGAGCGCGAGGAGAGCGGCGGAGACTCAGTGAAAGAACGCGAGGAGAGCGGCGGGGACACAGGATAAAAGAGCGCGAGGAGAGCGGCGGGAACACAGTGAAAGAGCGCGAGGAGAGCGGCGGAGACTCAGTGAACGAGCGCGAGGAGAGCGGCGGGGACATAGTGAGAGCGAGGAGAGCGGTGGGGGCACAGGATAAAAGAGCGCGAGGAGAGCGGCGGGGACACAGTGAGAGCGAGGAGAGCGGCGGGGACACAGTGAAAGAGCGCGAGGAGACCGGCGGAGACACAGTGAAAGAGCGCGAGGAGAGCGGCGGAGACTCAGTGAACGAGCGCGAGGAGAGCGGCGGAGACACAGTGAAAGAGCGCGAGGAGAGCGGCGGAGACTCAGTGAATGAGCGCGAGGAGAGCGGCGGGGACATAGTGAGAGCGAGGAGAGCGGTGGGGACACAGGATAAAAGAGCGCGAGGAGAGCGGCGGGGACACAGTGAGAGCGAGGAGAGCGGCGGGGACACAGTGAAAGAGCGCGAGGAGAGCGGCGGAGACACAGTGAAAGAGCGCGAGGAGAGCAGCGGAGACACAGTGAAAGAGAGCGAGGAGAGCGGCGGGAACACAGTGAAAAAGCGCGAGGAGCGGCGGAGACTCAGGATAAAAGAGCGCGAGGAGAGTGGCGGGGACACAGTGAGAGCGAGGAAAGCGGCGGGGACACAGTGAGAGCGAGGAGAGCGGTGGGGACACAGGATAAAAGAGCGCGAGGAGAGCGGCGGGGACACAGTGAAAGAACGCGAGGAGAGCGGCGGGGACACAGGATAAAAGAGCGCGAGGAGAGCGGCGGGGACACAGTGAAAGAGCGCGAGGAGACCGGCGGAGACACAGTGAAAGAGCGCGAGGAGAGTGGCGGGGACACAGTGAAAGAGCGCGAGGAGAGCGGCGGAGACTCAGTGAACGAGCGCGAGGAGAGCGGCGGGGACATAGTGAGAGCGAGGAGAGCGGTGGGGACACAGGATAAAAGAGCGCGAGGAGAGCGGCGGGGACACAGTGAAAGAGCGCGAGGAGAGCGGCGGGGACACAGTGAAAGAGGGCTAGGAGAGCGGCGGGGACATAGTGAGAGCGAGGAGAGCGGCGGGGACATAGTGAGAGCGAGGGGAGAGCGGCGGGGACACAGTGAAAGAGCGCGAGGAGAGCGGCGGGGACACAGTGAAAGAGCGCGAGGAGAGCGGCGGGGACACAGTGATAGAGCGCGAGGAGAGCGGCGGGGACACAGTGAAAGAACGCGAGGAGAGCGGCGGGGACACAGTGAAAGAGCGCGAGGAGAGCGGCGGGGACACAGTGAAAGAGCGCGAGGAGAGCGGCGGGGACACAGTGATAGAGCGCGAGGAGAGCGGCGGGGACACAGTGAAAGAACGCGAGGAGAGCGGCGGGGACATAGTGAGAGCGAGGAGAGCGGCGGGGACATAGTGAGAGCGAGGGGAGAGCGGCGTGTTTCAGCAGCAGGAGGAGAGGGAGTGCTGTCCAGGGGACTGCCGGGAAGGTGAGTGACTGATTGTTTAATTTAAAAACTTAATCGTCTATAGGCGGAGCGCACGTGGGGCTGCTGGGAAAGTGAGGTACATATTTGTGTGGTTGCTTTACCCGAAACACTACTTAGGTAGTGTCTCCCACCCATCCTCCTCCTCTAACCCAAAAAAAAGTTCTGTCCGTCGGATTGCTAAACTAACAAGTTTTTTTTTATTGTTTTTTTTTGGTTTTTCAGTAGTTGGGAAGTTAGTTCAGTGGGAATGGAGGCTAGGGCAGTTGAATGTTCATCCTGCAGAATGTGGGAGGTAAGGGTCACCTCGAGTGTCCCTGCTGGCTACATCTGCGGGAAGTGCACCCAGCTCCAGCTCCTCGAGAACCGCATTAGGTAACTAGAGCTGGAGATGGATGAACTTCGGATAATTCAAGAGGCGGAGGGGGTTATTGAGAGGAGTTATAGGAAGGTAGTCACACCTCAGGTAAAAGAAGAAGGTAGATGGGTTACCGTCAGGGGAACGAGAGGGAACCGGCAGGCAGCGCAGGCAGGGCCGGCTCAAGGTACCGGCAACTCGGGCAGTCGCCCGGGGCGCCATGTGCTAGGGGGCGCTATCAAGGAGTGCGGGTCCCGCGCATGCGCAGTTGGGCCGGTGCCAATCAGCGCATGCGCGGTGGCCGCCCTCCCTCAGGCCGCCCCGCACAAACATGGCGGATGGATCCAGGCTTGCCAGTGGTCACTCCGCCCCCCCCCCCCCCCCCCCGAAGGGCGCCGAAGTTCAGCTTGCCTGGGGTGCCAGCAACCCTAGGGCCGGCGCTGAGCGCAGGGATCCCCTGTGGTCGTTCCTCTCAATAACAAGTATACCGTTTTGGACACTGTTGGGGGGGGGGGGGGGGGGCGGGGACTTACCAGGGGTAAGCAATGGGGCACAGGTCTCTGGCACAGAGTCTGTCCCTGTTGCTCAGAAGGGAAGGGAGAAGAGGAACAGAGCACTTGTCATTGGGGACTCCATAGTTAGAGGAACAGACAGGAGGTTCTGTGGGAACGAAAGAGACTCACGGCTGGTATGTTGCCTCCCAGGTGCCAGGGTTCGTAATGTCTCAGATCGTGTTTTTGGGATCCTTAAGGGGGAGGGGGAGCAGCCCCAAGTCGTGGTCCACATAGGTACCAACGACATAGGTAGGAAGAGAGATGGGGATTTGAGACAGAAATTCAGGGAGCTAGGGTGGAAGCTGAGAGCTAGAACAAACAGAGTTGTTATCTCTGGGTTGTTACCCGTGCCACATGCTAGCGAAGTGAGAAATAAGGAGAGAGAGGAGTTGAACACGTGGCTACAGGGATGGTGCAGGAGGGAGGGTTTTGGTTTCCTGGATAATTGGAGCTCATTCTGGGGTAGGTGGGACCTCTACAAACAGGATGGTCTTCACCTAAACCAGAGGGGTATCAATATCCTGGGGGGGAGATTTGCTAGTGCTCTTCGGGGGGGTTTAAACTAATTCAGCAGGGGGATGGGAACCTAAATTGTACTCCCAGTGTACAGGATGTTGAGGGTAGTGAGGTCAGGGATAGGGTTAAAAGTTCGAAAGAGGGCACCGGCAAGCAAGACGCTAGTTTGAAGTGTGTCTACTTCAACGCCAGGAGCATCCGGAATAAGGTGGGTGAGCTTGCAGCATGGGTTGGTACCTGGGATTTCGATGTTGTGGCGATCTCGGAGACATGGGTAGAGCAGGGACAGGAATGGTTTTTGCAGGTTCCAGGATTTAGATGTTTCTGTAAGAACAGAGAAGATGGTAAAAGAGGGTGGGTGTGGCATTGTTAATCAAGGAAAGTATTACGGCGGCAGAAAGGACGTTTGAGGACTCGTCTACTGAGGTAGTATGGGCCGAGGTCAGGAACAGGAGAGGAGAGGTCACCCTGTTGGGAGTTGTCTATAGACCTCCGAATAGTTCCAGAGATGTAGAGGAAAGGATAGCAAAGATGATTCTCGACAGGAGCGAGAGTAACAGGGTAGTTGTTATGGGGGACTTTAACTTTCCAAGTATTGACTGGAAATACTATAGTTCGAGTACTATAGATGGGTCAGTTTTTGTGCAGTGTGTGCAGGAGGGTTTTCTGACACAGTATGTAGACAGGCCAACAAGGGGCGAGGCCACATTGGATTTGGTACTGGGTAATGAACCCGGCCAGGTGTTAGATTTAGATGTAGGTGAGCACTTTGGTGATAGTGATCACAACTCGGTTATGTTTACTTTAGCAATGGGCAGGGATAGGTATATACCGCAAGGCAAGAATTATAGCTGGGGGAAAGGCAATTATGATGCTATTCGGCAAGATTTAGGATGTATAGGATGGGGAAGGAAACTGCAGGGGATGGGCACAATCGAAATGTGGAGCTTTTTCAAGGAACAGCTACTGCGAGTCCTTGATAAGTATGTACCTGTCAGGCAGGGAGGAAGTTGTCGAGCAAGGGAACCGTGGTTTACTAAGGAAGTTGAAGCACTTGTCAAGAGGAAGAAGAAGACTTATGTTAGGATGAGACATGAAGGCTCAGTTAGGGCACTTGAGAGTTACAAGTTAGCCAGGAAGGACCTAAAGGGAGAGTTAAGAAGAGCGAGGAGAGGACACGAAAAGTCGTTGGCGGATAGGATCAAGGAAAACCCTAAGGCTTTCTCTTGGTATATCAGGAACAAAAGAATGACTAGAGTAAGATTAGGGCCAATCAAGGATAGTAGTGGAAAGTTGTGTGTGGAATCAGAGGAGATAGGGGAAGCGTTAAATGGATATTTTTCATCAGTGTTTACACTGGAGAAAGACAATGTTGTCGAGGAGAACACTCAGGTTCAGTCGACCAGGCTAGATGGAATTGAGGTTCAAAAGGAGGAGGTGTTAGCAATTTTAGAAAATGTCAAAATAGATAAGTCCCCTGGGCCAGATGGGATTTATCCTAGGATTCTCTGGGAAGCCAGGGAGGAGATTGCAGAGCCTTTGTCCTTGATCTTTATGTCGTCTTTGTCGACAGGAATAGTGCCGGAAGACTGGAGGATAGCAAATGTTGTCCCCTTGTTCAAGAAGGGGAGTAGAGACAACCCTGGTAATTATAAACCTGTGAGCCTTACTTTGGTTGTGGGTAAAATGTTGGAAAAGGTTATAAGAGATAGGGTTTATAATCATCTTGAAAAGAACAAGTTGATTAGCGATACTCAACACGGTTTTGTGAAGGGTAGGTCATGTCTCACAAACCTTATTGAGTTTTTTGAGAAGGTGACCAAACAGGTGGATCAGGGTAAAGCTGTTGATGTGGTGTATATGGATTTCAGTAAGGCGTTTGATAAGTTTCCCCACGGTAGGCTATTGCAGAAAATAAGGAAGTATGGAATTGAAGGTGATTTAGTGGTTTGGATCAGTAATTGGCTAGCTGAAAGAAGACAGAGGGTGGTGGTTGATGGTAAATATTCATCCTGGAGTTCAGTTACTAGTGGTGTACCGCAAGGATCTGTTTTGGGGCCACTGCTGTTTGTCATTTTTATAAATGACCTGGAAGAGGGTGTAGAAGGATGGGTTAGTAAATTTGCAGATGACACGAAGGTCGGTGGAGTTGTGGATAGTGCTGAAGGATGTTATAGGATACAGAGGGACATAGATAAGCTGCAGAGCTGGGCTGAGAGGTGGCAGATGGAGTTTAATGCGGAAAAGTGTGAGGTGGTTCACTTTGGAAGGAGTAACAGGAATGCAGAGTACTGGGCTAATGGCAAGATTCTTGGTAGTGTAGATGAACAGAGAGATCTCGGCATCCAGGTACATAAATCCCTGAAAGTTGCCACCCAGGTTAATAGGGCTGTTAAGAAGGCATATGGTGTGCTAGCCTTTATAAGCAGGGGGATTGAGTTTCGGAACCACAAGGTCATGCTGCAGCTGTACATAACTCTGGTGCGGCCACACCTGGAGTACTGCGTGCAGTTCTGGTCACCACATTATAGGAAGGATGTGGAAGCTTTGGAAAGGGTTCACAGGAGATTTACTAGGATGTTGCCTGGTATGGAGGGAAGGTCTTACGAGGAAAGGCTCAGGGACTTGAAGTTGTTTTCGTTAGAGAGAAGGCTGAGAGGTGACTTAATAGAGACATATAAGATAGTCAGAGGGTTAGATAGGGTGGACAGTGAGAGTCTTTTTCCTCGGATGGTGATGACCAACACGAGGGGACATAGCTTTAAATTGAGGGGTGATAGATTTAGGACAGATGTCATAGGCAGTTTCTTTACTCAGAGAGTAGTAGGGATGTGGAACGCCCTGCCTGCAATAGTAGTAGACTCGCCAACTTTAAGGGCATTTAAGTGGTCACTGGATAGACATATGGATGAAAATGGAATAGTGTAGGTCAGATAGGCTTCAGATGGTTTCACAGGTCGGCGCAACATCGAGGGCCGAAGGGCCCGTACTGCGCTGTAGTGTTCTATGTTCTATGTTCTTATACATTTACATGGTTATGTCAGGGATATTGTGAATCGCCCACCACCTACAACGAAACGTTAAAAAAGAGTTTGGAGCCACTAATCCTGTCCCCGGGATCAGCCCTCCTACAGTATGTAGACGATTGTCTAATCGCAGCTCCAACCAAGGAGCAGTATGAGCAAGACACATTGGCACTATTATGCCACCTAGCTGAGGAAGGACACAAGGCAAGCCTTTCAAAATTGCAGTTCGTGCAAGAACAAGTAAAGTTTCTGGGACATTTAATATCAGCACAGGGTAAGACCTTAGGACAAAGCAGAGTGAAAGTAATCCAAGAAATCCCTAAACCCAGGACTAAAAAACAGTTGATGTCCTTCTTGGGAGTGTGCTCATACTGTAGGATGTTTATTCCTAACTATGCCGTCCTCGAAGCCCCTCTGAGTGACATAGCCCACGGGAAGGGCTTGCAAGCCCACAGTACACTCAGCTGGACCCCAGAAGCAGAAAAGGCGTTCAGCGACTTGAAATTGGCTTTACAGTCTACACCGACCCTAGGAATTCCCAACCCAGATAAACTTTTACCCAAACGGTAGATGAAAAACGAGGCTGCATGACGTCCGTGCTGTTACAAGAGCACGGAGGGAAACTTCGGCCAGTGGCATATTTCTCTGCTAAATTGGACCCAGTAGCAGCGGGGCTGCCTACTTGCCTGAGAACAGTCGCAGCTGCCGAAAAAGCAATAGCAGTCTCTAGAGATATCGTGGGATACAGTGAATTAACTTTGTTGGTACCACATGCAGTCTCACTACTTCTCCTAGAGCAAAAACCAGCTCATATGTCTGCGGCAAGGTGGTTAAGATATAACACGGTCCTGCTGGAAATGCCAAACATTACAGTGAAAAGGTGCACCATACTTAACCCCGCCACTCTTCTTCCCACCGCAGGTGGTGGGGAACCACATGATTGTGTTGCTCTAACTAATGAAGTTTGTAGTCCGCGACCTGACTTGCAGGATAACCCCCTACAAAATCCCGATATGGAACTATTTGTGGATGGGTCTGCGTTCAGAGATCGAGAAGCGGGCCAGAACTGTGTGGGGTATGCCATAGTCACATCACACAACATACTAAAAGCAGAGCTGCTTCCTAGACACCTCTCCGCACAAGCTGCGGCACTAATAGCCCTTACAGAAGCATGTAAACTTGCAGAAGGCAAGTCCGTTACTATCTACACAGACAGTAGATATGCCTTTGGGGTGACTCATGATTTCGGAACCTCGTGGCAACATTGGGGATTCTTAACATCAACAGGCAAACCAATCACGCACCATGGGCTGATTTCTGATCTCTTGGACGCAGTCCTCTTACCTAAGTGTATTGCAGTCTGTAAGTGTGACGCACATACAGGGAAAACTGATCCAGTCTCACAGGGAAATGCAAGGGCGGATGCGGCAGCGAAAGCAGCAGCGTGAAAACCTATCAGTGATAATGTAAACATGCCAATGCTAACAGTTCCTATCCCAACAGCGGACATACAAGACCTGCAAACACAAGCCTCACGGGAAGAAAAGAAAGAATGGTCAAAGGCAGGGGATAAGGTAAAAGAAGGGGTATGGTACGGCCCCAATGATAAGCCATGTCTACCGAGAGCGCTATTTCCTCATTATGCTAAGTTGACACACGGCAGTCTCCGTCATGGAGAGCGCTAAAGTTTTTGTCTCCGCTAGTCATGTGTCAAAAGGAGGGATGTTCAAGAGTATCGCTGCACATTGGTATACCAGAGGCTTTACTAGTTACTCCCAGAAATTTTGTGAGCGATGTGTTATTTGTGCTACCAATAATGTGGGGAGAGGAATTAAGATAAGCCCAGGGGCGCACCCAGAACCACTGAGACCCTTCGAGCATATTCAAATGGACTTGATTGAGCTAACCCCAAGTGAAGGGAAGAAATACTGCCTAGTAATGGTTGACATGTTCTCTAAGTGGGTAGAGGTGTTCCCTACAGCCAAACAAGATGCTAGTGCAGTAACCAAGGCCCTGTTAACTGAAATCATTCCACGATGGGGCATCCCAGAGAAAATCAGCAGTGATTATGGCACGCCATTTGTAAACCAGGCTCTTAAGCAGGTAGGAGAATACCTAGGCATTGATCTAAGACAACACTGTGCATACCATCCAGCGATAGAGCGGTAGAAAGGGAAAATGCCACACTGAAAAATAAGCTAGCAAAGTGTTGCGATGAAATGGGGATACTATGGACGAAAGCCCTGCCCGTAGTACTAATGTACATGAGGACTAGGGTCAGAGGTAGAGCCAATTTAAGTCCATTTAAAATATTATTCGGCAGACTACCCAACACTGGAATTGGGCCAAAACCCGTCACGAGGACCCTGACTAGCCACTGTGAGGATGAAATGTTATGTTAATGTACAAAACTCTCTGCGATTTTATCTCAGGTGCAAGCTCAAGTGAAGGAAGCCCTGCCACAACCGGCTGAGGGGAAGTTGCACGACCTGCAGCCAGGCGACTGGGTAGTGGTGAAAGACTTCAGGAGGAAGAGCTGGAGAGCTAGACGGTGGCTGGGACCATTCCAGGTGCTCCTTGTGACGCAGACAGCGATAAAGGTAGCAGAAAGAGCAACGTGGATTCACGCTAGTCATTGTAAGCGGGTGCCAGAGCCCCAGCTCACACCGGACAAGTCAACATGAAAGGGGTAATGTCGCTTATCATGATGCTTATGCCGGAACTGGTAATGGGAAAAGCGTATTGGGCTGGAGAGGTTACAGTGACATTAACCAGAGGAGAGACAGGCACAGCAGCAGCCCTCAACAAGATCAATGGGTTGGCGTGGTCAGTTCTGAAGCTGGCCAACGAGACTGAAGCAGCCCTGACTATGGTAGATGGAGAGATGACAGCAATTAGGACCGCCGTGATCCAACACAGGCTGGTCCTGGACATCCTGTTAGCAGAAAGAGGGGGTGTCTGCAAATTGCTTAACATGTCCTGCTGTTTTTACATACCTGATGAGCATGAGAACATAACCAATATCATTAAGCACATGCAAGAGGCTATTCGAGTGCCACCAGCAGCCAATGACTCCTGGTTTGCATGGTTCACCGGGTTATGGGGAGGCTGGGGGTACTGGATAATACATGTGATAATACCAATCGTAATCGTGTTCATGTTTTTGTTGTGTATAGGACCATGCTTCTGCCAATGCCTACAGAAAGCAGCTATAGCAAACCTGTCCCGCAGTTACCGGATGTTGAAACTATCTGACCCAACAGCAGCAAGGGAACAAGCTGACTTAGAGGAGGCAAACCAGTGGATACCTCCATTCGAGAATGAACTGTCAATAGACTAATCTTCTGTATCATATAGCTATAACGACAACCTATTTCCCATTTTATGTACCAAAGATTAATGATGGTATTATTGAAAAATCTACAGCAGTACGATAATACCTGATGTATGTTCTTTGAGCAAACATTTGTTTAACAATAAGGGAATGTAGATACTGCTTAGGTGACTGGCTGCGATTAAAATTTTGATAGATGTTGTCATTAGGATGACAAAAAGGAGGGAATTGTAATGGACAATTTTAATACTTAATATTGAATAACTGCTTAATAGTGAGATTAACTAAAGCTGCAGGCGTTTGTGTGTGTGTGTGTGCAAGGTTAGAGAGAGAGAGAGAGAGAAACTGATATGCCAGCTGTATGAAGGACGAGATAGTAAAGCCAGGAGAAAAACAACTCCTTATATGGAATGGAGAAGTACGAGTAAGAAGAGAAAGCCAGCCATTGTCTACATGAATGCCTGTGTTTAAACAAACTTGCTCTTATTCATGACTGATTGTTTCTGAGTTTTCCTTTTTCCCACCACAAGAGTGACCGTACAGAATCCTTGGATCAGGACAGAGTGGGATCCGGAGGCCAGGGAGATCCATTGATTGGTGGGGTGAACCGTGAGGGAGCAGCGTCTTACCGTATCCGGGTGTATGAAGCTTTCGGTGCTCCCGGAGTCCAGCAGGCAAGAGGTCACGTGGCCGTTGATTTTCACCGTTGTCGAAGCGGTGGCCAGGTTGTGTGGACGCGACTGATCCAGCGTCATTGAGGCGAGCTGCGGGTGGTCGTCAGAGGTTTCGGATGGAGAGCGTCAGCGACCCAGATCGTGGGATGTAGTTGGCGTTCCAGCCCCATTGGGAAGACAAGATGGCGGCGTCCGGAGGTCCTGTGGAGAACAAAATGGCGGTGCCCATGGGGCGCACATTACGGGGGCGGGGCAAGATGGCGGCTCCCATGGGACGCACGTTGGTTGCGCTGGGCAAAATGGCGGCGCCCACTGGCCGCACGTGGCCCCGGGAGGAGAAGATGGCGGCGCCCATTGTGCGTTTGGCAGGGGGGAGGGGGCGATAGCGGCGACTGCACACTGCTGCGAAGTGGCCCTTTTTGCTGCAGGACTTGCAAGTGGTGGCGCGGGCCGGGCAGTGTTGGCGGGGGTGCTTCTGTTGACCGCAGAAGTAGCAGCAGGGACCCCCGGGGTGCGTGGATTGGCGTGCGGCGCAGGCATATTGCCTAGGCAGGGCCCCAGCTGGGGGGGTCGTTTGCGGGGTCCAGGAGGAGTAGGACGGGTGGGCCGCGTGGCAAGTGGGGTAGGCCTGGACATTATGGGATGCGACCGTCATGGAGAGCGCTAAAGTTTTTGTCTCCGCTAGATCGAGCGTGGCCCCTTCCAGCAGTCGTTGTTGGATGGGGTCCGACGCAATCCCCATTACAAACGCATCGCGCATGAGGAGATTAGAATGTTCGGTGGTCGTAACGGCCTGACAGTCACAGTCCCGGACGAGTGGGATTAGGGCCCGCCAGAAGTCTTCGATGGACTCACCTGGGAGTTGAGAGCGAGTGGCGAGTACGTGCCTGGCGAAGATCGTGTTCGCTTTCTACACATAGTTTTCTTTTAGGAGTGCCATCGCTTCTGCGTAACTCGTTGCGTCCTGGATCAATGGGAACACGCTGGAGCTCAACCTGGAATACAAGACCTGTATCTTCTGAGCCTCCGTTGGCGTGGGGGTAGCAGCGTTGATGGAAGTCTCAAAACAAGCTAGCCAGTGATTAAAGTCCTTTCTGGCGTCGGGCGAGTACGGATCCAGCTGCAGGCGATCTGGTTTGATTCTGATATCCATTTCGTTGAAAATCTGACACAACCAGTGATGCACGATCAATTGCACAAAGACTCAGATTGGTACAACTGTGGCTTTATTGCAGTCAGATGCGTGGCCTCCTACTGCAGTTGGCGAAATGGCAGATCAATGGAGGACACGCATATTTATACAGCTCCTAGTGGGCGGAGCCAGCCAGCAGGGGCTACCGGCGAACCTGTAGTACAAGTCCTACCTTACATCCCCTAATACAGGTGTACACAGTGGTTAACCACAACCAGAAAAATTTTGAACGAACACTGGGTCACAGGGCGCAAACTGCCAAATCGGCCGATGCCAAGAAAGGCCATGTCCCTGCAGTTCTTGAGTGCGGCGTACGTTTGCGGTAATGTCCGGGAAAACCATGCTAAGGCGGGTGCGAGGACTCCGGCCCATTAGGAGTTCCGCGGGAGCTACCCCAGTCACCGCATGTAGAGTGGGCCTGTATGAAAGCCAAAAATGAGCCAGTCTCATGTCCATAGACCCGGAAGACTGCTTCTTTAGGCCCCGTTTGAATGTCTGCACTGCGCGCTCCGCCAACCCATTGGAAGCCGGGTGGTATGGAGCGGTGCGGATATGGCGTATGCCGTTCATCTTCATGAACCTCGCAAACGACGAGGCAGGAACAAAGAGGGACTCCTGGTCAGAAGCCTCTCTCTCTCGACCCTGGATGAGTGAGGGAAAAGAAAAAAGAACTTCCCCTTTTGCAAAAACAAAACTCTGAAAAGAAAAATATAAAGAGAAAGATATTTTTTCACTTTTTTATTAAAAAAATAACAAATTCTCTTGAAAATAATTTTATTTTAAAAAAGTGGTAAATGAGAGAAGGGAGGGGAAAAGAAATAGGGGGTTAAAAAAAAGGGGGGAAAGGGGAAAAAAGTGAGCGGGAAAAAAGAAAAAAGGGGGGGGAAATGTCAGAAGGGAGCCAAAGCAGAGGGAGAAGAGGCACCAAAAGCAGACGGGGCAATGTGCGAGCCTGTTCAGACGAGCTAATCAGCGCACGAAGCAGTGAACGGAAGGTTCACCGCAACAAAAAGAACTGGGCAGATCGGAGCATTTTCCCCCTGGGCCAGGGGGGAACTGGAAGGCAGCCTTTGCCGAGGCGCTGAGGGAACATCAGCAGGAAAACAAGGCAGAGGCTAAGGCACACATACAGGCCGCAGTGCAGGCAGCAATGGCCAAGACCCTGGCGGAGGTGCAGCATGCCCTGGGCAGAGCAGAGGAGAAACTGGAAGCCCAAGAGGAGAAACTGGAATCCCAAGATGCGACAATTAAGGAGCTGGAGAAAGCCACAACTGACATGAGCGACCAGATCACGGCCCTGGAGAAGGAGGTGGCGAGAGTGGGCACAATACAGGAGAGCCTGAAGGGCAGAGTGGACGATAAGGAAAACCGCTCGAGAAGGCAAAATGAAAATGAAATGAAAATCGCTTATTGTCACGAGTAGGTTTCAATTAAGTTACTGTGAAAAGCCCCTAGTCGCCACATTCCGGCGCCTGTTCGGGGAGGCTGGTACGGGAATTGAACTGTGCTGCTGGCCTGCCTTGGTCTGCTTTAAAAGCCAGCGATTTAGCCCAGTGTGCTAAACCAACCCCTGTCAGGATAGTGGGCCTACCAGAGGAGATCGAGGGTAGAAACCCCACAGCATACGTGGCCGAGATGCTGGGCAACTTAGTGGGGAGGGAAACTTTCCCCAACCCACCAGAAATGGACAGAGCACACCGGTCGCTGCGCCCGAAGCCCAAGGCAGGGGACCACCCGAGCGCAGTTATAGTTAAACTGCACCGGTACTAAGACAGGGAAACAATCCTGCGCTGGGTCAGGAAAAACAGAACCTGCAAATGGGAAGGACATTTCATCAGAATTTATGAGGACATTTTGGCAGACCTAGCCAGGAGACGGGCCGAATTCAATAGAGCGAAAGCTACTCCTCACAAGAACGAGGTGCGTTTTGGTATGCTGTACCCAGCAAAACTCTGGGTTACATACCAGGAAAGAGAATACTTCTTCACAGCCCCCACCGAAATAACAAGTTTGTCAAGGAACACGGGCTGGAAAACCAGCAGCTAGGGTAGAAATAAGGACTTCCCGAGGACTTCCGGTGGCGGTCGCGAACGGAGCGGCCGCAGCAAAGATGCTCCCGCACATCCACAAAATCGCAGCTTTTTTCGGGGGTTTTCCCGGTGAGTTTTTTAAAAATTTAAAGTCCCGCTGTGGTGAATGTATTCACCTAAGTATGAACTGTCTGTATAGTGCTGTGACCTATGACCTGGAAATGATAATACGGTCTACTTCCAGGTACTGTATTGGAACCCCAGTGGGCTCCGCCTCTGGCTCCACCCTCCCCGGGGTGATATATAGACCGGCCACCTGTGGGTACATTTGTATAGCAGACACTGGCAGGCGAGTTCCTGGATAATAAAGCCTTATGTTCACTCGTTCTCACAGTCTCGCAGTGAATTGACGGTATAACAATTTATTATCCAGCGACAGCACCATGGAAGCCGTTCTAAAGCCAGATAAACTCGAACTCAACGCGCGAGTAACAGAGGCCAAGGAGATCGTCTCACACTGGCTTCGCTGTTTCAAGGCTTACCTCGACTCCTCCGCAACTCCTCCCTTTGAAACCCTCAAGCTGCAACTCCTCCACATTCGGGTGAGCCATCGGATCTCCATAATGATAAAGCTGCCATGTACGAGGCGGCAGTCGCGACCCTCAAGGCGCATTTCGTGAAGCCCGTAAATGAGGTGTTCGCACGACACCTCCTCACTACTCGCCGTCAACGCGCCGGGGAAATCGCTGGACGAGTACCTGGAATACCTGACCCTACTCGGATGTGACGGCGGAGGAACACATGAAGCTGCAAATCCGGGACACCTATGTGGCTGGGGTCCGATCTAACTACATCAGGCAGTGCCTGCTGGAAAATGGGGCCACTGACCTGCAAGACACGGTAAAACTAGCTACCTCGTTAGAGGTGGCCTGCCAGAGCCTCAGTGCATTCTCCGCAGACCCGGCGAACCACTCGTGGACACCATCATCGCGGCCCCCACCGGACCCGACTACGTCACAGGCCTGTGCCGCACGGCTGCCAGTCCAGACCGGGGAACCGCAGTGCTACTTCTGTGGACAGGGTCAACACCCTCGCAGCGTTGCCCAGCCCGCACAGCGACTGTGGTAAAAAGGGACACTTCGCCAGAGTCTGTCTGGGCTGGCCTAAAGCCCAGAAGTCGAAAACTCACCAGGCCCGACCCGTGGACTCACTGGCCCGCAGACCCCACACTGTGGCTGCCTGCCTGCCAGGGACGCCCCCTTCAGACGCGTCATCAGCCTTGTGCGACTTGTGGGGGCCGCCACCTTGGCAGCCGGCTCCAACACCGACCGACACGTGCGACACATGGGGGCCGCCATCTTGGTTGCCGGCTCCGGCACCGACCGACACGTGCGACCGATGGGGATGGCCATCTTGGTCGCCATCTTCGACCCAGCCCGACACGTGCGACTCATGGGGGCCGCCATTTTGTGACCCCGATACCACCGACCACGCAGGCTACCTGCAGCTTGGTGCAGTCACTCTCGACCAGTCACAGCCAAAGCACCTGAATAGGTCTATGATGGTCGTCCGGGTCAACGGGCACGAGACCCCTGTCTTTTCAACTCCGGGAGCACGGATAGCTTTGTTCACCCTGACACGGTAAGGCACTGCTCCCTTCACATCTACCCCGCATCCCAAACAATCTCCCTTGCCTCCGAATCCCATTTGGTTCAGATCCGGGGGTATTGTATCGCGAACCTCGCGATGCAGGGCACCGAGTACGCTTGTTTTAAGCTGTACGTCCTCTCCCACCTATGCACTCCCCTACTGCTTGGATTAGACTTCCAATGCAGTCACTGAAGCCTGACCCTACAGTTCGGCAGACCCTTACCCCCTCTCAATGTATGCAGCCTGGCGACCCTTAAGGTACCCCCCCCCCTTCGCTCTTTGCGAACTTCACTCCCGACTGTAAGTCCGTCGCCACCAGGAGCAGGCGGTACAGTTCCCAAGACATGATTTTTATCAAGTTTGAGGTCCATGACTGTTGAGGGAGTGGATCATTGAAGCCAGCAACAGCCCCTGGAGAGCGCAGGTGGTGGTCATCCGGACCGGGGAAAAGAATCGGATGGTTGTGGACTACAGCCAGACTATTAACCGGTTCACGCAACTGGATGCGTACCCCCTCCCCCGCATAGCGGAGATGGTCAACCAGATCGCACAGTACCGGGTGTTCTCTTTTTTTTAAAAATAATTTTTATTGGAATTTTTACAAAATATAAACATCTTAACTCTATTAACAAACAACCGCGGTAACACCCCAAGAACAATACCCCCCCAACTTCAAACAAAAGGAAAAAGAAAAAAAAACAAAAGAGCACCCAAACAACAAAAGGGAAAGAGATATCACCCGCCACATCCCACAGACCCATGTACACAGTTCTTCCTCCCCCCAACCCAAACCCCCCCCTCCCTCCCCCCCCCCCACCCCCGGGTTGCTGCTGCTGTCAGCCTATTTCCCTACCGTTCCGCCAGGAAGTCCAGGAAAGGCTGCCACCGCCTGAAAAACCCTTGTACTGATCCCCTCAGGGCAAATTTCACCCTCTCCAATTTAATGAACCCCACCATATCATTGATCCAGGCCTCCACGCTTGGGGGCCTCGCATCCTTCCATTGGAGCAAGTTCCTCCGCCGGGCTACTAGGGATGCAAAGGCCAGAACACCGGCCTCTTTCGCCTCCTGCACTCCCGGCTCCACTGCAACCCCAAAAATTGCGAGTCCCCAGCCTGGCTCGACCCTGGATCCCACCACCCTCGACACCGTCCTTGCTACCCCCTTCCAAAACTCCCCCAGCGCTGGGCAAGCCCAAAACATATGGGAGTGGTTCACTGGGCTCCCCGAGCACCTAGCACACCTGTCCTCGCCCCCGAAAAACCTACTCATCCTCGACCCAGTCATGTGGGCCCTATGCAGCACCTTGAACTGTATGAGGCTAAGCCTTGCACAGGAAGAGGAGGAATTCACTCTCTCCAGGGCTTCCGCCCACGTCCCCTCCTCAATCTCCTCACCCAGCTCCTCTTCCCATTTACCCTTCAGTTCCTCCACCGAGGCCCCGTCTACCTCCTGCATCACCCGGTATATGTCCGAAATCCTCCCTCCTCCAACCCACACCCCCGAGAGCACCCTGTCCCGTACCCCACGTGGGGGCAACAAGGGGAACCCCCCCATCTGCCGCCTGGCAAACGCCCTAACCTGCATGTACCGAAACATATTCCCCGGGGGGAGCCCAAACTTCCCCTCTAACTCCCCCAAGCTCGCGAACCTACCCTCCACAAACAGGTCCCTCAACCTCCTAACCCCTGCCCTGTGCCAGCCCAGAACTCTGCCATCAATGCTCAGTGGAACAAACCGATGGTTCCCCCGTATCGGGGGCTCCATCGAGCCCCCCATTTCTCCCCTGTGCCGTCTCCATTGCCCCCAAATTTTGAGGGTAGCCGCCACCACCGGGCTCGTGGTATACCTCGTTGGAGGGAGCGGCAACGGCGCCGTTACTAGCGCCTCCAAGCTCGTGCCCACACAAGACGCCGCCTCCATCCTCTTCCATGCTGCCCCTTCCTCGTCCATTACCCACTTACGCACCATCACTGCGTTGGCAGCCCAATAGTACCCACAGAGGCTGGGCAATGCCAGCCCCCCCCTATCCCTGCCTCATTCCAGGAACACTCTTCTAACCCTCAGAGTCCCATGCGCCCACACAAATCCCGTGATACTCCTGTTGACCCTCCTAAAAAAGGCCTTCGGGATAAGGATGGGAAGGCACTGGAACAGGAACAAAAACCTCGGGAGCACCGTCATCTTAACGGACTGCACCCTCCCCGCCAGTGCAAGCGGTAACATATCCCACCTCTTAAACTCCTCCTCCATCTGCTCCACCAACCTTGTGAGGTTGAGCTTGTGCAGGGCCCCCCAGCTCCCCGCCACCTGGACCCCTAGGTACCTGAAGCTCTTCCCTGCCTGCTTCAATGGGAGCCTACCAATCCCCTCCTCTTGGTCCCCCGGATGTACCACAAACACCTCACTCTTGCCCAGGTTCAACTTATACCCCGAGAAACCCCCGAATTCACTAAGAATCCTCATCACCTCCGGCATCCCCCCCACCGGGTCCGCCACATACAGCAACAGGTCGTCCGCATACAGCGACACTCGATGCTCCTCCCCACCCCGCACCAGGCCCCTCCAGTTCCCTGACTCCCTCAGTGCCATGGCCAGGGGCTCAATTGCCAACGCGAAGAGCAGGGGGGACAGGGGGCACCCCTGTCTCGTCCCCCGGTACAGCCGAAAGTACTCCGACCTCCTCCTATTTGTGGCTGCACTCGCCATCGGGGCCTCGTAGAGCAGCCTCACCCACCGGATAAACCCCTCCCCAAACCCAAACCTCTCCAACACCTCCCACAAATACTCCCACTCAACCCTATCGAAGGCCTTCTCCGCATCTAATGCCACCACCATCTCCGCCTCCCCTTCCACAGCCGGCATCATAATAACGTTGAGGAGCCTTCGTACGTTTGTATTCAGCTGCCTTCCCTTCACAAACCCCGTCTGGTCCTCATGAATGACCCCGGGCACGCAATCCTCTATTCTAGTGGCCAGGATCTTTGCCAGCAGCTTAGCATCGGCGTTCGGCAGCGAAATCGGCCTATATGATCCGCACTGCAGAGGGTCCTTGTCCCGCTTCAGGATCAAGGAAATCAGCGCCCGTGACATAGTTGGGGGCTAAGCCCCCCCCTCCCTTGCCTCGTTAAAGGTCCGGACCAACAGGTCCAAATACCTTTTATAAAATTCTGCCGGAAATCCATCCGGCCCCGGCGCCTTCCCCGACTGCATGCTCCCTATCCCCTTGACCACCTCCTCCAGCTCGATCGGCGCCCCTAGTCCCTCCACCTGCTCCTCCTCCACCCTCGGGAATTGCAGCTTGTCCAGGAAGCGCCCCATTCCACCCCCCTCCACCGGGGGTTCAGACCGGTACAGTTCCCTATAGAAGTCCCTGAAGACCCCATTAACATCTACCCCCCTCCGCACCACCTTCCCAGCTCTATCCACCACTCCCCCAATCTCCCTGGCCGCATCTCGCTTCCGGAGCTGGTGCGCCAGCATCCTGCTCGCCTTCTCCCCTGTGCTTTCCTCCACTGAGCTTCCACCTTTCTGGTAGTCAATAGGTCAACTCTGGCCTGAAGGCTACGCCTCTCCCCCAGCAATCCCTCCTCTGGGACCTCCGCATATCTCCTATCCACCTGCACCATCTCCCCTATCAGTCTCTCCCTCTCCCTCTGCTCCCCCCTCTCCCTATGGGACAGTACCGGGTGTTCTCAACGGTCGATCTGAAGTCAGCCTACCACCAGCTCCTGATCCGCCCGGAAGAGCGCCTCTCATTTCCCCTGATGGCTGAGGCCCGCTCGGCCTTCAGCCGCATCAAGGCCGATATCACTAAGGCCGCAAAGCATGCGGTGGACGAGTCCGTCCCCTTCCAGGTAGAGAGCGATGCGTCAGACGTTGCCCTGGCCACCACATTCAACCAGGCGGGCAGGCCAGTAGCATTCTTCTCTAGAACCCTCCACGGTTCCGAAATCCGACACTCCTCAGTCGAGAAGGAAGCACAAGCCATAATGGAAGCCGTGCGGCACTGGAGGCACTGCCTAGCCAGTAGGAGGTTCACCCTCGTCACTGACCAGCGGTCGGTTGCCTTTATGTTTAACAACGCACAACGGGGCAAAATTAAAAATGACAAAATCTTGAGGTGGAGGATCAAACTCGCCACCTACAATTACGATATCAAGTATCGTCCTGGGAAGCTCAATGAGCCCCCAGATTCCCTGTCCCACGGCACATGTGCCAGTGCGCAAGATGACCGACTCCGGGCTATCCATGATGACCTCTGTCACCCGGGGGTCACCCGGCTTACTCACTTTATTAAGGCCCGCAATCTGCCCTACTCCACCGAGGAGGTCAAGGTCATGACCAGGGACTGCCAAGTCTGCGCGGAGTGCAAACTGCACTTCTACCGGCCAGACAAGGCCCACCTGGTAAAGGCCTCCCGGCCCTTTGAGTGCCTCAGTATTGAATTCAAAGGGCCCCTCCCCTCCACCAGCCGTAATATATACTTCCTAATCGTTGTTGATGAGTACTCCCGCTTCTCCTTCGCTGTCCCCTGCCCTGACGTGACCTCGGCCACTGTGATAAAGGCACTGCACAGCATTTTAACACTGTTCGGTTTGCCTGCGTACGTCCACAGCGACATCGTACATGAGCGATGAGCTGCATCAGTATCTGCTCAGTAAAGACATCGCCTCGAGCAGGACTACGAGCTATAACCCACAGGGAAACAGGCAGAGAGAGGGAGAACGCGAAGGAATGGAAGGCCGTCCTTCTGGCCCTCCGATCTAGAAGTCTCCCAACCCCCCACTGGCAGGAGGTCCTCCCTGACGCCCTCCACTCCATTAGATCACTCCTCTGCACAGCCACGAACGAGACCCCTCACGATCGTTTGTCTTCCCTAGGAAGTCCATCTCCGGGGTCTTGCTTCCATCCTGGCTGACAACTCCGGGACCTGTCCTCCGGAAGCATACGAGGAGCCATAAGACTGACCCCCTATTCGAGAGGGTCCAGCTGCTGCACGCCAACCCCCAGCACGCCTACATCGCGCACCAGGACGGACGGCAAGATATGGTCTCCCTACGAGACCTGGCGCCAGCTGGTTCCCCTGCCAACGCGCCCACTGCCTACCGCCACCCCCAGTGCCCATTACGCCCCCCTGGGTCTCCTGTATTGTCCCGTGGCCGCACTGCCACCACCCACCGCCCCCTGCCAAGCCCCACCCCTCAACCGTCTCCGACACGCCGGACTGAAGCTCAAGCTCCAGACCTTAGTGTCCAGAATTGCCCTTAGTGTTGGGTGGGGTTGCTGGGTTATGGGGATAGGGTGGAGGTGTTAACCATGGGTAGGGTGCTCTTTCCAGGAGCCGGTGCAGACTCGATGGGCCGAATGGCCTCCTTCTGCACTGTAAATTCTATGTATGTAAACAACACGCCCCCAGACTCACCACCTGCAACAACCGTGCCTGCCGCATCGCCAGAGCTGTGGAGGCCTAAAAGAACGATCCGGCCTCCAGACAGACTGAATATCTGATGACCCCCACGTCACCCCCGCTGGACTTGATTTTTTTAACAGGGGATGAATGTGGTGAATGTATTCACCTAAGTATGAACTGTCTGTATAGTGCTGTGGCCTATGACCTAGAAATGATAATACGGTCTACTTCGAGGTACTGTACTGGAACTCCAGTGGGCTCCACCTCTGGCTCCGCCCTCCACGGGGTGATATATAGACCGGCCACCTGTGGGTGGCACCCATTTGCAGACACTGCATCTGCAGACACTGGCAGGCGAGTTCCTGGATAATAAAGCCTTATATTCACTCGTTCTCACAGTCTCGCAGTGAATTGACGGTATAACACCCGCGAAATCGGCCCTGCCAAGGTGCCAAAGCTCCATTCTACGGAACTGAAGAGGGGGGAAAAAAAGAGGAGAGACTGGTCCCGGTGAACTGCACGTGGAGGAGGAGTGGGGATCGCTCAGAAACTGCCTGAAAGTCAGAGCACGGAGAGGATAACACAAAAACAAAATAATTTTTTTAAATTCAAGTTTTTCTTTCTCTCCTGAAAATTTAAAAAAAACTTTAAAACAACTTTCAAAAGAAAAAAAAAATTCATTTTTATAAAAACAAAATCGTTTTTAAAAGGAGAAAAAAGCCTTAGTGGTTTTTTTTCACTGGGGGAAACAAAAAAAGAACTTCTTTTTTGCACCAAAACCTAGGAGAAAAAGAGAAAGGCACATAACAGAAATATGCCTGCAAATAATAAATTGGGGGGGGGACGGCGAGATGTAAGAAGGAGCAGCAGCGAAGGTGAAGGAAAAAAGAAGGAGCTGCGGCCGCGCAGGCAGACGACCCCACGGGGTGAGGCGGAGGTTCAGGCGAACCAGGAAGCGGAAAAGCTGGCGAGCCGAGCAGTGGAGCAGGAACAGGGCGCGGCGACCATCCCACCCACCCCCCCCCCCCCCCCCCCCGCACAGGGGGGAGAAATGGAGAGGCATGCTGAAAACGGAAATAAACGCATTAAAGGAGGAGATAAAAACGGAGATAAACGCCATGAAGGAGGCACTCAGGACACAATGATGAAGGAGATGCTGGCGGAGACAACGGACAAAATGCAGTGAACCATTAACGGCCTGGAAAGGAAGCTGGAGGCGCAGGAGAAAATGATTCAGGAGTTGGATAGGGCCGCCTCGGACCAGAGCGACAGGATGGTAACTCAGGAAACCGAGGTGAAAAGGCTGGTAACGACCCAGGGGAGCCTAAGAGGGAAAGTGGATCTGCCAAAGGGGATGGAGGGCAGAGACCCAACAGGCTACGTCACCCAAATGCCGGGCAAGCTAGTGGGAAGAGAGAAATTTCCAAACCCCCCAGAAATCCACAGGGCGCACAGGTCGCTCCAACCCAGTCCCAAAGCCGTGGAGCAGCCCAGAGCGACAGGGAAAAAACCCTCAAGTGGGCCTGGCAGACGAAATCGGGCATGTGGGAAGGGAAGACCATAAGGGTATACCAGGACATTGGGGGGGACCTGGCCAAAAGAAGGGCTGAATTCAACAGTGCCAAATCAGCACTCTACAAAAGTACTGTGAAATTTGGGATGCTATTCCCGGCCAAACTCTGGATAACATTTGAGGGGAAGGAGCTGTTTTTTAACACCCCAGCGGCAGCGGAGGAGTTTGTTAGAGCGAACAAACTGGGGGAGAGACAGCCGCAACGGCCATCATGAAAGCGACGGGGAGGGGCAGCATGTTGGCACAGTGGTTAGCATTGTTGCCTGCGGCGCTGAGGACCCGGGTTCGAATCCCGGCCCTGGGTCACTGTCCGTGTGGAGTTTGCACATTCTCCCCGTGTCTGCGTTGGCTACGCCCCCACAACCCAAAAGATGTGCAGGATAGGCGGATTGGCCACCATAAATTGCCCCTTAATTGGAAAAAATAATTGGGTACTCTAAATTTTTATTTTTTTTTTAAATGAAAGCGACGGGGATGGAAAAGAAAGGAAGAATCGGAACAAAGACTGGAGGGCAGACCACAAACAGAGGCAATAAGATCACAAACTGTACACACGTTTGGTACACTGTGCGGGACTGTGCTGACTTCCCAGGCTCGTTCCACCTCTCAATGCAATGGGGGGAGTGAAGCAAGGTGAATGAGGGTGAGAAAGGCGGACAGGAGGGCGAGACAAGGGCTAGCAAAAGGAAGGTAAAACAGGACTAGAGCAGGGCAAGTACTGGGAGGGGGGTCACCGTGCTAGCGAGGACAGCCAACACGGGAGGGCAGGAAAAAAGGAGAGCCACCACGCGCTTCTCAGGGGAGAGGGAGCGCCTGGCACAAAGAGAAGGGGGAAACAGGGCATAGGGTGGGGGGGAAGAACACAGGGGGTGGACAGAGGAACAGGGACAAAGTGGGGGGGAGAGGGCAGAACAAAAAAGAAGCAAAGAGAAGGGTGAGGTAGATAAGCACACGACACAGGCCTCGGCAGGGATGGAGCAGGGCGAGGAACCAAGATTGTGCCACAAACAGCCACTCGGAAGGGCTTCGGGGAGAAGGGACACCCCGGTGTGCAGGGGCGCAGCCACGTGGCGTACACAAAGCTGGTGGCCATGTTGGGTGCCCCCTGGACAAAAGGAAACCCTGGAGCCCTGGGGTGCGACCTCATGGCGAGAGGGCGACCGTGGCCATTTTGGATGGCCCCCTAACGAAGGGAAATCCCGGAGTGCAGGGGCGCGTCCACCAGTTAAGTATGGATGACCCCGCAGGACCGGGGGGCCAAAAACCCCCCACCAGGATTGTTACCTGGAACGTAAGGGGACTCAATGGCTCGGTGAAAAGATCCAGAGTCTTCACCCACCTAAGAAGCTGAAAAGCAGACATAATCTACCTACAAGAGACGCACCTGAGGGAGAAGGACCAACTGCTGGTAAGAAAGGGCTGGGTGGGACAGACATACCACTCATGCTACGGGACGAGGGCTAGGGGGGTAGCAATATTAATTAGCAAGAGGACGAGGTTTATGGAAACCAAGACAGTAACGGACCCAGGGGGACGGTACATCATGGTCAGCCGTTTCCTGGAAGGAGCACCGGTCGTACAGGTAAATGTATACGCTCCCAACTGGGATGACACAGAACTCATAAAGAAGACCCCGGTAGAAATCCCCGACCTTGACACACACTGACTGATCATGGGGCTTTAACTGTGTACAGGGCCTACTGATCGACCGATCAAACCCCAGAGCAGGGAAAAAGACTGGCATGGCCGGGGCACTAGGAGCATTTATGGAGCAGATGAGGGCGGTGGACCCATGGAGGTTCCTGCACCCGGGAGAGAAGGAATTTTCATACTTCTCACAAGTACACAAGGTATACACCCGTATCGACTTCTTTGCAGTGGGGAAATCGGTGCTTCCAGGGATCATAAAAATGGAGTACTCCGCGATCATTATCTCTGACCATGCTCCACACTATATGGATGTGAGGTTGGAGACTGGCCAGGACCAGGGCCCCACATGAATGCTGGACACGGACCACCTGGCCGACAAGGCCTTCTGTCAGAAAACTTCCCGGGCCACAGGCGACTACGTTAGTAACAACCAAAACGGGGAGGTCTCACCCTCCACGTTCTGGGAGGCACTGAAGGCTGTGATTAAAGGAGAGATCATAGCCTACAAGGCAAGCAGAGATAGGGAAGAGAGGGTGGCCAGGCAACAACTGGTGGACTCCATCCTGGAAGTCGACTGAAAATACTCCGAGGCCTTTACCGTAGAGCTGCTGGCGGAGAGAAAAAAGCTGCAAATGGGCTTTAACCTGTTATCCACTCGGAAAGCAGTGTACCAACTCCGCCAAACACGGGGGACATTCTACCAACACGGAGACAAGGCTGGCCGTCTACTGGCTCACCAGCTGAGAAAGCAGGCAGTCACAAGGGAAATAGTGCAGGTAAAGGATAGCAGAGGCAGACTGGGAACAGAACCAAAGGAGGTCAATCGGGCATTCGAGGCCTTCTACTGGGGACTGTACACCTCCGAGTCCCCCAACGGGGGCGCGGGGATGAAACAGTTCCTAGACAGACTAGAACTACCAGTTGTGGGGGAAGACAGACGGGGGGAGCTGGAAGCCCCAAGAGACCTGGGAGAAATCATGGAGAGCATCAGCTCCATACAGGCGGGGAAGGCACCGGGACCCGACGGGTTCCCAGCGGACTTCTACAAAGAATTTGCACCAGTCCTTGCCCCACACTTAAGGTACATGTTCGCGGACTCATTGGCAAGGGGCACCCTGCCCCCCACGCGAGCGCAGGCCACAATTTCACTGATACCCAAAAAAGATAAAGACCGAACGGAATGCGGATCATACAGACCCATTTCACTGCTGAATATGGATGCGAAAATACTCGCAAAGGTCCTGGCCAAAAGGCTGGAGGGCTGTGTACCAGAGGGGGTCGCATGGGACCAAACGGGCTTTGTCAAGGGTAGGCAGCTCACAGTGAACATCAGGCGGCTGCTGAACGTAATAATGACCCCCTCTGGGGAGAGAACACCAGAGGTGATCGTCTTCCTGGACGCAGAAAAGGCCTTCGACAGAGTCGAATGGAGCTACCTCCTCGAGGTACTGGAACGGTTTGGGCTAGGAGCGGGGTTCACCGCCTGGGTGAGGCTCCTGTGCAACGCTCCCAAAGCGAGTGTCTGAACTAACACCACCAGCTCGAAACACTTCCAGCTACAGAGAGGAAAAAGACAGGGCTGCCCCCTGTCCCCACTCTTGTTCACACTAGCGATCGAACCCCTGGCGATAGCCCTGTGGGATGTGAAAAGCTGGAAGGGAATCCGGAGAGGAGACAGAGAGCACAGAGTCTCACCCTATGCAGATGACCTGCTCCTCTATGTTGCGAAGCCACAGGAGGGACTGAAGGCAATACTGCAAGTACTGAAAGAGTTTGGAACCTTCTCGGGCTACAAACTCAACCTGGACAAAAGCAAGGCATTCCCAGTGAACCCAAACGGGGGAGGGAGAGAGCTGGAGGGGCTCCCGTTCAAACAGCCCAGAACTGATTCCGCTACCTGGAGATCCAGATAGCTAGCCAGAGACTGGACACAGATCCACAAGTGGAACCTGACCAGCCTGGTGGAGGAAGTAATAAGAGACCTTCAAAGATGGGGCTCACTCCCACTCTCTCTGGCGGGGAGAGTGCAGACGACCAAGATGAACGTACTGCCAAGGTTCCTCTTCCTGTTTGGATCCATTCCGATCTTCATCCCCAAGGCCATTTTCCAAAACGTAGACAGTCTAATCATGGCGTTTGTGTGGTGGGGGTAAGAACCCGAGAATTCCCAAACAGACACTGCAAAGAAGGAAAATCAAAGGGGTCGTGGCCTTACCAAACCTACAATACTACCACTGGGCAGCAATGGCAGAAAGAGTGAGGGGATGGGTACAAGAACCCAACACAGATTGGGTACAAATGGAGGAAGCATCCTGTAAAGGAACGACCCTCTGGGCACTGGCCATAGCAGCACTCCCATCGTCCTCAGCAAGTTATACAATGAGCCCATTGGTAGCAGCCACGCTGAGAATGTGGGCCCAGTTGAGACAGCACTTCGGGATAACCAAAATGTCCCTTATGGCCCTCATCTGCAGCTATCACAGATTCCCCCCAGCCATGCAGGATACCACCTTCAAAAGATGGAAGCGGGACGTGGGTACATTGACGGTCGGGGACTTCTACGTAGGGCACAGACTGGCAACACTAGACGAACTGACGAGGAAGTGGAGGCTAGCCAAAGGACAGGAATTGAGACACCTCCAAATAAAGCACTTCCTCCGCATAGAGACAGTAGGGTGCCCGGGGCCCCAGAAACCACACTACTAGAGGACCTGATAGGCACAAGCAACGAGGGGGGGCTATGTGGGAAAACATACGGACAGCTACTGGACAGAGCCCGGACTCCACTGGACGAGACCAGACCAAAATGGGAGGAAGAACTGGGGACAGAGGTAGGATGGGGACTTTGGAGCGAAGTACTGAGCAGGGTGAACTCCACCTCCTCCTGCGCAAGGCTAAGTGTAATGCAGCTCAAAGTGGTGCACAGAGCGCACCTGACCAGAACCCGAATGAGCTGGTTCTTCCCGGAGGTGGAGGACAAATGTGAGCAGTGCCAGAGGGGCCCGGCCAACCACACCCACACGTTTTGGGCTTGCCCCAAGCTTGCTGCATTCTGAACAGTCTTCTCCGAGGCAATGTCCAAGGTTGTGGGGTGAGGGTGAAGCCATGACCAATAGTGGTAATCTTCGGGGTATCGGAGCAGCCAGAGCTACACATGGGGAAGGGGGCCAACGCCCTCGCTTTCGCTTCCCTAATCACACGCCGGAGAATCCTGCTCAGCTGGCGATCGGCAGCACCACCTACAGCTGCAGACTGGCTCGCTGACCTTTCGGAACTTCTCCACCTGGAGAAGATTAAGTACGCCATCCGAGGGTCAGAAGCAGGCTTCCTGGATACTTGGGGGCAGTTTGTCGGTCTGTTCCAAAACCTGTTCGAGGCCAGCAACAAGGAGTAACCTAATAAGAATTTTTTTTTAAAAGCACCAAGATAGATGAGGTACCAAAAGACTGCGCAACCCAGCGGGGGGCAAGGAAGGTGGGGAAACCACGAGAGATTATTCCATTCTGTCCGGAAAATAAAAGAAAAGCACAGCCGAAGCCGGGGGTGGGGGCACAACGGGGAAGGGGGAGGAACCATAGACCGATCCAGAGGGCAATGAAATGCACGTAGGGTCAGTTAAACGAAGGACAAACTAAACCTCTCTGTATAATAAAGGAAATTAGAGCGGGCGAGAAAAATGTGATGTGTATATATACAACTGTTTATAAATATGGGAAATGCCAATAAAAAGATTTTAAAAAAAGAAATAAGGGCCCCATGGCAAGGGGCAACAACACGCTGATGGGGGTGGGGAGGGGGGGGGGGGTGTGAGGCAACAGCAGGCCCTCCCGCCCCCACCCCTGCCACCACAGCGAGCGCACCCTGAAGCCCGAGGGGCTGCTTCAGTAGACCAGGCCCCAGCACGAGGGAACGAGAGTAGCGGAGAGGGGAGAGCAAGCAAGAGGAGTGCAGGGTAGGATGGGGGAAGAGCGGGCAAAAAAACCGCAGAGGCCAGGCAAGGGAGAAGCGAGACAGTAACTCCCGAGAGGGGGGCCACCGCACTAGCAGGAAAGCTAGCGCCGGGGACATGCAACAAAGCAGGGCCACAGCACGCCCCCAACAGGGGGGAAGGAGCCAGGCAGGGGGTGGGGGAGACCACTTAACAGAGGCAAGAGAGCAAACGGGGATAGGAACAGGGGAAAGAGGGACACAGGAGGGGTATACGGGAGAACGGGGGAAAAGTGGGGGGCAACACAGGGAGTGAGAGACCGGGCCGGGGGGACCACAGGGAAGGAGGGACAAAATAAGGCGAGAAAAGGAAGAGCAATAGGGCTACAAAGTGCCACAACCAAGGGCTCAAAACAAGGAATCGCTGCAAGCACCCACCCAGTACGCTCTCTGGGCGAAGGGAGACCCCAGAGTGCAGGGGACTACCCGCGTGGCGGACACACAGTAGGCGGCCATGTCGTGTGCCCCATGGACAAAGGGAAACCCTGGAGCGCAGGGACCCGACCGCATGGAGAGAGCAGGGACAGCAGCCATCCTGGACGGCCCCCAACAAAGGGAAACCCCGGAGGGCAGGGGCGCGTCCACCAGGTAAGTATGGTTGATCCCACAGGAGCGAGGGGGCAGAAGCCCCCTACCAGGATAGTCACCTGGAACTCAAGGGGACTCAACGGCCCAGTGAAAAGATCCAGAGTCCTAACCCACCTGAGAAATATGAGGGCCGACATAATCTTCCTCCCCAAGAGATACACCTGAGAGAGCAGGACCGACTGCGGGTAAGAAAGGGCTGTGTACCAGAGGTGGTCGCAAAGGACCAAACGGGCTTTGTCAAATGTAGACAGCTTACCTGGAACATCAGGCGCCTGCTGAACGTGATAATGACCCCCTCTGGGGAGAGAACACTAGAGGTGATCTTCTCCCTAGACGCAGAAAAGGCCTTCAACAGAGTCGAATGGAAATACCTCATAGAGGTACTGGAGCGGTTTGGGCTTAGAACAGGGTTCACCTCCTGGGTAAAGCTCCTTTACAATGCTCCCGTGGCGAGCGTATAGACCAACAACACCAACTTCCGATACTTCCAGCTGCACAGGGGCACCAGACAAGGATACCCACTGTCCCCGCTGCTGTTCGCTCGAGCGATCGAACCACTAACAATTGCGCTCAGAGCAGCAAAAAGCTGGAGGGAGATCCGAAGGGGCGGCAGAGAGGACAGAGTCTCACTCTATGCAGATGACCTGCTCCTCTACATTTCGGACCCACAAAGCAGCATGGACGGAATCATTGCGCTCCTGAAAGAGATTGGCGCCTTCTCGGGCTACAAACTCAACATGATCAAAAGCGAGATCTTTCCGGTACACCCACAAGTAGGTGGGGCAGCACTAACGGGACTGCCGTTTAAACAAGCCCAACACAAATTCCGCTACCTGGGGATCCAAATGCCCCATGACTGCAAAGGGATCCACAAATGGAACCTCTTCAGTCTGACGAAGGAAGTAAAAAAAAAGGACCTACAAAGATGGAACACACTCCGACTCTCCCTTGCGGGGAGAGTCTAGATGATCAAAATGAACGTACTGCCCACGTACCTCTTCCTACTTAAATCCATTCCGATCTACATCCCCAAGGCCTTTTTCAAAGCACTGGACAAACTAATCATGGCATTCGTATGGGGCGGGGGGAAGAATGCTAGTATCCCAAAGAAGGTCCTACAAAAAACATAATCCGGGGGGGTGGGCTAGACTTCCCAAACCTACAATTCTACCACTGGGCGGCAACGGCCAAGCGAATAAGGGGATGGATCAAGGAGCCAGAAGCCGCTGCTGAACTTTAACAATTATTACTGGGTGGCTAGTATAGCCATGGTTAGGAAGTGGCTGGTGGGGATGAGGGGGTCGGCATGGGTGCGTATGAAGGTGGCTTCTTGCAGGGGCACAAGTCTGGGGGCGCTGGTAACTGCGCCTCTGCCATTGCCGCCGGAGCAGTACTCCACCAGCAGGTGGTGGCGGCCTTGAGTGGCTGGGGGCAGTGGAGGAGACATGTGGGAGAAGTGGGAGCATCGGTCTGGTCCCAAATCTGCGATAATCACTGGTTTGCCCCGGGGAGGATGGACGGTGGGTTCCGAATTTGGCGGAGAGCGGGGATTGAGAGGATGGAGGACTTATTTATAGAGGGAAGCTTTCCGAGCATGAGGGCTCTGGAGGAGGAGTTTGCATTCGCGGTGGGAAACAAATTTTGATAACTGCAGGTACTGGACTTTCTGAGTAGACAGGTACCAACCTTCCCACTCCTGCCGCTAAGGGGGATTCTGGATAGGGTGGTTTCTAGAGGATGGGTAGGAGAGGGCAGCGTTTCTGACAT
Source organism: Scyliorhinus canicula (assembly GCF_902713615.1). NCBI lineage: Eukaryota > Metazoa > Chordata > Chondrichthyes > Carcharhiniformes > Scyliorhinidae > Scyliorhinus > Scyliorhinus canicula. The sequence goes on along the minus strand of NC_052155.1, from coordinate 4,391,798 downwards.
TTATAAGGAGCTTATGGGATCAGAGGAGACGCAGACCGAGGAGCTGAAGCGAAAGTGGGAGGAAGAGCTGGGGGGAGAGATAGAAGACGGCCTTTGGGCAGACGCGTTGAGTAGAGTCAACCCGACCGCAACGTGTGCCAGGATCAGCCTGATTCAATTCATGATTCAACTAACATGACAGTGGCCCGGATGAGCACATTTTTTGGGGTGGAGGACAGGTGCGCAAAATGTGCGGGAGGACCGGCGAACCACGTCCACATGTTTTGGACATGTCCAAAGCTTAGGGGATTTTGGCAGGGGTTTGCGGACGCATGTCCAAGGTATTAAATACAACGGAGGCATTGAATCCAGAGGTGGCGATTTTCGGGGTGTCGCAGGATCCGGGAATCCAGGAGGAGAAAGAAGCAGACGCTCTGGCCTTTGCTACCCTGGTGGTCCGGAGGAGGATAGCATGGAGGGACTCAAAGCTCCCGAAGTCGGAGACCTGGCTATCGGACATGGCTGGCTTTCTCTGCCTGGAGAAAATCAAGTTCGCCTTGAGAGGGTCACTGTTTGGGTTCGCCTGGAATGGCAACCATTCATCGACTTCTTCGCAGAGAATTAATCGTCAGCAGGTTGGGGGGGGGGGGGGGGGGGGGGGGGGGGGGGGGGAGGTAGGTTAGCGTAGCGTAGGGGGTTAAGTAATGGTGGGGCCTGTGGGGGAGGGAGTCGGTATTTGCACTATGTTTATATTACAATGCCAAAAAAATACCTCAATAAAATGTTTATTAAAAAAAAAGGAGCCAGAAGCCGAGTGGGTGCGCACAGAAGAGACCTCCTGCATGGGGACCTCCCTCCGGGCCCTCGCCACGGCAGCACTCCCATCCCCACCCAAAAAACACTCCAGCAACCCGGTGGTGATAGCCACCCTCCAATCTTGGAACCAACTACGGCAGCAATCTGGCCTGACCAAAATGTCGGACAAAGCTTCCATCTGCAACAACCATAGGTTCACACCAGCACTGACTGACACCACCTTCAAAAGGTGGGGACAGGACGGAGGGACACTGACAGTCAGGGACCTATACACGGACGGCAGGATCGCAACACTGGATGAACTGTCAGAGAAATTCCAGCCAGCCGGGGGAACGAGCTAAGGTATATGGAACTCAAAAACTTCCTACAAAAGGAGACAAGGACGTACCCACAACCGCCACGACAGACATTACTGGAAGAGTTACTGGACACAAGCATACTAGATAAAGGAAACTGTAGCGGCATGTATGACCGACTGTTAGTGAGGGCCGACACCGTACTGGATGCAACAAGAAAGAAATGGGAGGAGGACCTGGGGATGGAGATAGGGTGGGGACTCTGGAGCGAAACACTGCACAGGTCAACTCCACCTCCACGTGCGCAAGGGTCAGCCTGACGCAGCTAAAAGTGATACATAGAGCCCACTTAACAAGATCCCTATGAGTAGGTCCTTCCCAGAGGTGGAGGATAGATGTGAACGGTGCCAAGGAGGCCCGGCCAACCACGCCCACATGTTCCCGTCTTGCCCCAGACTTGCATGGTACTGGACAGCCTTCTTCGAGGCAATGTCCAAAGTGGTGGGGATGAGGGTGGAGCCATGCCCAAAAGTGACAGACTTCGGATTTTCAGACCAGCCAGATCTATTCCTGGGGAGCAGGGTGGACGCCCTTGCTTTTGCCTCCCTGATCGCCCGCCATAGAATCCTGTTCGGCAGGCGGTCAGCAGCACCGCCCAACGCTGCAGACTGGCTGTCCGACCTCTCGGAATCTCTCCAAATGGAGAAAATCAAATTCGCCATCCGAGGGTCAGGCGAAGGCTTACACAGAACATGGTAGCCATTCACCCAATTGTTCTGGGACATGTTTGTGGCCAACGAACAAGCAGAAGAATAGCCAGGTAGCCAAGAATCAGGTGAAAATAACCAAAGTATGAGAGGGAGATATAGACCGGGAAACCGGGGGGCGCGGGGGGGGACAGCTAAACCTAAGAGGAAAGAAAGGCGAACCACGCGGGGGGGGGGGGGGGGGGGGGGAGAGGAGAGGGAAGGGACAGGGAACAAGAGAGGAGAACCAGGAGAGGTGAGGGGGAGGCAAGGAAATGACAGCCGGAAGGAGGGCATAGGATACGATATACGTTGTCCGTGGCCAGCACCTCGGGGAGGCCATACATACTGAAAGACAAACGCATCTTCTCGATTGTTGCGCAGGACGTTGTGCCTACCATTTTATGCACCTCTAACCCTTTAGGTTGGGCATCGATTAATAGAAGGAACATGGATCCTTGAAAAGGGCCGGTGAAATCCGCATGCAAGTGCGCCCAAGGCCACCCTGGCCATTCCCAGTGATGTAGGGGCACGGCCGGCGGAAGCTTCTGATGCTCCTGGCAAATGGAGCAATTTTGGGCCACCTTCTCAATGTCGGTGTCGAGGCCTGGCCACCAGACATAACTCCGGGCCAACATTTTCATTTTGGTTACACCCAGATGCACGGGCCAACATTTTCATTTTGGTCACACCTGGATGCTCATTGAGCAAGTCCTTTAATATCAGCTCCTGTCCTTTTTCTGGGACAATCACACGCGTCCCCACAAGAGGAAACCGCTAAATTCTGACAGCTTGGAGGAAAATGCCCGCAATTCACCTGGGAGCTGTCTATGTTGCCCACCATACAGGGCTATGTGCCGAACCTTTGACAGGACTAGCTCCGTCTGTGCCCACTCACGGATCTGTGATGCCGTGACAGGCAAGGAGTCCATAAAATTTAGGGTTGCAACCACCTCATCAGTCGTGGGGGATTTTTTTTTGGTTTTTTAAAAAAATAATTTTTATTCAAATTTTCCCATTTTCACAAAAAAGAAAACAATAACAGAAAATTCTAAGAACAAAAAAAACCAGAACCCCCCCCCCCCCCCGTAAATACAAAAGAGAAACAATAAATTAACGGCCGTCATTGGCAAAAAACAGATATTCAACGCAAAACAAAAACAAAGAGACAACCCCCCTCCCCAGGTTACTGCTGCTGCTGACCTTTTGTTTTTACCTTTCTGCCAGGAGATCTAGGAATGGTTGCCATCTCCTGAAAAACCCCTGCACTGACCCCCTTAGGGAAAATTTCACCCTCTCCAATTTAATAAACCCCGCCATATCGTTAACCCAGGCCTCCACGCTTGGGGGCCTCGCATCCTTCCACTGAAGAAGAATCCTCCGCCGGGCTACTAGGGACGCAAAGGCCAGAACATCGGCCTCTTTCGCCTCCTGCACTCCCGGCTCCACTGCAACCCCAAATATTGCGAGTCCCCAGCCTGGATTGACCCTGGATCCTACCACTCTCGATACTGTCCTTGCTACACCCTTCCAATATTCCCCCAGCGCTGGGCATGCCCAGAACATGTGGACATAGTTTGCTGGGCTCCCTGAGCACCTAATACACCTATCCTCGGTCCCAAAAAAACAGTTCATCCTTGTCCCGGTTATATGAGCCCTATGCAGTACCTTAAACTGTATGAGGCTAAGCCTCGCACACGACGAGGAGTTCACCCTTTCTAGGGCAACCGCCCACGTCCCCTCCTCAATCTCCTCACCCAGCTCCTCCTCCCATTTATCTTTCAGCTCCTCCACCGAGGCCTTGTCTACCTCCTGCATCACCTGGTACACTTCCGAGATCCTCCCCTCTCCAACTCATACCCCCGAGAGCACCCTGTCCTGGACCCCACGCGGCGGCAGCAGGGGGAACCCCGCCACCTGCCGCCTGACAAACGCCCTTACTTGCATGTACCTAAAGGTGTTCCCCGGGGGGGAGCCTGAACTTCCCTTCCAGCTCACCCAGGCTCGCAAACTTCCCGTCTAGGAACAGGTCCCCCAGCCTCCTAACACCTGCCCTGTGCCAACTCAGGAACCCGCCATCAATTCTCCCCGGAACAAACCGGTGGTTCCCCCGTATCAGGGACCCCATCGAGGCACCCACCTCCCCCCTGTGCCGCCTCCATTGCCCCCAAATCTTGAGGGTAGCTGCCACCACCGGGCTCGTGGTATACCTCATCGGAGGGAGCGGCAGCGGCGCCGTTGCAAGCGCTTTCAGGCTCGTACCCACACAGGATGCCATCTCCAGCCTCTTCCATGCCGCCCCCTCCCCGTCCATTACCCACTTACGCACCATCGTTGCGTTGGCAGCCTAATAATACCCACAGAGGTTGGGCAACCCCCCCCTCCCCCCATCCCTGCCCTGCTCCAAGAACACCGTCTCACCCTTGGAGTCCTGTGTGCCCACACAAACCCCGTAATGCTCCTGTTAACCCGCCTGAAAAAGGCCTTCGGGATAAGGATGGGGAGGCACTGGAACAGGAACCGAAACCTCGGGAGCACCATCCTCTTGACTGACTGCACCCTACCTGCCAAAGACAACGGCAGCATGTCCCACCTCTTAAACTCCTCCTCCATTTGCTCCACCAGCCTTGTGAGGTTTAGCTTATGCAAGGCCCCCCAGCTCCTGGCCACCTGAACCCCCAAGTACCTGAAGCTCCTCTCCACCCTTTTCAGTGGGAGCCTCCCAATCCCCCCCTCCTGGTCCCCCGGGTGTACCACAAACAGCTCGCTTTTCCCAAAGTTAAGCTTATACCCTGAGAAATCCCCAAATTCCCAGAGAATCCCCATCATCACCGGCATTCCCCCCACCAGGTCCGCCACATACAACAATAGGTCATCCGCATAGAGCGACACTCGGTGCTCCTCCCCACCCCGGACCAGCCCCCTCCAATCCCCCAACTCCCATAGCGCCATAGCCAGGGGTTCAATTGCCAGCGCAATAGGGGGGAAAGGGGACACCCCTGCCTCGTCCCTCGGTATAGTCGAAAATACTCCGACCTCCTCTTATTCGTGGCCACACTAGCCATCGGGGCCTCATACAACAGCCTCACCCAACTGACAAACTCCTCCCCAAACCCAAACCTTTCCAGCACCTCCCACAAGTACCCCCACTCGACCCTATCAAAGGCCTTCTCCGCATCTAGCGCCACCACTATCTCCGCCTCCCCTTCCACCGCCGGCATCATAATAACGTTCAAGAGCCTCCGTATATTAGTGTTCAACTGCCTCCCCTTCACAAACCCCGTTTGATCCTCATGGATAACCTACGGCACACAATCTTCTATCCTCGTGGCTAAGATCCTTGCCAACAACTTGGCGTCATCGTGGGGGTTGACATGGGGCCGGTCGATAAAGACAATCGGCTCAGTGCGTCGGCATTCGCTATCTGGGTTCCTGGTTTGTGCTCCAGAGAATACTCGTCGGCAGCGAGCAACAAAACCCAATGCTGGATCTGTGCGGAAGCAATGGGTGGTATTGGCTTATCCTCTCGGAAAAGTCCCAGCAGAGGCTTATGATCAGTGAAGTGGTGGCCATACACATACTGGTGGGAGCGTTTCACTGCAAAGACCACCACCAGGCCCTCCTTCTCGATCTGCACATATTTATTTTCCGCTGCAGTCAATGTGCGGGAGGCGAAAGCTAACGGGCGCTCGGTCCCGTTCTCCATCTTGTGGGGCAGGATAGTCCCAATACCATACGGGGATGCATCACACGTGATGAGCAAAGGCTTTCCAGGATCATAGTGGGATAGTAACCCAGACGACAATAATTGCTGTTTTACCCGCCGGAAACCGTTTTTTTGCGGCTGACCCCAAACCCAAGTATGATACTTCGTTAGCAGAAGGTGCAATCGGGCCAGCGTAGTTGGCAGATTAGGGAGGAACTTTCCGTAATAGTTTACGAGGCCGAGAAAAGAACGAAGATGCAAAGTGTCAGTCGGGGTGGGGGCCTGTTGAATTGCGCGCACCTTCTCTACGACAGGGTGCAAACCTTCGTTGTCCACCCGATAACCCAGGTAGACTACTTCCTTCACCTGAAAGACGCACTTTGTACGACGTAAACGGACTCCAGCCTCTGAAAAGCTTCTAAGGACAGCCTCCAAATTTACCAAATGTTCCTGCTCCTACATCCTTGTAATCAAAACGTCGTCTAAGTAGACAGCGACATGCGGTAAACCTCTCAAGGTGCCATCCATGACACGTTGAAATATAGAGCAGGCAGAGGATACCACAAAGGGCAACAGTGTATATTCATACAGGCCCTGGTGTGTATTAATAGTTACACATGGCGGGAGGCAGGGTCCAGCTGCAACTGTAGGTAGGCGTGACTCATATCTAATTTAGTGAACAAGAATCCGCCTGCAAGCTTCGTGTAGAAATTTTCTATGCGGGGCATTGGATATCGGTCGAGCCGGGAAGCCGTATTTACTGTAAGTTTATAGTCGCCGCACAAGTGAACTATGGCATCTGGCTTCATTACAGGTACAATTGGCGCTGCCCAGTCAGCAAAACGGACGGGCCTGATAATACCCAAGGACTCCAAATGAGTGAGCTCCCCTTCTACCTTCTCGAGCAAGGCGTAAGGCACCGGGCGCGTCCAGATATAGCGCAGCATGGCTCCTGGTTCGACTTGGATATGGGCTACGGCCCCTTTTATTTTCCCCAAACCGGGCTGGAATACATCTGGGTACCGTCCTAGTACCTCCGTCAACCCTCCAGAACCTGTTTGGAGGATGTGCTGCCACTGCAGCCGCAAATGGCACAACCAGTCCCGACCCAACAGGCTGGGCCCGTGGCCACGCACCACGCTAAGTGGGAAACGGCCCTCCTGGCGTCCATAAACAACAGGGGTCATCGTAGTTCCTGCAATGTCCAATCGTTCCCCCGTGTAGCTGGCCAACCTGGCCTGTGTATTGGTTAATGTAAGGGTCTGTATGCTCTGCTTAATGTGGTCGAATGTCTTCTGGGCGATCACGGAGACCACTGTGCCAGTGTCCAACTCCATCTCAACGGGTGACCATTGACCCGTACTGTCACCTTAATGGGGGCCATCGGGGAGCTGCCACACAATGCAGCTGCAGGCAGTCGTCCTCCGTCTCCACGTCCTCGGGAGTAGTCGCCGCAGGTTCATCCAAATGGAGGGTATGGCCCCTGGGCTGGCCCCAGTTTCTGTTGGAACGACGGCGCCTCTGGCGCCCCCAGGACTGACGTCCGCGACGGGGTCCGCGCCCACAAGTCCGACACTGACATGGCTCCTCATCCATCGGTTCTGGAGAAGGCTCCCTTCGGGAAGGAATATCCGGCAGCAACTGCCATCAATCGGGATGTCACCCCGCCCAAGGTACCGCTTGGGTGTGGGGAGATGCTTTTGGATGGAAGGGGTTGCGCCCTAAGGCGTGTACCTCCATTCCGTGTAGCTTCTGCACTCCCCGTTCTGCGTTCTCTCAGGACAATACTATTTGAATGGTCTGTTGAAAAGTCAATGTTGGCTCAGCTAACAACTTTCTCTGGGTGGCCACATTGTTAATACCGCAAACCAAACGATCGTATAACATTTCTGACAATGTCTCACCAGTCACAGTACTTCGCAATCCTGCGTAGCCGGAATAGAAACTCTGCAAGGGATTCTCCTGGGGTCCTCTCAGCAGTATTAAACCGGTAACACTGGACTATCATGGACGGGGTTGGGTTAAAATGTTGCCCCACTAAGGTCACAAGTTCATCAAACGTCTTGGTGTCCGGCGCAGCCGTGTACATAAGGCCCCTAATCACCCCAAATGTATGCGGGCAGCAGGCGGTGAGCAAAATGATTACCTGGCGGTCGTTTTCGGTGATATTGTTTGCCTGAAAATATTAACGCATCCGTTGTGCATACTGGTTCCAACTTTCCAGCGCAGCAAAGACATCCAAACATCCATACAGAGGCATGGTATAACAGAAAAAAAAACCTGCATCCAACAAAAATCCAGGGAGGTGGCTTCAGCATTGTAGACAGCTATTCACTTTAACCCTCGTCACCAGTTTTGTGAGGGCCACAAAGAATCCAGCACGAGTTGTAGAATAGAAAGAAATAACATTTATTTACAATTACATATATATGTATTATATACATACATATATGCAGCTGCAGCAGCAGGCAGGTTATAACACAGCTCAAGCCCAAGAAGGAATCTACTCTTATTTCATTTCGGTATGTAGCTAAGGAGTTGATGACAGCCTGCTGTCTCATAAGACGATGGTTTGCACCATGGTGGTTAACTGTGATACACATTGAGGTGTGGCTCAGCACCCTCATTCTGGCATGGCAGTCTCTGCCACATTTGCTGCAGAGGAAGACAGTAGGTTGAGAATGTGCCTGATTCAGTGGCTTCTGTTTACTGCGGGCCCTCTTCTCAGCCAGATGAGTTCTTTTTGTTTATGTTCACCTCCTCTTATGTGCTTCCAAACAGTCTGAAACTATCTCCCAATGTCAATGTCCACCATTTTCATTTTGCACTTGCAGGTGTCCTTGCAGATGAGGTATGAATGCGCAGGAAGTCGTGCCCCAGTGGTCAGTCAACCATACAGGGCTTTTAGGTATACTGCTGCCATCAGATGAAATGAAATGAAAATGAAAATCACTTATTGTCACAAGTAGGCTTCAAATGAAGTTACTGTGAGAAGCCCCTAGTCGCCACATTCTGGCACCTGTTCGGGGAGGCTGATACAGGAATTGAACCGTGCTGCTAGCCTGCCTTGGTCTGCTTTAAATGCCAGCTCTTTAGCCCTGTGCTAAACCAGCCCCTGGCTAAACCAGCCCCTCTACATGGTTGAGCCAGCGCAAGTATCAATGGACTTAACAGGCTGCACAACCTGAGTTGGTAAACTTGTCCTGCCAAGAGATGCTGGGGATACGTCTGAGACACCAAAGGTGGAAACTATTATTTTCCTTTTCTTCTGCCCAGAATATGTTGCCTATGTCTCCCCTAGGAGTGTGCTCAATACTCTCAGAGTTTGGCGTTCTCAGTTAGGTCGCTGTTGTTGCACACTCTATTTCTCTGCTTGCACATAGCAGCTCCAGCTTTTGCAAAGCCTGAGTTGATTACAGCATCAAGTGACAGATAGCTGGTGATTGAGGATCCTAGATGTGTGAAGCTATCAACAACTTCAGAATTACATTGTCAACGCTGATAGATGGCAGGAGGACAACATCCTGGACCATGATATTGGTCTTCCTAATGCTGATGATCAAACCAATCTCTTAACAGGTCTGATTGTCTGTCTATTTGCCACTGAAGGTTTCCCTTGGCATAGAATGCTAGTAAGGCATTCTCAGCACAGAAACCTTCTGGTGAGGTCCTGGCACACCTTTGGCATGGACCTCAAAGCCGAACAGATTTCTGTTAATTCTGTATGTAAGTAGACACCCTCTGTAGATGACCTAAAGGCATATGACAGCATCACAAAGAGAATCTGTCAAAGAGTGTCGGTGCCAGAACACAACCCTGTTTGACTCCACTGTGAGCTCAAAGGGTTCTGATGTTGCCCCATAGCTTTCTTTTAATAATAAATGTAGAGTATCCAATTAATTTTTTCCAATTATGGGGCAACTTAGCGTGTTCAATCCACCTACCCCGCACATGTTTGAGTTGTGGGGGTGAAACCCACGCAAACACGGGGAGAATGTGCAAACTCCACACGGACAGTGACCCAAAGCTGTAATCGAACCTGGGACCTCGGTGCCGTGAGACTGCAGTGGTAACCACTGAGCCACCATGCTGCCGTGTTGCCCCATAACTGACCTTATCCAACATGTTACCATGGAAAAGCTGCATTGAGAGCTTCAGTGGGCAGCCAATTTTCACCACCAGTTTAAATCTCCTCTGCTCACAATAATCAATGAAGATAATATTTAGCTGTCTACTTTGTTCACGGTATTTCTCTTGCAGCTGCCAGACTGAGAAAATCTTTCAGTTCTGGGATCAGGGTAGATGTTTTCAGCCAGGATCTGCAGTGTGACAAGAGCAACGCAGGCAAATACTACTCCTATGATGCTCAGCCCATCCCAACAGTGGATGTTGTTTACATGGACTTTGGTAAAGCCTTTGACAAGGTGCCTCATGGCAGACTGGTACAAAAGGTGAAGTCAAACGGGATCAGAGGTGAGGTGTTAAGATAGATAAAGAACAGGCTCGGTCACAGAAGGCAAAGGGTAGCAGTGGAAGGGTGTTTTTCCGAATGGAAGGTTGTGACTAGTGGTCTTTCACAGGGATCTTGTGCTGGGGCCTCTGTTGTTTGTAGTATAAATAAACGATTTGGAGGAAAATGTAGCCAGTCTGATTAGAAAGTTTGCGGATGACACCAAGGTTGGTGGAGTGGCAGATAGTGTTGAGGATTGTCAGAGGATACAGCAGGACATAGATAGGTTGGAGACTTGGGCAGGGAAATGGCAAATGGAGTTTAATCCGGACAAATGTGAGGTAATGCATTTTGATAGGTCTAACATAGAGGGGAAATATACCGTAAATGGCAAAACTCTTAGGAATATAGAAAGTCAGAGAGGTCTGGGCATGCAGGTCCACAGATCTTTGAAGATGGCAACACAAGTGGACAAGGTAGTTAAGAAAGCATACGGAATGCTTGCCTTCATTGGACAGGGCATCGAGTATAAAAACTGGCAAGTCTTGCCACAGTTGTATAGAACCTTGGTAAGGCCGCACTTGGAATATTGCGCACAATTCTCGTCGCCACACTACCAGAAGGATGTGGAGAATTTAGAGAGGGTGCAGAGGGGGTTTACCAGGATGTTGCCTGGTCTGGAGGGTGTTAGCTATGTGGAGAGGCTGAATAGACTCAGACTGTTTTCATTAGAAAGGTGGAGGTTTAGGGGTCAGCTGATAGAGGTCGACAAGGTTATGAGGGGCATGGATAGAGTGGATGGGCAGACACTCTTTCCCAGGATGGAGGGGCCAGTCACCAGGGGGCATAGGTTTAAGGTCCATGGGGCAAAGTTTAGAGGAGATGTATGAGGCAGGTTTTTTTACGCAGAGGGTGGTGAGTGCCTGGAACGCGTTTACTGGGGAACTTGTGGAACCAGATACATTAACGGCGTTAAAAAGGGATCTTGACAAACACATGGATAGTATGTGTATAGAGGGGTACGGCACAAGGAAGTGCTGAGGGTTTTGGCAAAGGTTGGTATCATGACTGGTATACGCTTGGAGGGCCGAAGGACCTGTTCCTGTGCTGTATTGTTCTTTGAGATGGCACTGGCAATACGTGGAACCGAGGCCAAAACTGCTGGGGTGGCAACCGCAGTGGAGAGCCTGGAACATGTCAGCACCATGAGTGGTGTTGTCCAAGGCGTTGTTCAGTGATGGCCATGCTGAGTACCTCGACAGCATGTCCCATTTGCTGGGGGACATCCCCCTGGCGCAGGTGGACCTTGCGGAGCATATCTCAGTCTCAGATGGGCATTGCCCCGACGCTGTAGGGCATGTCCCAGACGCAGGACTTCGGCGAGGCTCTGCAAATCGTGACCCAGTCATAGAGGGGCATCGTTAAGGGCATCCACATTGTGGTGCAGACAATGGGGAGCCGCCAGAGTTAGGTGATCAAGAGGCGTCTGGAGCTCAATCCAGCTGCCTCTCCGTCTCAAGGTGACACCGAGGGCCCAAAGGGCACCGACCGGGAGGAGGGAGCGCTGGAGGATGACCCAGAGCAGCACTATGGAGAGATGACGGTGGTCAACAGCTGACCAGAGTCTTCCCTCCTGACAACGGCGCATCTTGGGGTCAGCGGGCGCAACAGGGTGGCACGGCGAGGCATGTGTCACCACCAAGGCAGCCCCAGACCCTCCAGAGAATGCCCACCAGGGGCATCAAAGGCCACAGGTCACGGTAAGCAGGTGGCTGCCTCCCCCTCTGATGTGCATCTTGGTTACAAACCTAGACGTAGTGGCAGAGTACGGAGGCTAAAAAGAGGATCATTGAGAAATTACTGGTCGGGTGGGGGGGAGCACCATTGGTAGCTCGGGACAGTTCGGGTCATGATTGTACATCATTAAAACAATTTACACTTCCTGATGTATTATTACTGGGCGGCGAATGTGGAGAAGGTATGGAACTGGGTCAGAGGGGTTGACTCCCAATGGGTCAGAATGGAGGAGACTTTGGTTAGGGGATCGGGATTGAAGGCGCCAGTGAAAGCGCCGATCCCGACGGTCCCTGGGAGATACTCGGGGAGTCCGGCAGTAATAGCTTCATTGAAACTTTGGAGGCAGTTTCGACAGCACTTCGGGTTGGGGACAGGGTCAAGGGAAATGCCGATTCGGGGGAACCATAGATTTGAGCCAGGGAAGTGGGATGGAAATTTTTGGAGATGGGAGGAGAAAGGAATTGGGACACTAAAAGATTTATTTTTTAGGGTTCGTTTTGCGGGTTTGAAGGAGCTGGGAGAGAAGTATGGGCTGAAGCAGAGGGAAATAATTAGATACATGCAGATTTGAGACTTTGCCAGAAAGGAGATACAGAGCTCCCAGTAGAGCCGGCTTCCACATTGCTGGAGGAGGTGCTGACGACAGGGGGACTGGAGAAGGAGAGCGTATCGGCGGTTTACGGGGCTATTTTGGAGGAGGAGAAGGCGCCGCTAGAAGGGATCAAGGCAAAGTGGGAGGAAGAGTTGGGAGAGAGTGTGGAGGAGGTGTTCTGGTGTGAGGTGCTCCGGAGGGTGAACGCTTCCACCTCGTGTGCAAGGTTGGGGCTGATACAGCTGAAGGTGGTGTATAGAGCGCATCTCACAAGGGCGAAGATGAGCCGGCTCTTTGAGGGCTAGAAGTTTTGGTCCTGTCCAAAGCTGGAGGATTACTGGAAGGAGGTGTTTAAGGTAATTTCTAAAGTGGTGGAACTGGACCCAGGCCCCCGGGAGGCCATATTTGGGGTGTCGGACCAGCTGAAGTTGGAAACGGGTGCAGAGGCAGATGTTGTAGCCTTCGCCTCGTTGACTGCCTGAAGGTGGATCCTGTTAGGGTGGAGATCAACCTCTCCACCCTGTGCCCTGGTGTGGCGCGGGGATCTGCTGGAATTCTTGACCCTTGAAAAGGTCAAATTTGAACTGAGGGGAAGGATGGAGGGGTTCTACAATTTATGGGCGTTATTCATTCTGCACTTTCGAGAATTTGATCACGTTGACCATTAGGAAGGTTGGGGGCTGGGAGGGTTGGGGCTGAGGGGGACTGTATGTGTTAATGGTGACTATGGGTGATTCCTTATTCCTTTTTGTCATTTGTTTATGTTAACATGTGGGCCAATGTCTGGGGTTTGGTGGGAGGATAGGATCGTTATTATTGATAAGGGGATTGACATTACATTCGTTACTGATTATTGTTTATTGTTGGGTTTAAATTTGGGAGAAAATGTGAAAAAGGAGAATAATAAATATTTTTTTAAAAACAATTTACACTTGAGACATGTGAAGCGTCTGCCACGTTATTCCACTTTGCGAGTCAGCCTGCACCCCTTCCCCCGCTCACCCTCCCTGGCCTCAACCCTCCCGGGCACAGTGGTCCTGGATCTGTCCCCCCCACTCAAGGCATACCACATGCAGGTGATAGGTGTGAAAACGTTGTCAGCAGACAAGCAGAAGTTGCCATATGGCATAGATTGAGGAACACAAGAGCTCAGCTCGCAATGGGTTATCACACCCTCCTGCCTTAAATACTAACCTATTGACACTGCCAAAACAGGCCCATCACCCTGGAATGATGGAGGGTGGGACAGGGTGAAATAGGTGGGGGAGGGATGGGGGAAGAAGAGGCGGATCGAGTGGGACAAGTGGGGGGGGGGGGGGGGGGGGGGGGGGTACAAGTGGGTAGGATGGGGGGGGGGGGGGGGTGAGATGTTGGACGAAGTCACATCCTATGTGAAGCAGGCGAGGATGAGGGTTTCCCTGGCCCTCCGGGCATGCCGGACCCTCGTCGCCGTGCTCCATCCTCCAGTGGGCCCACTTCTGGCTCATGCTCCAGCCCTTCCTGGTTCAGATGTGCCTCGTCCTCCTCCTCCGCAGCCACATGTTCCTCCTCCTGCACCTCCAGCATGTCACCCTGCTGCTGTGCCAGGTTGTAGAGTATTGGATTTTGTTCTGGAAAATACAGAAGGTGTCATTTGAAACATAGAGGTCTGCCAATATCTGGTCTGGGAGAGTGCAGGGAAAGATCCCACAAGAGGTTGGTGGCAGCTGAAAAGAGCAGAAACTGTGGCCAGCTCTTCTGTCAAAAATGCAGTCAATTTCAGTCTGTCAGAATTGTTATTAACAACCTGCAGCAGGAGAAAGGGAAAAAGAAAAAACAGAGTTTGCATACATTTCTTTGTGTTGTTGAAATATTGTAATGGACTGCCCCTTTAAGCCCCGTAGTCCTTTCCCTATCGGAGGTCCCGATCTCCCGCCAAAAATCACTAAGCGCGGGCTTCCCTCGCTCCTCCCCCCACGTGCGAGGCAGCAGACATCGGGAGAAAAGCAGAACGCGAGGGAGCAGCAGCTGGAGAGGTCAGAACGGAGCTCAGAGGAAGGAGGACAGAAAACAGAGAACCAGCATCAGGAGAGAAGAGGAGGAGAGAGAGAGAGAGAGAGAACTCGGTCATGGGAAAGGCAAAGCAAGCAGCTGAGTGTAAACGGTAATAGATTTAAAGAAGGCTAGGATTTAAAGGTAAAATGTTAAGGTGGGTCTGAAGGTCCCCAACCAACCAGACAACATCCAAAATCACTAATCTGTTTACCTTTCTGTAAAGAAAGTGATTACAACTTATAAAAAAAAAGTATGATAATAATAAAATAATTTAACCTGGAAAAGTGGTTATTAGCTTACTTCACTTCCTTAATAACGCAGGACCCAGGACATCAATGCTATTAAGGGGTAAGTAGGTAAAATTCTTCGGTGAAGGTATGGGTTATACCGGGGGATAACTTGAAAGGAGAGTTTGACCTGAATAGCACCCACAGAAGCCTGTATCAGAGTCAGGGAGTGAGAATCCCTGTTCACCATTTTAGAATATTGGCCCTTTTTTGGTATAGGGGGAATTCTAAGACAGAGTGGTGGATTTACAAAAACAATTTCTTTACTGTCACATGTACAGTGAAAGGTATTTTTCTGTGAGCAGCTCAAACAGATCATTTAGTAGATGAAAAGAAAAGAAAATACAAAATACAAGGTGCGCAATGTAAATACATAGACACCGGCATTGGGTGAAGCATACAGGAGTGTAGTATTAATCAGGTCAGTCCATAAGAGGGCCATTTAAGAGGCTGGTCACAGCGGGGTAGGAGCTGTTTTTGAATCTGAAGGCACAGCAGGCCATCACAAAGTTAGCAACCCTCCAGGGGGTGTACTGCAATGCACCACCAGAGAGTTCGAGCATCGGAACAGCATTGTAAGCAGGCCAATGCACCGCTCAATGACAGCCCGGGTGGTCACATGGGTCTCATTATATCAGTCTCATCTACATCAGTCACCGACCTCTGTACTGGCATCATTAACCAGGTTCCAAGCAGGTACCCCTTAATATCCAAGAGCCATCCAGTCATCATTGAACATACAGTGCAGAAGGAGGTAATTCGGCCCATCGAGTCCGCACCGACCCACTTAAGCTCACTTCCACCCTATCCCCGTAACCCAGTCACTAAGGGCAATTTATCATGGCCAATCCACCTAACCTGCACGTCTTTGGACTGTGGGAGGAATCCGGAGCACCCAGAGGAAACCCACGCAGACACGGGGAGAACGTGCAGACTCCGCACAGACAGTGACCCAGCGGGAAATCATCCTGGGGTGTCCCTTGAAGACGCTGGAGATCTGACTGTCCCAGGATGTAGCTATCGTACACACTCCTGGGGAACTGTGCACACACTTGCATGATCTTCAAGTGGTGGTCACACACAAGTTGGACTTTGAAGGAGTGGAACCCTTTCCTGTTAATGAAGGGAGCTCTCGGTGCAAGACAAAATGCCTGCCATCTATTATCCCCTGAATCTGGGGCATCCCGCCGATAGCAGTCTGGACATCTTGGTGAGCTTGGTCCAGGTCAAAGTTTATATAGTCAGCTGTCTGGGCAAACAGGGATACACTTGTGTGTTGTTGGTTGGGATGTTGTACACAAGTCCCTGCTCGAGCCTTGAAATGAATCCGATATATAAAAGTTCAGGGCTGTGGTGACTTTGATGGCTTCCGGCAGTGGGTTTACTCCTCCTCACCTGGTGCCAAGCCCACAAAGACATGGCACAGGTGTCGCACCATACCCTTGTTGAGGCGAAGCCTCCTGCAGCATATGCTGTGCCTCATCTCTTCAAACGACCAGCGATGCCTGTACACCTTGGGCTGTCGCTGAACCCCCCCCAAGCTCCACCCCCCGGTCCCTTCTGGTCTGATGGGTAGCCGGGTCCTCAGGGTGTGGGGTGGGCCTCTGCACATGGGCTACCGCCTCAAGCCTCTGCCAACGATGTTGCTGCCACCGTCGTCAACATCAGGCCAACTGGACTGTCAATGCCAATGCGAGGCCAGTTGCTGCGGGGTTGACAATTTCATCCAAACTATGAAATTTGTAAGGAATTGGAGAGGGTGTGAGGCCAACAATCAGTTATGATTGCCACCCCGTTACTCTAATCCCCCAAGCCTCCCCCACTCTTACATTCCCTGCCATTTTGCAAGGTGCTATCCAACAACCCGTTTGTGCTGTGAGACACTGTCTGCACACGCACCGCTGGCCACAGCAGGAGCCCCAGGGCACCGAGCCCCAGACCCCTGCTGGGAATGGAACTAGGACCAGGCCTAGGTACTCCCCCCCCCCCCCCCCCCCCCAAACGATACTCACACCCACCCTCTGGTAGCAGAGATGTCCCCAGTGCTGCAGCCCAACTCTGGGTTGAATGGTTGTTGGCTGCTGCCCGTGCGGTTGTGCAGCCTCCAGTGTTCAGGTAATGTGTCCGTGCCGCAAAGTCTGATTGGGGTGCCAGGCAGTAACACCCGCCCACTTCGTGGCATGTCTACCCATGGGTATCCACTTGGAAGCTGTGTTGCAACATTGCCAATTCCCTACTGCCTTCAGCTGTGCGGCCACAGGTCACCACGGTTGGTGGGGCTAAAGGAACCTGCACCATATTACCACAGACAGGGCTTTGTCCTGGGCTGTTCAGTGGGATGGATAGGCAGAAGCTGAAGTCGCTGTCTGGGATGTGGGTATACAGGATCATGGCATGTCAGATCCGCATGCGCTGAGCCCCCTGCAACCCAGGTCAGGGGCGACCCCCTTACCGGTGGCGGCCCACACCGCGACCGGGCCCAACCCTCCCTCTGAGAACTCCCCCCCTCCCGAGCACTGGGGCTATTGATCTTCCTTGCACTTGGGTCTCCAAGCCCATATCATTCTTACTTACATAACTCTTCTGAGTGCCTATCACTGCAATTGGTCTTCCATTTAATCTCCAGCAGTCTGATCTTACATATCCATCCTGTTACATAGTAACGTGCTACTTTTCTTCCTTCACCTCTGCCTCGACCTCTCCATTTTTAGTAGACAGGCATCCTTCACCTTGTTCCTTATTTCTAAGCTATTCCAGTAAAGCTACAACACTGGCATCTACCCGGAAATGTGGAAAATTGCCCAGGTATGTCCTGTACACAAAAAGCAGGACAAATCCAACCTGGCAACTTATAGATTTGATTTGATTTAGAAGTCACATATATTAGTACACAGTGAAAAGTATTGTTTCTTGCACGCTATGCAGACAACACATACCGTACATAGGGAAGGAAGGAGAGACTACAGAATGTAATGTTACAGTCATAGGTAGGGTGTAGAGAAAACTGCCCTATCAGTCCACTCTCAATCATCAATAAAGTGATGGAGGGGATCATCAACAGTACTCTCAAGCAGCACTCACTTAGCAATAACATGCTCGCTGATGTTCAGTTTGGGTTCCGCCAGGGTCACTCAGCTCCTGGCCTCATTACAGCCTTGGTTCAAACATGTTCAAAAGAGCTGAGTTCCAAAGGTGAGGTGAGAGTATGGCATCAAGGAGCCCTAGCAAAATTGGAGTCAGTGGGAGTCAGGGGGAAAACTCTCCATTGGTTGGAGTCATACCTAGCACAAAGGAAGATGGTTGTGGTGGTTGTAGGTCAGTCATCTCAGTTCCAGGGCAACACTGCAGGGTAGTTCCTCAGGATAGTGTCCTAGGCCCAACAGTCTTCAGCTGCTTCATCAATGACCTTCCTTCCAACATAAAGGTCACATGTGGGGATATTTGCAGATGACTGCACAACGTTCAGCACCATTCACAACTCCTCAGCACTGAAGAAGTTCATGTCCAAATGCAGCAAGACCTGGACAATATCCAGACTTGGGCTGACCAGTGGCAAGTAACATTCAGGCCACACAAGTGCCAGGAAATGACCATCTCCAACAAGAGAGAACGTAACCATCGCCCCTTGACATTCAATGGCATTACCATCCCCGAATCCCGCACTATCAACATCCTGCAGGTTACCATTGATCAGAAACGGAACTGAACCAGCCATATTAATACTTTGGCTACAAAAGCAGGTCAGAGGCTAGGAATCCTGCAGTGAGTAACTCACCTCCTGCGTCCCCAAAGCCTTTCCACCATCTACAAGGCACAAGTCAGGAATGTGAGGGGATACTCTCCACTTGCCTGGATGAGTGCAGCTCCAACCACACTCTAGAAGTGCAACACCATCCAGGACAAAGCAGCCTGCTTGATTGGCACCCCTTCCACAAACATTCACTCCCTCTGATGCACAGTAGCAGCCGTGTGTACCATCTAGAAGATGCACAGCGGGAACTCACCAAGACTATTTAGGCAGCATTTTCCAAACCCATGACCACTAACATCCAGAAGGACAAGGGCAGCAGACACATGGGAACACCACCATTATAATAATGATAATCTTTATTAGCATCACAAGTAGGCTCACATTAACTTTTTTTTTTATAAATTTAGAGTACCCAATTATTTTTTTCCAATTAAGGGGTAATTTAGTGTGGCCAGTGAAACCCACACAGACATGGGGAGAATGTGCAAACTCCACACAGACAGTGAAGGGGCTGGGATTGAACCCAGGTCCTCAGCGCCGTAGGCAGCAGTGCTAACCGTGCTGTCCTGGTTAACACTGTAATGAAGTTACAGAGAAAATCCCCTAGTCATCACACTATGGCACCTGTTCGGGTATATTGAGGGAGAATTCCAAATATCCTAGTTACCTAACAAGCATGCCTTTCGGGACTTGTGGGAGGAAACCGGAGTACCCGGAGCAAACCCACGTAGACACGGGGAGAACGTGCAGACTCCACACAGATAGTGATCCAAGCCGAGAATCGAACCCAGGTCTCTGACACTATGAAGCAACAGTGCTAACCACTGTGCTACCGTGCCACGATGAGGTTCCACTCCAAGTCACTTGCCAGCCTATCTTTGAAATATTTCGCCATTCATTCACTGTCGCTGAGTCAAAATCCTGGAACTCCCTCCTTAACACAGTAGCACAGTGGGTGTACCTGAACCACATGGACTGCAGCAGTTGAAGAAGGCATCTTCTCAAAGGCAATTAGGGATGGGCAACAAATGCTGGCCTAGCCAGAGAAGCCCACATCCCATAAAAATACATTTTTGAAAAACACTTTTACCATACTAGGTTTTCTATGGGCATGATATACCGGATGCATCCCACCGGAATCGGGACAGGATGTGACAGGTAGATTCGGGAGAGGCCTCCCCCAGGATTTTCGACAACCATTACGCCTTGCAAGATCTAATCAGATCTCGCGAGGCATCGCGATCTGGATCCCATCCACAATGATTTAAAAACCCTCTTAACTCTGCATTCGCCGGATCAAATGACCACCTGGCATCTACCGGCCTTGCTGAGACAGACCCCAGCCGGTCGCTATTTAATACTGGTCTCCACAAATGGGGACCAGGCGTAACTGCCTTGGGGGGGGGGGGGGGGGGGGGCTCACCCAGGCGATCGAAACATATTGTCTTTGTACTCTATTTCCTTTTTCAACCACTCCCACTGCTCTGATATGGATCTTTATACAAGGAGCTGCTTCCAATTCACTTTGGCCAGATCCTGTCTGATTAAAATAGGCCTTCCCCCAATTCAGAATCTATATTTTCTGTCCTTTTCCATAACTACCTTAAGACTTACTTAGTTGTGGTCACTGTAGAGAAACGGAGTTAACGTTTGGAGTCGATGCAATTCTCCCCCAGAGCAGGGAAGTGGTTTTAATAGGGCAATACAATGTCCCCTCGCTGTACAAAAGGCAAGTTAGGGCATGGCCCGAGTAATGTGTGCTTTTCTGGTTGTGATACACCATGAATAACGCACGACGAGTGATGAACGTGACTGAGGCTTTATATGCATATACATACACATACATACAATACATATCATGCTGTGGGTTTCCTCCCACAGTCCAAAGATGTGCAGGTTGGGTGGACTGGTCATGATAAATTGCCCTTAGTGTCCAAAATTCTATGATTAACCTAGGACAAAAGTTCGGCACAACATCGTGGGCCGAAGGGCCTGTTCTGTGCTGTATTTCTCTATCTATCTCTACACTAAACAGCAACCTCCAGCCTCTGGACCGAACTGGGTGCGGAGGCGGAGACTTGCCACTTTTATACAGGAGACTGAGGGGAGGAGCCACAGGCGGAGCCAGCCTGGACAAGCCCAGGAATGCACAATACAGTACAATACATATCATGCAATAACGTGGTTTACCACATTCACCCCCTGTTTAAAAAAAGAGTCCGGGGGGGGGGGGTGAAGTGGTTTTAAAGGTCAAGTATGTCGGGGGCCTTGACCTTCCGCCGTGATTGCCTCAGTCCCGGCTGTGGTGTGGGCGCCGGCGTCAAGACCTGCACGTCCGTGAGCGTGTTGTCTTCACCTTCTTCACCCAGCTGTTGAGTCGGCGAAGGGGGGCCGATGTATGGGCGGAGGTGGTGGTGCTTGTCGCCGGTTGGCGTGCGGGTGTCAGTTCGTGAGGGTGGGGGGTGGTGGTGATGGTCAACGGGGAGCCTGCAGGAGCCAAATCCCGAAGGGAAACCGTGTCCTGCTGCCCGTCCTGGAGTGCCACGTATGCATATTGGGGGTTTGCATGGAGCAGCAGGACCTTCTCGACGAGGGGGTCGGTTTTATGGCTCCTCGAATGCTTGCGGAGAAGGGCGGGCCCCGGGACTGTCAGCCAGGACGGAAGCGAGATCCCGGAGGTGCACTTCCTGGGGAAGGCAAACATACGATTATGAGGAGTCGCGTTAGTGGCTGTACATAGGAGCGAATGGATGGAGTGAAGCGCATCGGGGAGGACCTCCTGCCAGCGGGAGACTGGGAGATTTTTAGACCGTAGGGCCAGGAGGACGGCCTTCCAGACCGCCGCGTTCTTCCGGTCCACCTGTCCGTTTCTCCAGGGGTTATAGCTGGTAGTCCTACTGGAGGTGATGCCTTTGCTGAGCAGGAACTTGACGTAACACGTCGCTCATAAAGGAGGAGCCCCGATCACTGTGGATGTACGCGGGGAACCCGAACAGGGTGAAAAGACTGTGCAGGGCCTTGATAATGGAGGCAGAGGTCATGTCAGAGCAGGGGATGGCGAAGGGGAATCTGGAGTACTCGTCAACGATGTTGAGGAAGTACACGTTACGGTCAGTGGAGGAGAGAGGCCCTTTGAAGTCCATGCTGAGGCGCTCAAAGGGGCGGGAGGCCTTTACCAGATGTGCTCTGTCTGGCCGATAGAAGTGCGGTTTGCACTCCGCACAGACCTGGCTGTCCCTGGTCACCGACCTGACCTCCTCGATGGAGTTGGGCAGGTTGCGAGCATTGATGAAGTGGAAAAACCGGGCGATCCCCGGGTGACATAGGTCATTGTGGAGGGCCCGGAATCGGTCTACTTGTGCGCTGGCACATGTACCGCAGGAGAGGGCATCTGGGGGCTCATTGAGCTTCCCAGGTCGATACAAGAGATCATAGCTGTAGTTGGAGAGCTCGATCCTTCACCTCAGGATTTTGTCATTCTTGATCTTGCCCCGCTGTGTGTTATTGAACATGAAGGCAACCGACTGTTGGTCAGTGAGGAGAGTGAATCGCCTGCCGGCCAGATAATGCCTCCAATATCTCACAGCTTCTACAATGGCTTGGGCTTCCTTTTCGGTGGAGGAGTGTTTCGGAGGCATGGAGGAAGAAAGCCACGGGCCTGCCCGCCTGGTTGAGTGTAGCGGCCAGAGCAAATTCCGACGCATCGCTCTCCACTTGGAATGGGATGGACTCATCGTGCATCGCGGCTTTGGCAATTTCTGCTTTGATGCGATTGAAGGCCAGTCGGGCCTAAGCCGTCAGGGGAAAAATGGTGGATTTAATCAGTGGACGGGCCTTGTCCGCATATTGGGGACTCACTGGGCTTAGTAAGAGAAGAACCCCAGGCCTTGGGGCAGTGGGGGAAGGGGAGTTCCAGAAGGGGGCGCATGCAGTCGGGGTCGGGCCCTAGGACTCCGTGTTCCACGGCGTAGCTGAGGATGGCCAGGCGGGTTGTGCGGAAGATGCATTTCTCTCTATTATAAGTTAGGTTCAGGAGTTTAGCGGTGTGGAGCAAGCGCCGGACGGTCTCGTCATGGTCCTGCTGGTCACGGCCGCAGGTGGTGACGTTGTCTAGGTACGGGAACGTGGCCCGCAGCTCGTACTGGTCAACCATTCGGTCCATTTCCCTTTGGAAGACCGAGACCCCGTTGGTGACGCCAAAGGGAACCCTGAGGAAGTGATAGAGACGGCCATCTGCCTCGAAGGCAGTGTATTGGCGGTCCTCCGGGCGGAGAGGGAGCTTGAGGTACGCAGACTTCAAGTCGACTGTAGAGAAGACTCGATACTGTGCAATCTGATTGACCATGTCAGATGCGCGGGGGTGGGGTGGGGAGTGTACGCATCGAGCTGCGTGTACCAATTGATAGTCTGGCTATAATCGAAGACCATCCGGTGCTTCTCCCCAGTCTTGACGACCACCACTTGGGCTCTCCAGGAGCTGTTACAAGCCTCAATGATGCCCTCTCTCAGGAGTCGCTGGACCTCCAACCTGATCAAGGCCCTGTCCTGGGCACTGTACCGTCTGCTTCTGGTAACAACGGGCTTACAGTCCGGGATGAGGTTTGCGAAGAGGGAGGGTGGGGCGACCTTAAGGGTCACGAGGCTACAGACGGTGAGGAGGGGGGCAGGGGTCCATTGAACTTTAGGGTAAGGCTCTGGAGATGGCACTGGACGTCGAGCCCCAGTAATAGGGCCGTGCAGAGATGGGGGATGACGTAGAGCCTAAAGTTGGTGTACTCTACGTCTTGCACAGTAAGGGTCGCGACACAGTACCCCCAGATTTCTGCTACGTGGGATCCGGAAGCCAGGGAGATTTTCTCGGTCGCGGGTAGTCTGGGGAGGGAGCAGCACCTTACCGTATCTGCATGTATGAAGCTGTCTGTGCTACCGGAGTCGAAAAGGCAGGCCGTCTCGGGCCCGTTGATGCGGACGGTCATCGTGGACTTCGCGAGGTGGTGCAGCCGGGACTGGTCGAGTGTGACGGAGGCGAGTGTCGGAGATAGCGGTGGCCAGCGTACGGTCGGGTGAGCTGGGCTCCCGGGAGGCTGCGGAGTGGTCCCAAGATGGCGGCCCCCATGAGTCGCGTGTGGTGGGTGGCATCCGCGATGGCGTCCAAGATGGCGGTCCCCATTGGTCGCACATGGTGGGAGTCGGTAGCGATGGCTACCAAGATGGCGGCCACCATGGGTCAAATGTGTCGGCCGAAATTAAAGATGGCGGTGCCCACGGGTCGCACATGGCGAGTGGCGCGGCATCTGGGGGCGGCCCCGACAGGCAGGAGGCAGCGCTGCTGGGCCTAGAAGATTTAGGGGGGATCGGGCCTGGCAGGCTTTTGTGAAGTGGCCCTTCTTCCCGCAGCCGTTACAAGTTGCATTCTATGCCGGGCAGCGTTGTCGGTGGGGGGTGATTACTCTGGCCGCAGAAGTAGCACCTCGGACCTCCGGGGTTGGCGGGCCGCTGCGCGGCGCAGGCATTTGTCGCACCCGGGTCAGTTGATGGCTGCGTCCATGAGGCCCATGAGATACCGCGCGGTCGGAGGTGTAGGCCCCCATGTTCTGGGAGGCCACCTCCAACGAGTTGGAGAGTTGTATTGTCTCTGGGAGCAGAGTGTCCCCCCTTCTAGTAGACGCTGCAGATATAGTTGGAGTTCATGCCCGCGACATAAGTGTCCCTGATCAGTAGCTCCGTGTGCTGGGTAGTCGATATCGCCCGGCAATCACAGTTCCGGCAGAAAATGCGCAGGGCACGCAGGATTTCTTCCAGTGATTCCCCAGGGCGATGCCGTCTCATGGCAAGGAGGTGCCTAGCATATACCTGGTTAACAGATTTCACGTATTGTCCTTTTAGCAGCGTTACTGCTTCCACATACGAGGGGGCATCCCTGATGAGGGGAAAGACCTTTGGGCCCACCCGTGCGTGGAGGACCTGCTTCTTCTGGAAGTCTGTGAGGTCTTCGTCGAAGGATGCGAGGTTCGCCTCGAACCAGCTCAGCCAGTGCTCAAAAGTCTCTGTAGCGTCGGCTGTTTCTGGGTCCAGTTCCAAGCGATCAGGCATGAGTGATGAACATAGAACAGTACAGCACAGAACAGGCTCTTCAGCCCTCGATGCTGTGCCGAGCAATGATCACCCTACTCAAACCCACGTATCCACCCTATACCCGTAACCCAACAACCCCCCCCCCCCCCCCCTAACCTTACTTTTTTAAGACACTACGGGCAATTTAGCATGGCCAATCCACTTAACCCGCACATCTTTGGACTGAGTTCATTTTGAGGAGTTTAGTGTATTAAATTGATACACCATCAATAACACACGACGAGTGATGAACTTGACTGAGGCTTTAATACACTAAACAGCAAACCTCCTGCCTCTGGACCCAAACTGGGTCCGGAGGCTGAGACTTGCCACTTTTATAAAGGAGCCCGAGGGAAGGAGCCACAGACGGAGCCAGCCTGGACAAGCCCAAGCATACGCAATACAGTACAATACATTTCATGCAATAACGTGGTTTACCACAGGTTGCCACACTGTAGAAAGGAAGAAAGGCAGTGACTACACCAGAGAGGGTGTTATGGAGATTCATCAGGATGTTACCTGGGCTGGAGCATTTCAGCTATGAAGAGAGGCTTAGAATCACACAGTGCAGAAGAGGCCCTTCGGCCTCAAGCATGCACTGACAAACAAAAAAACAATTCTAATCTAAACTCATCCCACTTCCCAGCACTTGACCCATAGCCTTGAATGTTGTGGCATTTCAAGTGCTAATCCAAGTACTTTTTAAAGGTTGCGAGGTTTCCTCCCAGCAGTGCATTCGAGATTCCCACTACCCTCTGGGTGAAAACATTTTTCCTCAAATCCCCTCTCAAACCTCCTGCCTCTCAACTTAAAATGATGCCCCCTTATCATTGACCCTTCAACTTAGGGGAACAGCTGCCTTCCATCCATCCTGTCCATGCCCCTCATAATCTTATATACGTCAATCAGGTCCCCCCTCAGCCTTCTCTGCTCCAAGGAAAACAGCCCGAGCTTATCCAGCCTCTCTTCATAGCTAAAATGTTCCATCCCAGGCAATATCCCGGTTAGGCTGGGGTTAAGTGGGCAGCACGGTAGCACAGTGGTTAGCATTGTTGCTTCACAGCTCCAGGGTCCCAGGTTCGATTCCCGTCTTGGGTCACTGTCTGTGTGGAGTTTGCACCTATTCCCCGTGTGTGTGTGGGTTTCCTCCGGGTGCTCCGGTTTCCTCCCACAGTCCAAAGATGTGCAGGTTAGGTGGAATCGCCATGCTAAATTGCCCTTAGTGTCCAAAGGGGTTGGGTGGGGTTGCTGGGTTGCGGGTATGGGGCGGAGTTCTGGGCTTAAATGGGGTGCTCTTTCCAAGGGAAAGTGCAGGCTTGATGGGCCAAATGGCCTCCTTCTGCACTGTAAATTCTATGTTAATAGAGAAGGTTGGGTGGTGGGGGGTGCTGATTGAGGTCCATAAGATTACGAGGGAAATAGATAGGGTGGATAGGAAGAAACTAATATAAGGTAGGAGACTGGAGATTTTGGGGGGGGGGGGGTTGAGGAAAAGGTGTTTCACCCAGCGGGTGGTGGGGAATTGGGAACTCACTGCCTGAAAGGGCAGAAGAGGCGGGAACCCTCACAACAATGAACGTGTGTTTAGATGAGCACCTGACATGCCATAAGCATGCGGGGCAGGGGGCGGAGCGCTGGAAAATGGGGTTATAATAATCTTTATTAGTGTCACAAGTAGGCTTATATTAACACTGCAATGAAGTTACTATGAAAAGCCCCTAGTTGCCACACTCCGGCGCCTGTTCGGGTACACAGAGGAAGAATTCACAATGTCCAATTCACCTAACAGCACGTCTTTCAGGACCTGTGGGAGGAAACCGGAGCACCCGGAGGAAACCCACGCAGACACGGGGGAGAACGTGCAGACTCCGCAGACAGTGACCCAAGCCGAGAATCGAACCTGTGGCCCTGGAGCAGCAGTGCTAGCCACTGTGCCACCAGTGCATCACACGAACCTGCCTCCCATTCATTGACTCCATCTACACCTCCCGCTGCCAGGGGAAAGTGGGCAGCATAATCAAAGATCCCTCCCACCCGGCTTACTCACTCTTCCAACTTCTTCCATCGGGCAGGAGATACAGGAGTCTGAGAACACACACAAACAGATTCAAATACTGTTTCTTCCCCACTGTCACCAGATTCCTAAATGACCCTCTTATTGACTGACCTCATGAACACTACACCCTGTATGCTTCATCCGATGCCAATGCTTATGTAGTTGCATTGTATATCTTGTGTTGCCCTATTATGTATTTCCTTTTCTTCCCATGCACTTAATGATCTGTTTAAGCTGCTGGCAGAAAAATACAGATCCAATCCAGTGCCTTCCTTGCAGTGTAAATGTGACACTAATAAAGATGATAATTGGGATTGGTGCTTGTTGGCGGGAGGGGAGGGGCGGGTTGGGGTTGCTCCGCCCGGGGGGAGGAGGAGGAGAGTTGGGGGATGGATTATAAAAAGGGGAGGCTGAGGCGAAGGGACTGTGTGTGAGTGGGAAACCGGCCACCTTTCCTTGTCGAGGTCTTTACCGTCAATCCTGAGCTGAGTGGCTGCCATGAGGAACCCGTGCGCCGCCGCCTCCGCGCTGCTGCTGCTGTTGGCGCTGCTGGAGCTTCCAGAACGTTCGGTGAGTGGCGCGAGCCGCCGTTTGAACCCTAACGGCCGCCGTTTGAACCCTAACGGCCGCCGACCCCCGCTAACGGCCGCGGGGCCCGCGATCAGTGCCCTCTGTGTGTATCTACCTGTGTGGGAGGCGAGGCCAGGGGAAGGGATCTCATTCCCTCTCTCTCCGGCCGCCTTCTTGAGGAAGATGCCGGGCCGGCGGCGTCCATCAGCCGGCGAGTCCGCCCGGAGGTTTGTGTTTGCCTGAAGGAAGCCGGGATAATTTGTGGGTGAATTGGGGGAGGAGAGGGACGTAGGTCTCGTCACTGGTTAAAATTCACCGGCTTTTATTAAATTAACCGACTTTTACTGAGTGTGTGTGAAGCCGTCCCATAAACACGCCACCCCCGAGGGCAGCCGGCTGACTGGTGCCGCCGTCAGTGGGCCGGGGGGGGGGGGGGGGGGTTTGTGCGGACGGGTCGATTAGCTGTTGGAAAGTGGGTATGTTTCTCTCCAATGCCGGCTCTCGGGGCATTTCGTCAGCGGCTCCGGTCGGTGTGTTCCCCCGGCGCCGAGGTGATGGACCGGCCGCTGGGAATCCCTGGTCCGCCCACGTGACTCACCTGTCACCTCGCCCATGGTCCGATCGGGTGGCTCAGTGCGCCTGCGCCCCGGATGTACACAGGCTTCCTCGTGACTGTGAATCTGTACTGGAAGGAGTATTTATCCCTGCAGCTGGGAGGGGTTCTGCTCTCAACTGCACTGTCATTAACTAAACTCTGAGCAAAGCCAGAATATGTCGGTGTTCAATAAAGGGTGTAATCGTGGATTTGCAAATGGTGAAAATTAGTTATCATCGTAAACAGTTAAGTTTAGAATGCACCAACTTCTTGGCCGTGTAAATAGTCTGGTGCAGAAGGATCTGGATAATTGCCATGGAGGCAGAGGTCCCTTCACCAGAACAGCAGTACAAGGTGCATTCAACTTGCTGTCTACACTGGGAGTTCAAGAGGATCTGATACTTCCTGTTTTGTATGAGGTGGTTCCCTTAATGGGGCATTCTTATTCCAATTGCCAGTCTCAGGGGCCTGGTCTAAGTCATTATACTTCCATGTGCAGGAAGTAATTGGGAAGGCAAATGGAAATTATTTCCCTGCCCCCCCCCCTCTTAAAGGGGGAAGATATTTTGCAGCAGCTGTGACTCCACACTTGGGGTACTGAGTGATTTTGGCCTCCTCCTTGCCCAATGATATACTTGCACTGGAGTTTGCATGTTCTCCCAGTGTCTGCATGGGTTTCCTCTAGGTGGTCAGGTTTATTCCCACAGTATCAAAAATGTGCAGGTTTGGTGGATTGACCATAATGACATCTTCCCCCCCCCCACCATGTGTCTGAAGGTCAGGTGGGGTTATGGGGAGTGGGCCTAGGTTGGGTGCTTGTGCAGACTGTTCACCTTCTGCACTGTAGGGATTGGCCAGGTTACTTGGAGGAAAAGTTGAACCTGTTCTAACGGGTGAATGAGGTGACGACTGGGTGGATGTCAAGCTGGGGGTAGGGTTTTGAAGCCGTGGCCTAAAGTGGAGGAGGCTTGATGGATTGTTTTACTGTTCCTGTGGGAGATGGGAGGCTATTCTGTTCCATGAAAGATTTAAAAATTAATCTGACTCTCTCAAACTCTGCAATATTTCCTTTCAGAAGGTTAATGTGCCACCATTTTTGGTTAAGCAGTGTTTATTGTCCATCAAATGGGCTGCTGTGTCCTGGATGGTGGACTTCCTGTGTCATTGGAGCTGCACTCATCCAGGCACGTATTCCCCACACCAACTTGTGCCTTGTAGATGGTGGACAGGCTTTGGGGGGTGGGGGGGCAGGGCAGGTGGTGAGTTCCTAGCCTTTGATCTGCTCTAGTAGCCACAATGTTAATATGGCTAGGCCAGTTCAGTTTGGGAACATAGAACAGCACAGAACAGGCCCTTCGGCCCTCTATGTTGTGCCGAGCAATGATCACCCTACTCAACCCCACATATCCACTCTATACCCGTGACCCATTAACCTTACTTTTAAGGACACTACGGGCAATTTAGCATGGCCAATCCACCTAACCCACACATCTTTGGACTGTGGGAGGAAACCGGAGGGAACCCACGCACACACTGGGAGGATGTGCAGACTCCGCACAGACAGTGACCCAGCCGGGAACCGAACCTGGGACCCTGGAGCTGTGAAGCATTTATGCTAACCACCATGCTATCGTGCTGCCCCTTGTAGAACCTTGGATGTTGATTGTGGGATTTGGTGATGGTAATGCCAAGGGGTGGTGATTGAAGTGTCTCCTTGAAAATGGTCATTGCCTGGCACGCGTGACATGAATATAACTTGCAACTCAGTCTAAGCCTGGATATAGAACATAGAACAGAACAGGCCCTTCGGCCCTCGATGTTGTGCCGAGCCATGATCACCCTACTCAAACCCACGTATCCACCCTATACCTGTAACCCAACAACCCCCCCCCCCCCCCCCCTTAACCTTACTTTTTAGGACACTACGGGCAATTTAGCATGGCCAATCCACCTAACCCGCACATCTTTGGACTGTGGGAGGAAACCGGAGGAAACCCACGCACACACTGGGAGGACGTGCAGACTCCGCACAGACAGTGACCCAGCCGGGAATTGAACCTGGGACCCTGGAGCTGTGAAGCATTTATGCTAACTACCGTGCTGCCCGGTATTGGGCTGGGTATATTGTCTGGGTTTTGCTGCATATGGACATGGACTGCTTCATTAGGCATGAATGGCACTGAATGTTGTGCAGTCATCTGCAAACATCCCCATCTCATGATGGAAGGGAGGTCATTGATGAAGCAATGTAATTAACTCTATCCTATCAGATGGACAGTTTCTTGATATCTTTGTTGAGGACTTGTGTTGACACAAGAATTGTATACCCACCCATAAGAACATGGAGTCGGAATAAACATGTTGGACCTTGCCTGTTCTGCATTAGTACAATTGTGATGGGTCCTTTCTGTCTGCTGATGGTTATTTCCTTTTTCTTCAAATTTCCCAGATTTGAATGTTCTGATCGCCAGATTGTTGCTGTAGCACTGAGCTTGACTAGCACTCATTTTCGGAGTTTCAAATACTGCATGATCCTGTCTTCAGGAAAATTGCTTGTTTTGATGTAAACACCTTTAAACTGCTGCCAGTTGATCTAAATTCAAATTTTTTCTAGGTGTCTGCACTGAATGGAACTTGTGTTTGGTATGGAGAATGTGGGACAGATCCAGCCACACAGAAACATTACAATTGTAAATATGGTGGCCCACCAAAACCATTGCCTCAAGCAGGATATGACTTAATTGATGTAAGTGGTCTTGTGTTTTTGCTGACAGTCTGCAAACTAAACAATAAACATTACATGCTTTGGGAAAAAACTAAATTTAAGATTTCAATTCCTTGTCAGAGTTGATAAACTAAAATTATTGAAAAAGACATGATGCTGAAGAGTCTTTTGCACTCATCAGGGCTGAGGCAAGAATAATTTTGTAATGTAGGATGTACAGTCCTACAAAGCACCAATTGATTCAATTAATACAATAGTATTTTCCAGTCTTGTAGGTCAGCAGCCATTCAGCCCAACTGTCCCATCTTGAAATGAAAATCGCTTATTGTCACAAGTAGGCTTCAAATGAAGTTACTGTAAAAAGCCCCTAGTCGCCACATTCCAGCACCTGTTCGGGGAGGCTGGTACGGGAATCGAACCGTGCTGTTGGTCTGCTTTCAAAGCCAGTGATTTAGCCCTGTGCTAAACAGCCCATCTTGGTGTTTATGCTCCACTTGGTATCCTTGCAATCTAGCTTCATAACTCCATTCTTTTCTCATGATATCGAGCTACCCCTTGAAATGTAACTGTTCTCTTCAATAGTGAGTTTCTCAATTCTGGGTACCCTGAACCCTTGCCTCTTGGTCACCACTTGACTGACCAATCTTTCCTGGTTTACACCTGCACATTCTGGTGTCATCCTTGAATTTTCTCCTTCCAGTATCTTGTCGTTGAATCTAAAACATTTCTAAGCTCTAATCTTTTTCAGTTAATTCTTAAGCACTTTCTTCCCTTTATTGTTGGCCATGCCATCAACTTCCCAGGTATCAGCTCTGGAATTGTCTGTATGGTGCAATGACATTTTGGTCACTGTCTTCAAAATATTCCAAACATTACAAGTGCCCTGGAACAGTTAGCTAATTTTGATGCTGTATAGAAGCTGATTGTACCCTAATCCTTGTGGACTGTAGCTTGTGCTCTGTAACCTAATTTTTTTACCCGCATAGATGCAGTCACTATTTTGTCATTTTTTTTCTAGGAATTGTGCCCTAGTTTTCACTATGGAAATCTTGAACTTTGCTGTGATGTTCAACAACTACATACCCTCAAGGATAATATGCAGCTACCACTGCAGTTCTTGTCCAGGTATCCATTCTTTGTCTTTTGTTTAAAATATGTTCTAATTGCATTGTACCCAGGCTGCATTTCTATCAATTGAGGTTCCATCAGGATCGCTGATGGTGCCTTTTCTTGAGGAATGTGCTTTTAATGGTGGTCAGTATTTATCTCCAACTGCCCTTGAGCAAATGGTGGTAACAATATGGTCCTCCTAGACCAGATTGGGTAAGAATGATGGACTTGTTGGTGTCACTGGCAAGTCCAGCATTTGTTGCCTTGTTACACATCCGCCTTGGTGGTGGTGGTGGTGATGAGCCACCCACGGCCACAGAGCTGAAGGGAAGCTTTCAAATTAAGAATAACGTAATGGATGCTGTGGAACTTGGGGTGGCAATCAACAAAATTGCTTGTAGTATTGGAGTAGCACTCAAACGCCAAGAGTAGTGGGAACCTTGAATTCTTCCAACCCTTCACCACAAGCTTGCTGTGGCAGCTGAAGGGCCAATTAACTTTCAGATTTAAGATTTGTCAGGCAAGTGTTTGGGATATGAAACAAATGCATTTGGATGATACAAATCAGTAACTGACTCAAGGCTGAATGAGCAAATGGGATTTGTGTTGCAGACTACAGTTTGCATTGTGCTGAACATAATATTTTTATCTTTGACTTGCAGGTGTCCATCTTGCTTTCACAATTTCATGACTTTTTACTGTGAACTAACCTGCAGTCCTGCTCAGAGCTTTTTTCTGAATGCCACCAAATTTAAACCATATGTTCAGAACCAAACCAGCATTATTGAGGTGGAATATTACATTGGATCAAGTTTTGCAAATGGTGAGAATTTCATTTTATAAAAAAATTCAAAACTACAACATGAGTCTGTTGACCCTCCAAGCCTCTGTCAATCATGATGCCCTAACTTAAACCCTCCTGATCTGTATCCCTCTATTTCCCCTCTATTCATGTATTAATCCAAATGTCTCAAATATTGCTAATGTGCCTGCTTCCTCCACATGCATGTTCCAGGCACCCAGCACGCCATGAAACATTCCCAGCACATCTCCCTTAAACACTCTCTCTCTCCTTGAACCTGTGTCCCCTTGTAATTGCCACTTCCACCCTTAAAAAAAGCCTTTGACTATCTATCCTATTTATGCCTCATAATTCTGTAGACCTCCATTTTTCCAAAGCAAACAATCCTAGTTTATTCAATATCTCATTGCCAACACCCTCAGGACCAGGCAACCTCCTTTGCACTCTAAAGCTTCCATGTCCTTCTGACAATGTGGTGACCAGATGTAACACTTGTATGCCTCAATTACCCTTGGCCATCTGTGTTGCCACTTTAGGGACCTGCATGCCCAAATCCCTCTGTTAATGTTCCAAAAGGCTTCTGTCATTTGCAGTATAATACCCATGTTCTATACCTAGATTTGATCTTCAAATGCATCACTTCACATTTGTCTCTGCCATTTCTGTGCCTGAAAGGGTGATGGTGGTGGGGGAGGGTGAAGTTGGATGATCAGCCATGATTATTATAATGGCAGCAGGCTCAAAGAGCCATGTGGCCTCCAACTCCTATTTTCTATTCCTTTTGGAATAATCTGATTTTTCCAATCTGACTATGCACTGCTTTCCATCAAGTTCACAAACCCACACTGCTAATGTTGGCATGAAGAGTGGGTGGTGCAGTAATGTTGGGCTATTCATTGAATCGTCATTCTGGTGACAGCACATCCACAAAGGTGAAGTATCTATTTGGGAGTATTTGTTTCTGCAAACTTTCAATAGCACCTATTTGGGGATGAGGAATTGTGACCTGCTCAGCCCAAGACAGTAAAACTATATAGTTGTGAACCCAGTCCATCAAATTCCACTGCCTTGGGGAAAGCAGGCAGCATAATCAAAGACCCCCCCCCCCCCCCCTGCTCATTCTCTGTTCCAACTTCCATTGCCCATCCTTGGTTGCCCTTTGGGATGTGGTGATGACTTGCCTTTAACTGCTGCAGTCCTTTAGGTGTTGTGGGTGAGTTCCAGGATTTTGACCGTGTCAGTGAAGGAACAGCGAGATAATCCCAGTCAGGATGGTGAGTGACTGGTGGGTTCCCAGGTATCTGCTGATCCTGTCCTTCTAGATGCTGGTGGTTGTGGATTTGAAGTTGCTGTCTAAGGAACTTTGGGTTACTGCAATGCATTTTGTAAGATGGTACACAGCCGCCACTGTTAGTGGTGAAGGGATTGAATGAGTGTCAAGCTCAAGTGGTGGAGCTGCATTCACCCAGGGAAAATTGGGAGTAGTCATTACATTGCTGACTTGTGCCCTTTGAGAGGCTCATTTGGTGAGTTACTTGCCATAGGATTCCCAGCCTTTGACCTGCCCTGGTTGCCATAGTATTAATGTGGCCAGTTCAGTTTCTGATCAATAGTAACCTCTGGGATGTTTGTGGGGATTTGAGGCATTGAATGTGGAGGGGTGGTGATTAGATCCCCTCTTGTAGGAGATGGCCATTGTGTGGTGTGAATGTAGACCACTTATTGGGTAGCATGGTGGTTAGCATAAATGCTTCACAGCTCCAGGGTCCCAGGTTCGATTCCCGGCTGGGTCACTGTCTGTGCACAGTCTGCACGTCCTCCCCGTGTGTGCGTGGGTTTCCTCCAGGTGCTCCGGTTTCCTCCCACAGTCCAAAGATGTGTGGGTTAGGTGGATTGGCCATGCTAAATTGCCCATAGTGTCCTAAAAGTAAGGGGGGGGGGGGGGGGGGGGGGGGGTTGTTGGGTTACGGGTATAGGGTGGATACGTGGGTTTGGGTAGGGTCATCATGGCTCGGCACAACATTGAGGGCCGAAGGGCCTGTTCTGTGCTTGTACTGTTCTATGTTCTATCAGTCCAAGCCTGGGTATTGTCCAGATCTTGCCACATTTGGGCATGGACTGCTTTACTGAACATTGTGCAATCATTCTCAAACATCCCCACTTCTGATCTTGATGGCATGGAGGTCATTGATTAAGCAGCTGGATGGTTGGATCTACAGTGATGCTTTTCACTACCTGTGTATATGCTGACGAATCTAATGGAAGGCTTTTGTCTAACTGCAGATGGACAGGCTCTAATTAGCTTTCTAGGGTCATGTATCCAACTCCAGCTGAGTGGTACCTGTCATTGACTTGATCCACTGTCTGCCCCTGGGGAATGAGTAACCTTTTCCCTTGCAGCCAAAAGCAAATCACTTGATTAGTTTGTGATTGTTTCACCAGGTAGTTGATTAGCTTTGTACGGTTTAATGGACACAACACTTGGGGAAAACATTCCTTGCACAAGTTGTATTTTCATGGATTTGTCAGCAGTCCTGATTAATGAGTGGCGAGACCATTGCCCAATGGCCTACACAATGTCTTAATGAGCTAATATACTGAGTGCAATTTTGAGTTTCTACAATATCCATGTTATACTGAGGGAATGGCTCACTTTCTGTTTTGGCACTCCATTAATTGTGGTGTTTTTTAAACAGCTATGTACAATGCCTGCAAAGATGTTCAGTCTCCTTCAAGTAACGAAAAGGCTCTGGGATTGCTTTGTGGAAAAGATGTGAAAGATTGTAATGCAACCAACTGGATTCAGTACATGTGCAGCACAAGTAATGCCCAGACTCCCTTCAACATTATTCCCATCTTCAGTGGTAAGCCTTTGAAGACATTTGAGCAATAATGCAATGTAGACATGCCTTTTATTAAGATGCATCACATTTTACAAGTCCTGATTTGAACAATGCCCAAAAGTGCAAGGAACAATTTTGGTACTGATTACATTTGAACAGGAGATTAATTTTAAATTCATGGACTGCCTCTTGGCCATAGTCCTGATCACCTTCCTATGGTGGAATGAACTTGAAAATACCTTGCTAGCTTGGAAATTTGAAGTTCCTTCAAACGTCAATTCCCTTTAATGCAAAATGACCCATGTTTAGCTGATGGGAAAGAATGTGCTGTAGCTAAAAATCCATCATCCTTCCTTTCAATTGTGCAGAGGTATCAATGCAGTTTATACTAGCAAGAACTTCTGAAAATGATCACAATCCAGAATTTATCATTAATAGAAGCTTGCACACTTAATCTTTATTTTAGCAATTGTCTTTTTTCTTGTAGAGCATCCAATTGGAAGAATGATCCCAATGAATAATGAAACCAGAGGCTGCAATGAGACATTGGATGATGGTTCCCCACCATGCAGTTGCCAGGACTGCTCACTGGTCTGTGGTCCAAAACCAGTTCCCCCACCACTCCCTGTCCCATGGACTATATTTGGTTTAGATGCTATGGTTGTTATTATGTGGATCTCCTATCTGATCTTTTTGGCTGTCTTTGTGGGAGCAGTCATTAGCATGTGGTATTGCAGGTAACAATCTCTTTTTTTTTAAACTTGGCTCAATGACTGGCTTGGAAATTTGAAGTTCAATGACTTGATCTATTGAGAGTTCAAGTATATTAATGTCTGCAATTCAATCTATTACTCCTACAGAAAAATGCATATTGCTTCAGAATATGCACCAATAACTGATACCAGTGTGAATCAGTCAGTCAACATCAGTCATGACCTAGGTAGGTTATTCCATTTGTAGACTTGTGATCACTGTTAACATGGAGTGGGGGAATCATTGCTAAAGCTGAAGTTGCCAATATGGTACAGCTAGTTCTTAGAAGTGGATTGTCAATTTGCCTCTAACATTATTGGGGCATTTTTCCTCTTATTTGAAGGGACAGTGGTTTCCCTTCCCCCATTATTGATCATTTGCCACCTTCTCTCCTCAGATAACATATCTTGTTGTGAACAGCTTGGTGCAAAATCTGAAGCTCTTCTGCGTGACCTATTCACTTGGTGGGGGTCCTTCTGCGTCAGAAATCCTGCTCTGGTTATTGTGCTGACCGTTATTGCTGTTGGAATCTGCAGCTCTGGTTTGCTATTCATGAAAATAACAACTGATCCAGTTGAAATCTGGTCTGCTCCAACTAGCCAAGCTCGCAAGGAGAAGTATTATTTTGACACCCACTTTGGACCATTTTTCCGCACTGAGCAGTTGATTATTACAGCCCCAAATAGCTCATGGACCACTTACGCTCCTTATCCATCAGGGTCAGATGTGCCATTTGGCCCTCCACTGGGCAAAGACATCCTACATCAGGTTTGTTCTGTTCATAGTAACACTAGAAATATACTGGGCATTAGATGAGGATACTGGGCATGAGATGAGGAAGCTGGACTTCATTTTAAGATTTGACACTAAATGAGACAACTTGTGGCAGAAGGGGACTATAAGGAGAGCAGAGAATGGAACTAGAACCAACTGGTCTGGCAGGCTTTTAAATGGATAAATGACCAAGATGAAATGTTCCCAGGCTTCTGAGTGAGGCAAGGGAGGAAATAGCAGGGGTGCTGGCAGAATTTTCCATTCTTCTCTCACTGCAGGAGAGATGCTGGAGGACTAGGGATAATCCTATTGGAAAAATTAAGTCTGAATTATCAGCATTTGGGAAGGGCAGGGATTAATTTAGACCAGTTTTTTGTGCAAATTTTAGAGTTACCCCAGTGGCAGTATAGGCTGCAGAGGGTAATTGTTGGGAGGGTGTCTTTCTGACTGGGAGCCCTTGCTGTTGTGTGGATTGATTTGGATATGATCAGTTTACATTTAATACAGAAATGGGTGGTAAATAGTAACACAGGATGCAGATGGTCTGGCAGTGAGATGGTGCATTGGGCAGGCCAAAGCATTGAGGATTCTGTGCCTGTACACCAGTCCCTTGAGTAACAGGCCAAGTGAATACAGTAGTTATGTGGCATATTTAGAACAGGGATGTTATGCTGGAACTGGATTAGAATGGTTAGGTGGTTTAGTGCAGACATGGGCTGAAGGGTCTTTCTGTGCTGTATGATCCTCAGACTTGTGAATGGAGTAGCTCTTGCAAGTCATTATTTATTCTGGCTGTTGGCACTGAATCAACCTAAATTCAATGCAACATAGACCCAAGTATCTTTTTATTTTTAGGTACTGGATTTGCAGGATGCTATTCAAGATTTGGTAGCTTACTACAACAATGATACCGTGACGCTGCAGGACCTCTGCTTGGCACCTCTGGCTCCATATAACAATAATTGTACCATCTTGAGTGTCTTAAACTACTTTCAAAACAGCCATGCTGTCCTTGATC
Source organism: Scyliorhinus canicula (assembly GCF_902713615.1). Classification (NCBI taxonomy): domain Eukaryota; kingdom Metazoa; phylum Chordata; class Chondrichthyes; order Carcharhiniformes; family Scyliorhinidae; genus Scyliorhinus; species Scyliorhinus canicula. Next base: position 4,353,984 of record NC_052155.1, on the reverse strand, counting down.
ATTCTATTGGTGATGACTTTTTCGTGTATGCTGACTACCATAGCCACTTCCTGTATTGCACTAGGTATGTGACTCCTGACTTGACTGTAACACACCAAATCTATCTTCAAGAGTTCTCTATATAAAGAATGAATTGCATGCAAGGATAGAATTTATGCCCACCATTTGAGTCATGGAATTACTCCCTTGTCCTTTTGGTGAAATGCTGTCCAGACAGCAGTGGTTCAATAGTTGGCACTACTGCCTCAGTGCTGAGGCCCCAGGTTTGATCCTGGGTCATTGTCTGTGTGGAGTTTGCACATCTGTCTGTGGGTCTCTCCCACAACCCAAAGATGTGCAGGCTAGGTGGATTGGCTACACTAAATTGCCCTTTAATTGGAAAGACAATACTTGTTTCTTAAATCAAACCATTAATAGTTTCTACACTAGTCAACACACAATCACTATTTTATACACAAGACACTCTGCTCCTACAGCTAAGAGTTAGAATGAGTTCAAATATTTTGCAGATATGACCCTACCCAATCTTGCTCCAAACCAAATGCATGCCACCTGGTCTAGTAGTCCCATCAGCTTATCCAACATTTATCCCAAATACTGGAATATAATTTCAACTTCACTGGTGCTTTGTAGAGCTTGACAGTAGAGGCCATTCAGCCCATTGTTTTGTGCTGGCCATCAAGCACCTAAATCTCTTTTCATTTTCCAGCACTTAGTCTGTAGCCTGTGCTTGTGGTGTTCCAAGTGCTCATCTAAATGTTGAGGATTTGAAATGAAAACTGCTTATTGTCACAAGTAGGCTTCAAATGAAGTTACTGAAAAGCCCCTAGTCGCCACATTCCAGTGCCTATTTGGGGAGGCCGGTACGGAAATCGAACCATGCTGCTGGCCTGCTTTCAAAGCCAGCGATTTAGCAGTGTGCTAAACGCCTCTCTTGCCTCTTTAAGCTAGCCCCCCAGCTATTAACCCTCTTACTGAGGGGGAAGTTTAATATGATATGAATTTGTTTTTATACACTAACCTACTCTGCCATACAACTCGACCACTTCACTCGCTTCCTTCTCTTCAGTCCCAGCCTCCAGTAATTTACTAGTAAATGCAGCTTTTTATGCTTGAGCCCAAAGTTACTTTGGGTGGAGGGTGCAAGTATGCTAGTGGATTTCCTGTGGTGATTGTGGCAGTATTGGTTTGTGACTTGCTAAAAGAGACCATTTGGTCTGACTGCCAACATTAATTTTTAGTTTCATTATAGCAGCAATATTGGTATCTGATCTCATTACAACTGATCAATCCTAAACTATTTTGTTTCAAACAGAGCTCCAACTTCACTTAATGATACCACAATGCTCCACGATCCCTGTTTGGGCACATTTGGTGGACCAGTTTTTCCATGGCTGGTTTTGGGAGGATACAATGGTAAGCAAGTCTTGCACATTTAGACCCTCCCTAACTCCTAAGCAGCAGGAGGCCTTTCCTTTGATAAAGTTAGGAAACCATTATAGCCAATTCCTGTAGCCCACAGTACCAAATCCTGAGTTGAGCAATTCTTTATTCATTTGTGGGATGTGCTGACCAGGCCAGCATTTATTGCTTATCCCAAGTGCCTTGTAACTGATGCTGCTGCCTGGAACAACAATAGGCTGTTCAGCCAGGAAGTTGTCCTAGAGGGAAATTTGCAGGTGGTTATCCCTGGCTCCCCCCTCCCCCCAAACATGTATCGACCTTCCTTTCTATTAGAATGTACTACTGAAGGAGCCTTAGTGCAGTATCTCTTGTAGATGGTACAATGGCGAGGCTGTGAATACCTCTGGTGGGGTGATATCCAGCAGGCTGCTTTGGTGACTGGGTGAGTGCAGCTCCATCAACACAAGTGTTCCATCACACTGCTGAATTGTGCTTTATGGAGGCTTTGAAGTCCAGTTGCACTCATCACATCTGGTGTGGCAATAGTATTTAAATGGGGGAGTCCAATTCTGTTATCATCCAATGGTAACCCTGAGGATGTGAGGGGTGGTGGAATGCAAGTATTGTCACCAGCATCCCCACTTCTGACCTAATGTAATGAAGGTTTTTGAAGCAGCTGAAGGTGGTTGGGCTTGGGACATGAGCCTGAATGTGTCCTGGGACTGATATCATCATTGATTACCAACAGCCTTACTGTCCTTGTGCTCCCTGAGTCCAACAGCAGTCTCCTGGATCCCATTGTCTCAGTTCCTTGATCCCACACTAGATAAATGCTGTCTTGATGTAAAAGAGCAGTCCACTCCAATCAGAAGGCTATAATGGAGGTCCGGGCCAGTGAATCTTTGGTTGAAGATTATTAACACAGTCTGAATCTTGTTGATGCCTCCACTATTTGCATGACTTGTGCAGAATTGCCCTGGAATGAAACTTCACTCCACAATTAAGTGGAACACTGTCTGACTCGGGCGAGCTGTAATTTGAGCCACAATTCACTATTTTGGCAGGGCTTGTTCACTGTTGAGGAATTTAGCCTAATGGATGGGGAAACCCAACTGACAGGGATTGAGTAAATGGGTGTGGAGCAAAATGCTCCACTTTTAGTTTCATTTCGGGTGAGCAGGTAAATTATAAGCCAAGATCACCAACTAGCTGCTGAACCATGTAACCGTTTGTGGTCCAGATTTGTCAGTACTTTCCCAAATGTCCTGCTTTTACTGGATAAGCAGTGTAGAATGAACAAGTGGTTGAAATGCTAGAAGCTAATTGTAACTTTGACCCCACAGGTGATGATTATAACAATGCCACAGCACTGGTGATCACTTTCCCTCTAAATAATTATCACAATGACACTGAGAAATTAAACAAAGCTTTGGCTTGGGAGAAGGTGTAAGTAATATTTTGCTTTAGTTAGAAATGAATGGTTAAGACTTGATTTAATGTCTGTTTTGTGAAGCATGAGATGACTCTTTTCTTCTTCTTCTTCAGATTTATTGATTTTCTGAAAAATTACAATGAGTCCAACTTGACCATTGCTTTCTCTGCTGAACGAAGCATTGAAGATGAGATCAATCGCGAGAGTAACAGTGACATCAACACAATTATCATTAGCTACGCTATCATGTTCTTGTACATTTCCATTTCCCTGGGACACGTCAAAAGCTGCTGGACTTTCATGGTGGGTGGAACTGGAATGCACTGTTTAATAGGTTTTGAGTTGTGGAACAATGTTTCTATTCAAACACTAAATTGGGGGAGGAGAAAGACACAAAGCAAAAAACAGGCTTGTACAATGACATGGAATCTCAGTCGTGGATAAAGGCTTGGGTTCTGGATTGGGATTTTAGAGTTGGTCTTCGAGACCTAGATTAAAATTTCTCAAGCATTTGGCTGAAGTACATTGCTTTTCTCAAGTGTCCTTTATTGCAATCTTTTCCAGGTGGATTCTAAGATTTCTCTGGGTGTTGCTGGTATAGTCATTGTCCTGAGCTCCGTGACCTGTTCCCTTGGGATTTTCAGTTACGCAGGTATCCCCCTCACACTGATTGTAATTGAAGTCATCCCCTTTTTGGTATTGGCAGTTGGTGTCGACAACATCTTTATCATCGTTCAGACATTTCGGGTATGGATTCTACTTTCATGCACTGCAATGCTTTCACCAGCTTCCACTTGACTATGCATGAATACAATTTGTCGTCTTCTTTCTATCCAGAGAGACCAACGTTTACCGAATGAATCGCTTGACCAACAGATTGGCAGAGTGCTGGGGGATGTAGCACCAAGTATTTTCCTTTCGTCTTTCTCTGAGACCGTGGCATTCTTTCTGGGTATGTGATGCTCTTTTGAGGGCAGTAGCAGGCTCTCACCACTTGATTCAAAATACAAATGGGGTCAGCTTACAACTTTAGTGGTGATTTGAAATCCACATCAGGGTGGCAGATATTAACACTGCTGCCTTATTTCCAGTCACTGCCTTGTTGGGAGGGGGAACACCATTCTAGTCTCATTTGGGGCAGGAAGAGCTGTTTTGGACTGGGGGAAACTTAAACTTTTTTTATATTTGCCTTTAGGTTCTTTGTCAACAATGCCAGCAGTTCGCACCTTCTCCATTTTTGCAGGAATGGCTGTATTTATAGATTTCATACTCCAGATAACCTGCTTTGTAAGTCTCTTTGGGCTGGATATTCAGCGACAAGAGGTGAGTGAGTATCCATATTGGAATGAGCTCCATCTGATTCTCTTATCTTCAAATGCTCTGGTCATCCTATATTCAGACAGTGCAAGTCTTGTTCACCCATTTTCACTTTGCTTAAAATCCCAGTGCTCTGCCTCTCCCTATTTCTACTACAACCTTCCCTTGTACACTTTCTCCCTTCCCATAATGTTCAATTGCAGTAACATTGGTAACTGCCTTCAATTCTAAGGCTGTTTTACCTGCCTAAAAATCTTCATCTCTCAACCCCTCAGATGTTCCTTAACTTTCTTTGTCACCTGCTGACGAGTCTGAATTCCATCAGGGCTGCTTGGCTCCTGACCCCCATTATTCTTGGTATAAACATGGACAAAAGAGCTGAATGCCAGAAGTGAATGACTGCCCTTGACATCCAGGCAGCATTTGGCCAAGTGTGGCATCAAGGAGCCCTGACACCAATGAAGATGGTTGTGGAGGTCAATCATCTCCACCCCAGGAGTTCCTCCAGGTAGTGTCCTAGACCCAACCATCTTCAGCTGCTTTGTTAAATGACCTCCCTTCCATCAGTAAGTGGGGATGTTTGTGGATGACTCAACCATTCACAACTTTGACTACTCCGATAATGAAGCAGTCCCATGTCTAAGACCTGGAAGTGCCAGGCAATGACCATCTCCTACAAGAGTATCTAACCATTGCCTCTTGACATTCAATGGCATTACCATTACTGAATCTCCCACTGGGGTCTACCATTGACCAGGAACTGGACTAGCCATATTAATCCTGCAGGGAAGGTCAAGGCTAGGAATCCTACAGTGAAGATGCAAAGTGATGGAATACTCTCCACTTGCCTGGATGAGTGTAGCTCCAACAACACAAGAAGCTCGACACCATCCAGGACAAGCAGCCCACTTGATCACTCCCCCTTCACAAATATTCAAACCCTCCATAATGGCAGCCCGTGCACCATCTACAACATGCACTGCAGCAACTGCCCACCACCTGATGGGCAATAAATGCAGGCCTAGCCATGATGCCAAAGTCCCATAAATGAATGAACAAAGATCATTTGTGGCTTGGCATCAAAGCAAGTGCTAAATGTATTGTGTTCTCCACTTATTGCAGAGTAATCGTATGGATATCGTATGTTGTGTGAAACAAGAAAAAGTTGGTCGTCATTCAGAAGAGCTCCTCTTCAGAGGCTTCAAAAATGTGTACGCACCATTTTTATTAACTAACTGGGTGCGGCCCACTGTGGTAAGTATTGGATTCTGTTTGGATAAATGCTAACATTGTCAACAACTTTCAAATGTGGTTAATTTTCAGAACGGGCTGGTTTCAAATATAATCTTTAGTGTCACATGTGGGTTTACATTAACACTGCAATGAAGTTACTATGAAAAGTCGCCACACTGGCACCTGCTCAGGTATTCGGAATGTCAATTCACCTAGGCACTTGTGGGAAGAAACCGAAGCACCTGCAGGGAACCCCCCTCCCCAAGGAAACCCACGCAGAAACCTGGAGAATGTACAGACTCCAGTGACCCTCTAACCAGGTTCCCTGGCACTTGGTACTAACCCAGATTGTGGGATTCGGCACAATAGATAAAGTTGTTTGATCTACAATGAGCACCTGGGCAGGACTAGGGCTATGTCTTGGGGATTTGCGAGTGGCTGGGGAGAGCTCAAATTCAAGTGTCATGGGGATTAGACAGAGTCCAGGGGGAGAATAAGAACCGTGATGGACAGAAACCCAGGGCCGCAGGGATAAAAGATCGGGGATTGAAGATAAATGTAGGTCCCTGAGTCATATGGGAAATAAATTGGCTGAGCAACGTTGTTCAACAGAACCAATACACGGGCTGGATAAATCCCCAGAGCCTGAATCAACATCCCAGATGTTGAGGGAAATGGCCCTAGAAATGGTGGATACTGCATTGGTCGTCATTGTCCAAGTGTCTATGGACTCAAAAACAGTTATACAGATTGCAGGAGACCGCACCATTTTTTTTTAAAGTAGAGAAAAACAGCAGACATCATAGAATTACAGTGCAGAAGGAAACCATTCAGCCCATCAAGTCTGCACTGGCCCTTGGAAAGAGCACATGGGTCTTCCACAGGATCAGTCCTAGGCCCCCAGTTATTCAAGTGTATTAATGATTTTGAGGGAACTTGCTGCTTTGGGCACATGCCATTATCTACTTTGGTAGAAATGTGGGAAGGCAGATTATGAACTTGAGGCTATAGATTTATGGGGAAAAGCAATGAGACTTTGATGTCCTTGTACACCAGTTGCTGCAAGTGGTATGTTTGCATTGCAGTACAGAAGCAGATGCCCACAGGGCCTTTGGTGAGACCACCTAGAAAATGTGTAGTTTTGGCCTCTGGAGGAAAGAATGTTCTTTCTGGAGGGAGTGCAGCAAAGATCAGACCAATTTGGGAGGATTGACTTGAGGGTCAGTTAGGTTTGAAATTGTGTTCACTATGAAGCTTGAAACAAAAGAGGGAGATGTCTCATAGAAACCTAAAAATTAATAGGACAGTTGCTGCAGGAAGGATGTTCCCATTCAGCCACACCCAGTGACCAGAAGTTCCTGCCAGCGGTTAACAGACCCTTCATAGTCCTCATTGTATTTGTGGCAATCTTGTGGAAATGTTTTTGGAGTGATATGGGGGTTATGAACAGGTTACAAGTTATCAACCATGACAGAGCTGGCTCAAATGACTACCTCTGCGCATATCACAAACCTTTTGGCCCCACAATGAACTCTCATTTCAAAGGAGGAAAATATTATTCATTGGGTTTATCTAGTGTCATTAGCACTGATCTGAATTTTTCTTGCTCCATAGATATCAGTGTTTGTTGGTCTCCTGTCATTCAGTATTGCAGTATTAAATAAAGTTGAGATTGGGTTGAATCAAAGTTACTCCATGCCAGATGTAAGTACAACTCTGATTTTATTTGTTCCTCCAACTGCTGTAGGAGCTCATTCCGATACCAATGGTTATTCTCCTTTCCCCAGGACTCTTACGTGCTGCACTACTTTGAATCAATGGCCGAGTTTTTGAATGCAGGCCCTCCTGTCTACTTTGTGATTGAAGAAGGACATAATTACACTTCTCTAGAAGGACAGAATAGTGTGTGTGGTGGGATTGGCTGTAACAATGACTCACTTGTCCAACAAATTTATACTGCTGCTCTGCTGGACAACTAGTAAGTTGCACCTCAATTGCATAACATTTTTCTTGATCATCTGACTGGTCATGCTGCCCCCACTCCAGAGAAAAGATACTAAACTTGGGCAGTGTCAACATTCGAGCTGCTTCTCCAGATGGTTTTTCTTGATCATCTGACTGGTCATGCTGCCCCCGCTCCAGAGAAAAGATACTAAACTTGGGCAGTGTCAACATTCGAGCTGCTTCTCCAGATGGTTTTGCTGTTTGCTTGGCTTACCTTTCTAATCTTGGGTTGCACACCCCAATGTGTATTGATTGACATTAAAATCTTCAGGACTGTTCTCATAAAATCGCAGGGCAGCAGTGGGTTAGCCCTGCTTCCTTAGAGCACTGAGCTCCCAGGTTCAATCCCAGCTCTGGGTCACTGTCCATGTGAAGTGAATCTCCTGGTGTCTGCATGGGTGTCACCCCCCCCACAACCCACTATGTGCAGGGTAGGTGGATTGGCCACACTAAATTGTCCCTTAATTGGAAAAAATGAATTAGGTACTCTAAAATTTTTAATAAATTAAAATCTCCTTTGCACATCCCATATGGTCTTCCTGAAGTGTGGTAGCATTCAATTCACTTGGACCTGGCCAGTGGAATGAAAGGAAAAATATTAGAAAATCTCCAAGTCTGGCAGCATCTGTCGGGAGTGAACATTAGCTCTTGTCTCTCCCTACAGATGCTGCCAGACTTGCTGAGATTTTCCCTTTCGTTTCAGATTCCAGCATCCACAGTAATTTGCTTTTATCCTGACCAGTGGAAGATGTGTAAACTGTCTGCACTTGGGAACCCCATTTGCCGATATAGGCCTCTGTTTTAGATAATAGATGATTTGCTGGCTGAAGTGTGTTCAATTTCCCACAGTACAAGAATTGGTTTCCCATCGTCATCATGGATCGATGATTACTTTGACTGGGTGAAGCCACAATCCTCCTGTTGCAGACTCTACAACACTTCAGAGACGTTCTGCAATGCATCAGGTGACACTGTATTCTTGCTATTGTTTCAAATGATGGCCCAGCCCATGGGTGAGGGGCAAAATGTAATTTGAGGGTAGGTGGAAACTATACCCTCTGGTAGAGAGCCCAGAACAGATAACAAAATGGGACATGGTCATTTGGGGATGTCAGGAGGCACCTCACAGAACAATGGAAATCCAACTTCAGCATCAACTGAATCCAGGGTTGTTTTTTTTTTTGTAGATAAGTGGGTAAATGGAGTTTCTGCTATAATCCACATGAACGACAGACCTGCCTGCAGTCTTAACCAATCACTAAGTGAAAAATGGGCCATGGGGTAGATTAGCCAAGGTTTCTGTTACTGTTGCCATGAGTTAAGCTTTGGCACTTGCTAATCATCCTCCAGAGGGAGGTAGAAAATAATTCTCTACCCAAATCAACATGTTGTTTCTGTGCTTTTTTTTTAGTTGTTAATTCATCCTGTGTTCACTGCCGTCCATTAACGAAAGAAGGAAAACAAAGGCCTTATGGAGAAGACTTCATGACTTTTCTCCCCATGTTTCTGGCTGACAATCCAAGTCCAAAATGTGGTAAAGGGTAAGGAACCATCCTTGTACCTGTAGCATGACTTTCAAGACTCACTTGAGCAATCAAGTCTCTTATTCTTTGTTTATTTCTGCCCCCCCCCCCCCCCAGGGTGTAAAACAAACCTCGTGTTGCCTTTTGAATACCTTATTTAATAAGCTCCTTGAGTAGACTGGCAGGTGTGCATGAGGACATGAACTTGGGCTATGCCAGCCCATCTCCCAATGACACTTGAATTACCATCACTGAATTCCCCCCACAATGGGGGAGGGGGGAGAAAGAAAATTATCTTTGACCAGGAACTACTGACTAGCCATATAAATACTGGCTACACGAGCAGCTCTAGATCCTGGATTGGGGAATGCAGCAAGCAACTCGAGCGGTTTGCTTGATGGTACCCCCATCCATAAGTGTACCATGTACAAGGAGAACTGTAGCAAGGCTCCTTTGATATCTGCTTCCAAATAAACCACCAAAGGACCAGGGCAGTAGATGTCATAGAATCATAGAATTTACAGTACAGGAGGCCATTCAGCCCATCAAATCTGCACCAGCTCTTGGAAGGAGCACCCCACATCTCCACCCTATCCCCGTAACCCCACCCAACACTAAGGGCAATTTTGGGCAATTTAGCATGGCCAATCTGCCAAACCAGCACATCTTTGGACTGTGGGAAGAAACCCATACAGACTCCAGTGACCCAAGCTGGGAATTGAACCTGGGTCCCTGGAGCTGTGAAGCACTTGGTGCTAACCACTATGCTACCATGCTGCCCATGTGTGGAAATACCACCAGAAAGTTTCCCTCCAAACCCCACACCATCCTGACTTGAAAATATATCCCATTTTCCAATCATTACTGGGTGTACTGCGCCACACTGCAGTGTTTTGAAGGTGCCCTGTGCAAAATAATGTTTGCATCTAACATGACCTCCATCTGTACAATCGGTTTGATGTGGTTGTTGAAAGCTTTTGCTTCCCCATTTCAAATCTACTGCTTGACACCCCTTTGGAATCTTGGCCCATTTGAAAAGATACTTTTTAAAAAAAAAAAACAAAAAAAAAAAAAATCTACATTTACTATTTTTTTATTCCTTCTGTAGGGGCCATGCAGCATATGGCTCTGCAGTCAACCTGCTGGACAACAATACAGCTGTGGGAGCCACTTACTTTATGACTTTCCACACTGTACTGAAAACATCTGCTGATTACATTGCTGCTGCTGAGAATGCACATAGTCTAGCTGCAAACATCACTGAATCCATGGGCACTTCTCTCAAAGGCTATCGTGTCTTTCCATACAGGTAACTAACTTAATCTGAAGCCACATTCACTTCCCCAATCTTAATATGAGCAGTAAACTTGTGTACATCCAAAGGCTCTTTCAATAGTATTCCAGCTGGGGAGGACACTACCAACCATCCCCAATAGTAACGGGAAACAGAAAGGAAGGAACTTTGGGGGGTGGGAAATTGTTGGCATCCATTAATTAAGGAGGAAAGACATTTGGAAAGTCAAAATGCAATCTGTCAAGGTTTTGTGCAGGGTAAAGGACTAGTTCAAAGATGCAACGAGCCAAGTGACTATTGGGATCTATCCTGTAGATGTAGTATCTACTTCTAGACAACGTTTAGACCATAAGACATAGGAGCAGAATTAAGCCACTCTGCCTATTGAATGAATGGCAGAGCAGACTCCATCCTGGCTGAGATTTTCTCATTTTTTTCTTCCCCCCCCCCCCCCCCCCTCCATTCTCCTGCCTTCTCCCCATGATCCCCTTGTGCTGCAGTTAATACAAAGTGAAATGACTTTGGAATTGGGGGTGGTTTATTAGCTTGGATAGAAGACTGGCTAACTGACAAGGCAGTTGGGATAAATGGTCTGGTTGGCAAGATGTAATTAGTAGAGGGGAGAAATGAAATGACTTGGATGCAGGAAGATGGTCATATGGTCAAACTTGCGCTGTTCTGGTCACCACATTACTGGAAGGACTCTATTGCTCTGGAGTGGAGCTGGAAGGAGATTGGGTAGGTTGGGGTTAGTTTTCCTTTGGAACAAAGGCTGAGGGGTGACTTTGAGGGATAATATTGTTTCCCTTGGCGAGGAATCTAAAACCAGGGGCAGAAAGTGCAGAGGACATGAGAAACACCAGATAGCAAGTTTGGAATTCACTGCCTGAATTGGTTGTGGAGGCAGAGACTCTGGATCTGCACTACAGGACTATGGACTGGATGCAGGAAGGTGGCATTAGAAAGGGTACCCCTGTCCTTGGGCTGGCATGGACACAAATGGTCTCCCTTGCTTTGGTTGCAAATGGATATCTATTGATGGGTGAGTAAGCCAAAATTTGGTAGATGAGTGATATCCACATTGGTCAGAAGTGGAAAGGCAGAGGGATCTGGGTGTCCCTGTGCATGAATTGCAAAAAATTGGCATGCAGGTAATAAGAAGACAAACAAAATTTGGGCTTTTAAAAGTCCAAGGAATAAGAGTAAGTGTTGCTGCAACTGTAAAAGGCATTGGTGACTGCACCTGGAATGCCATGTAAAGTTTTCATCCCCTTGTTTGAGGAAGGATCATAGCATTTACAGCAGAGGCCATTCAGCCCATCAAGTATGCACCAGCCCTTGGAAAGAGCACCCCACTGAGTCCCACATCTCCACCCTATTCCCCCTGACCCCTGTAACCTATTAACTCCACCTAACTTTTTGGACATGAGGGCAATTTGGAATAGCCAATCCACCTAACCTGCACATCTTTGGATGAGAGCCAGCTCCAAGGAGGGTCACTTGATTCCAGAGGGATTTCTTGAAGAATGAGCCAGTTTAGGCTTATACTCATTGAGCTAAAATTGTGAAGGTATTCACAAAAGTAGATGTATTAAAGATGCATCTAGAATAACAGGTCATTTTTTGAATAACAGAAGAGCAAATTACTTGGTCATGGATCTGTAATTCACTCTCAATGTGATGGGTTATGGTAAGTAGTGAGACTGAGATTAGATCATCCATATTCTTACTGAATGATGGAATAAACATAGGTCATATACTGTAGTCATATTTGAGGACAAGGGATAATTTGCAGGAAATTTGGGCATGCCATTCTGGTCACATTACAGGAAGGACTTCATTGCTTGATTGGAGCTATTGACTGGGAGATTGGATAGGTTAGTTTTCCTTGGCACAAAGGCTGAAGGGTAAAATATGTTGCTATTTTAACACACTTTATCTATCTTGTCCACCTCTTCTCTCTCATGAGGATAGTGACCTATTAAGCTAGTGTTTCCAAGCTTGGCTTTTACCTCTACTTTTATTCCAACCTGAAATTGTTATGTTTACTTGCAGCTCCTGGGAATTTTGTTCAAAGGCACATAATAATAATCTTGTACTGTTTATTTACAGTGTGTTTTATGTATTTTATGAACAATATTTCACAATTGTGAAAGACACCATTTTCAACATCTGTATGTCACTGGGAGCTGTATTTATTGTGACTACAATCCTGCTGGGCTGTGAAATCTGGTCTGCTGCCATTGTCTGCATTACTATTTCTATGATAATCACAAACATGTTTGGAGTCATGTGGTTATGGAACATCAGCCTTAATGCAGTCTCATTAGTAAACCTGGTTATGGTAAGTGGATTACTTGGCATTTACATTTACATATCTGCTGTTTGTTTCCTGCTGATTTTGGTCTTTATGCCTGTTCCACACTGATCCATGTCATGCATTTTGTGATCTCTCATATCCTGATCTTTTGATGCTTTCCTCCAGTGGTGGAGAATCCCACTGGCTCACCAAGTGAAGGAGTTCTTCTCCTCCTCCTCCTCTTCCCCCCCCCCCCCCCCCCCCCACTTGCAGCAGAGGAAATTCCATCCCTGCATCCAGTCTGTCCAGCACAGAATTTTGTACATTTCCAACAGATTCCCTCAAGGCCCAGTTGACCCAATCTCATCCTAGCATCAGTCTGGCGAACCTCAACTGCACAATACTGGTGTCAATGGCCCTGTACAACTGCAGCCATCCTTGCTCCTATACTCCAATCTCAATGAAGGCCAACATATCACTTTCTTTGTTTGCTGTGCCTGCTTCCAGTGACTGGATACAAGAATGCCCAAGTCCTCATGAATATCCAGTCTTATCACCATTTAATTGTGCCACCTGTTTCTGTCACCGTATCTGTCAGCATCTATCGTGTATTTGCCTACTCAAACCTGTTACTATTAAATATTGTCAAATTAAAGCAGTTTGAGACTTGCAGGTTTCGAGTGAAGCTAGTAACTCCAAACTTTTACTAGCTGATGGTAGTGGGAAACTAGAATGCCCTTTTGGGGCATTATTCTGCCACTTCGGATCATTTGTGCTTAAACTGGCCACAAGATGGAGGAGCAGAAGTTGGCTATTTGGCCCATTGCATCTGCTCTGCTATTCAATGAGATCTGGCTGGTTGGAATCCTCAACTTCACTTTCTCACCACAGCCCCGATACTTGGATTCCCAAAGCACAGGTTCATATTGGCTAAATATTTTAATTTCAGCAATGCCATGAGTTGGAATACAGAATGGCAAATCATGTTTGGTTGAATGGTGTTACACTCTTGGGTGGGTTTCTCTACATACTTGAAACAGGTGATTAAATACACTCTCTATTCAGCTGAAGGAATATTGGGCTCTTATCTTGGGACAATGGATATTTGACAACTTTTTTCATTTCCTTGTAGTGCTGTGGTATTTCAGTTGAATTCTGTAGCCACATTGTTCGTGCATTTTCTGTCAGTATGAAGAAAACTAGGGTGCAGCGTGCTGAGGAAGCATTAGCAAATATGGGTAGTTCGGTAAGTACATTTACATATGCTATCAAACATCTGCTTATGGTTTTTAAACTGCTGCACACTTGCATTTTGGCCTCGCAAATGTACATGATCTGAACCTCTATTTTAAATTTGTTGGCAAAGCCACATTTGTACCTTAACTGCTTCAATCTGGTGTAGGTATTAATTTGGCCCACTATGGGATCCTCCAAGACTGGCAGTAGGTCTTTTACTGTAGCTGCAATACACAGATAATGAATTTTGTCTCTCCTAGGTATTCAGTGGCATCACATTGACTAAGTTTGGAGGTATTGTGATCCTGGCATTTTCCAAATCACAAATTTTCCAGATCTTCTACTTCAGGATGTACTTGGCAATTGTGCTTTTGGGAGCTGCTCATGGCCTTGTATTCCTTCCAGTATTGCTCAGTTACATAGGTAAGATTCATTGCAACATGTGTGTAATTCTCAATTCACTACAGGAACAGGCCTGTCAGCCCTCCAAGCCTGTGCTGATCATGATGCCTTAACTTCTGCCCTTCATCTGTATCCATCCAGATGCTGCTTTCACCTCTACCAGGCACCCACTACTCTCCTGCACATCTCCCTTAAACTTTACCCCCTCTCTCATTGAACCTGTGCTCCCTTGTAATTTACACTTCTCTAAGAAAAAGCCTCCTCTGACTATCCACCCTATTTATGACTCTTGAAATTTTGTAGATGTCAATCAGTCTCTCCTCAGCCTCCTAGGAAATTCAACGTCTCCTGCCAACATCCTGGTGAATCTTCTTTGCACTCAAAGCTTCCATGACCTTCAGATATGGTGACCAAGAACTGCATGCAATATTCCAAATGTGACCTAAAATTGTAGAAATACATGTTTTCCCAACTCTCCTGGCTGAAGGAGAGCATGCCATATGCTGCCTTGATCACTCTACCTGTGTTGCCACTTTAGGGAACTGTGTACCAGCACCCAGATCCCAAAGGGTTTCTACCATTTGGTATAATTCGTACCAAATTTGATCCTCCAAAATGCATCACATAAATTGTCCAGATTAAACTCCATCTGCCAAAGTCTCCAATCTATATATCCTGTTATCCCCTGCTATCAGCAACTTGCCAATCTGTCACCTGCAAAAGTAATCAGACCACCCATATTGGATCACTAGATCTCCATTCTGAAAAACACCCTTTCACCACTGTCTTCTATAATCAAGCCAGTTCTGTATCTATTGATTTCCTGACCTCCACCCATAATGTCTCATTAAAAGATCCCTCAACACAGCTGTATCTGCTCCCTAATCAGCAATGCAACTCCACCCCCCTCCCTGCTTCCTCCTTCTGTCCTGTCTAAAACACTGATATCCTGGAATGTTAAGCTGCCAATCCTGTATCTCCAACTGTCTCTGCAATTGCATCCTGGTTCCAGGCTCAGTTCATCTGTATACCTGTTATACTTTAAAGCAAACTTACTCCAGACCTACAGTCCCACTGAATCCTGGACTAGGGTATTGCTGGGATAGATTCTCCCTCTTGTATGGATATCGACTACAACAGAAGAGACTAGTTTCCATTGCAGAAAAGATTTACCAGGATTAGGGGTGATCTTGGGTCTGTAATATATTGAATGGTATAGATGAGTTAGATGGTCACCATCTCTTCCCAAAGGTAGGAAGTCTAAAACCAGAAGGGAGATGCAAAACAGTTAAGTGGGGTGTGTCTAGACATTTAAAGACCATTATATAGGCACGATGAGTGAGGGATATGGGCCAAATGTAGGCAATTTGGGACTAGCTTAGCATTAAAATCTGGACAGCATAGGCAAGTTGAGCTGATGCTGACTGACTATTTCATTGCAGCAGTCAGCAGCTGAAGATTTATGCTCCTGTCTTGGACCATATTCATAACTGAGTTTTATCCTGCAAATGTTGGCTTTCTACATCTAGCTAAAATTGATCACATTCATTTTCTAGAACATAGTTTAGACTTGGATGTTATACAGTTTAATGTTTTTGGATGTTATACTGGATTAATTAATTATTTTCTTTGTTTAGGACCACCAATGAACAAAGGGAAAGTTTTTGCACTGCACAACCACTACAAAGGCACTGAACGGGAGCGACTACTGAAATAAACATGGAGGACTAATCATCCTAAATGTGAAGGCACTGCAAGGGTACTGAACGGGAGCGACTGAAATAAACCAACCGGGTCTAAACATCCTAAATGTGAAGGATTTTGAACTACCTTTTTTAATGAGGTTGTGGTACTTTGAACTCAGGAAATTGGCTCGGTTTGCTTCAGCACAAACTTGTTTGGGTTCCCAACTGTGTCCAGTTTTATTGGATTAGTTATCTTGACTGCAGTTCTGTAAAACCAATTGCAATAATGCAACTTTTCCAGTTGACCTGTTTTGAAGAATGACACTGGGGAGTGACACTAATGCATATTTTTAATACATGCCAAAATTGTGTAGATATTTTTATGATCCTTTTTATAATGCACATTAATAAAGTTTAGCCATTCAGTAATAATAGTACATTGTTTTCTAAGTCTGTTCATAGAGCCAGATCCATGTTCATAAAGCCATTGTCAGAAGTGCTTGTTCGCCAAAAAGGGTTTTGAAATGGGTGATGTGTTCTTCACAATGCTCTCCTGAAAATAAAACGGCCCACAATGAGGTATGTGACCAGTATGTTGATGTCCCATTACTACAAATTGAGGGTGCCATTAACACAACTTATTCATGAGATGGGCATTTGACCTGGTCAGCATGTTGCCCATACCATTTGCCCTTTGGCTTATACCAATGCAGGCAAGTCAGGTGTCGCTAAAGGGACAAACTTTAATTCCAGATTTTTACGTGTGTTTTTTTTTGGCTATCTACCATGATGGGAATCTAAATCTGCGTCCCTGTACAATTACCCTGGCTCTGATTACCAGTCCACATGCTTTAATTTGCATTTGGTTTAATTTTGTCAATGCAACTTAAAATGAATAGTAAAATTCTAGCTGGAATTTAAAGATTCAAACTAGTTCCTCAAGTCCAAACATTAATGGGTGGGTGGGGGACTTTATATACTGCCTTATGACCAAGATATGGATAGAAAGTTGGTTAGTGGACAAAGTGGAGTTAGAATAATTTATTTTTTTTCTCCAGCAGGAGATGACTAGTTGGGCACCACCAGGATCTGTGCTGGGATTCCAACTGTTCACTTTTATATTAATTTGGGCAAGGAAACTATTCTCAACCATGTCTGATCCATCTCTTGCACATCTGCTCTTCCTTTCTTCTCATTCCCTCCCCCCCCCCCCCCCCCCCCAACCAGGATGGGGTCCCCTCATCCAACCCCACCAGCCTCCACATTCAGAATCATCAGCCAACTCTAGCATGATTCCGCCACCAAAAGACATCATCTTCTCCCTCACTCCAGCCACAATTCACAGGGACCATTTCCTCCAATATACCATGGGCTACTCCTACACACCACTTCCCATGATGCCTTTCCTTGTAATCACTCCATGAAACCGCAGACAGTGTAATCCTGCCCCTTTTTCTGCTTGCCATCCCAGGCCTAAAACAGTCAGCACTTCCCATGTTTCTCCAATCTGGTCTGCTGCTGCTCCCAATATGGTCTACTCTACATTGAGAGACTAAACACTGGCTGGGTGACCACTTTGCAGAACACTTCCAGTCCATTTTTGCAAGCAGGACCCAGACTTTCATGGTATTTCAACTTGCCATCCTATCCTTGGCTGGCCTGCAGTGTTCTAGTGCTCAGTGCAAAGTTACAGCCATCTGACTAATTTGGCTTCAGAGTGAACACTCCTCCACCTCCTGGTTTTTGCCACCCATCTGTTCCTAGTTGCACTTTTACACCTGTCATTCTCACATTCTCTTTTGTGCCAGCATCAGCACCCTTCCTAGTCTTAATCACTGCCACTTGCATCCCATTAGTTGTTCTCTATCAATCATTGCCCCAACAACTCCAGTGCGCCCCCCCCCCCCCCCCCCACGTATAGATCTGACCCTATTTCTAGTGTTGACAGAATCTCCAGACTCTAACATTGACAGCATTGGTCAAGAGAAGGGAGCCAGACTGTTGGTTGTCCAGTTTTTGTTTCAGATCCAGCAATTTGAACTAAATGGGTAAATTTGCAGATACAAAAGGGTGATCAGAGGATTGATGCATAATGTGGATAAATGTGATCCACTCAGGAGCAAAAAATAGGAAGGTGGGTTATTTTGAATGGATGTAAATTGAGGTAGATACTCCAACCTTGGCTGTCTTTGTGCAACCGGTGCTGAAAGTGCAGGTACAGCAGGCAGTAAAGAAGGCAAATGGGATGTTGGACTTGTAGCAATGATTTAGTAGTAAGGTTTACTAGTGTGTGTGTATATAAGGCAGATTTTACTAATAGGGCAGTGATGAGGCCTCAGCTGGAGTATTGTATGCAGTTTTGGTGGAGGGAGTGATCCCATGAGATGTTGAGTTAGGATTGTTTGGATTAGACCAGGTACATTCGATGTTCCTGATGGGGTAGCTCACATTAGTTCTAAAGGTTTATCCCTAAAACTATGACCCCTGACTGTAGGAAGGGGTATACAGTTTAATGGGTGATTCTTTCCTTCATTGGAAAGCTCCTCCAAATGAGGCAAACCAGGAGTAAGCTCTGGTAATGTGCAAGCAGACACCAAATTAATGACCTTAGCACTATACTAGAAGTGCAGAGGAGGCCTGTCAGCCCATCAAGCCTACACCAACCCAAGAGCCTTGACCTGCCCACCTAATCCCATTTGCCAGCAGTTGGCCCATGGCCTTCCTGGACAGGTGCTGGAATATGGCAACTAGGGGCTTTTCACAGTAACTTCGTTGGTGCCTATTCGTGACAATCGATTTTCAATGTTATGGATCCAGGAAAGTGAGGCATCCTGCCTCTACCATCCTCCCAGGCAATACATTCCAGACCATCACAACTCTTTGGAAAAGTTCTCTAATCCCCACTGAACCTCCCACCTTGAACTTGTGACCTTTCAACAAGGAACAGCTGCTACCTGTATGCTCTTCAACCAGTCATCCCCTCTTCAAAGAAAACAATCCAAGCCTATCCAACCTCTTCCATTGTGTCGAGGGATAATTGGGCATGGAGGAAAGATTCCAGTCAGGCTTTACCTACATTCCATGAAGATGGAGTAACTAATATAATTTGAAGGAATATTGTAATTGATAAGATGGTGCTGGCTACAGTGAACTGGGAAATTAGGTTAAGGAATCTGTCCAGATACAGTAGCAGATATTAGCGAGTTTCAGGCTAGATTCATTCCAGTGAGATACTTGGGGGAAAGACTGAACCATCCAGAAGGGTGGCTGGCTGAACAGAAAAGACTGACAGATTGAGGTGCTTTCTACAGAGGCTGGAAAATTATCAAAGAAATGGTGAATGAATTGAACAGGCTACCTCATTGTAGATCAGGATGCAAAATGGAGGGGAACCTGAAACTAGATAGTCCTCATCCTAGGATTGGAGCTAGAGTGGTAGTTGCATCTAGAGAGGCCACAGCAAGTTGTAAAATAGTGAATTTGACTCTAAAGGAAACTATAGGGCTTAACATGTCAGAAAAATTGCTGGAATCTATTTTGTCATAGCAAGTCACTAAAATCTCAATCTGAAAGGGATATAATGTTTGTCCAATTAATTTGGAGTTCTTTGTGGAAGTAACAAACAAGGGGAACATTTGGATGTGATATACTTGGATTTCCAGAGGCATTTGACAAGGTGCCACATCAATGGTTACGATGCAAAGCAAGGGTTTACGATGAGGACGTTAGCATGGAATAGAGGATTGGTCAGGAAACCAGCAAAAATGGGTAATTTTCCAAGTGGGAGTGCCACAGGAATCCACTATGTACAATTTATATTCGATTAGGATGGAAGGATCAAATGCACAGTTGCTAAATTTATTGATAAGAGTAGAAAAGTAAGTAGTGAAGAAGACATCCTTTAGTGTCTGCAAAGTGAGAAAGGCAAAGTTTAGCAAGATGGAGTACAATGCAGGAAAAATATCCATTTTGGCAGGAGATTGCAGAATGCAGAGGGATCTGGGTGGCTTGGTACATGAATCAATCAAAGTTAGTATAGACTTAAATGAAGTTACTGTGAAAAGCCCTTTGTTGCCACCTTCCAGCACCTGTTTGGGGAGGCCGGTACAGGGATGGAACCCACACTGCTGGTCTTGTTCTACATTACAAGCCAGCTGTTTAGCCCACTATGCTACCAGCCCCTCCCATATCTGGAACACTATATGGAATGTTAAACAGGAGTAGGCCCTTCGAGCCTGCTCCACTGTTCATTTTGATCATGGCTGATCGTTCAGTGACCTATTTGCACTTTCCCCCATATTTTCATCCCTTTTAACCCAAGAACTATATATAAATTCTTCTTAAACTGTTTTGGCCTAACATCTTTCTGTGGTAGAGAATTCCATAGGCTCACCACTCTCTGGGTGAAGAAAGTTCTCCATCTCAGTCCTACACGGCCTACCCCGTATCCTCGGACCCCTGGATGTGCACACACCCACCACCAGGAACATCCTTCCTGCATCTACCCTGTCCACTTACAGTTTTGGGTTTCTACAAGATCTTCCACACACAACCAACCCCCCCCCCCCCCCCCCCCCCCCCAAATGTTCTTCTGAATGCCGGCGAGCACAATCCTGACCGTCTCAAATCTCTCCTCGTACATCAGTCCCACTATTGTTACACACACTCCATAGCAAGAACATCCTTCCTCTGATAAGGAGATCAAAACACTAGCACTGCAGTTTCACAGGGACCCGGGTTTGATTCTGGCCTTGGGTGAGGGTGTTGAGTTTGTGTTGCGTGGGTTTTCTCTGGTTTCTTCACCGTTCACAGATGTGCAGATTAGGTAGTTTGGCCATGTTAAATTGCTCCTTAGTGTCCAAAGTTGTGCAGGTTAAGTGAAAGGGTTATTGGAGGGGGTAAGTGGAGTGCTCTTTCAGAGGGTCAGTGCAGACTCGATGGGCCGAATGGTCTCCTGCACTGCAGGGATTCTATGAAAACTGCACACAACATTCCAGGTGCAATCTTGCAAGACACCCCTGCTCCTGTACCAACATACCACACTCCTCCTTTATTAGTGTCACAACTAGGCTTACATTAACACTGCAAAGTTACTTCACTGCCTGCTTGCTTACTTTCAGAGACTGCTATACAAGGACCCCCAGGTCTCGATCTATAGAAATTCAGATAATCTGCCTTCCTGCTTTCCCTACCAAGTGGATAACCTCACATTTATCTACATTATACTTCATCTGCCATGCATTCTTGCACACTCGCTCAACTTATCCAAATCATGTTGTAGGATCTCTCCATCATTGTCACAGCTCATCTTCCCACCCAACTGTCATCTGCAAATTTGGAGATATTAAATTTAGCTCCCTCATCTAAGATCATTAATATATACTGTGAATAGCTGTGTCCATGCAGTGATACTAGTCACTGTGACACTTCAAAAAAGACACATTTATTCCTACTCTTCCTATACTCCATGACTGTGGAGTTTGCACTTTCTCCCTGTGTCTGTGTGGGTTTCATCCGGGTGCTCCGGTTTCCTCCCACAGTCCAAAGATGTGCAGGTTAGATGGATTGGCCATGTTAAATTGCCCCTTTGTGTCTAAAAGGTTAGATGGAGTTACTGGAATATGGAGGCGTGAGCTTAAGTAGAGTGGTCTTCCCAGGGGTCGGTGCAGACTCAATAGGCCGAATGGCCTCCTTTTGCACTGTAAATTCTATGAAATATCTCTATTCATTTGTAAGGTTCTTATTTCATCAGTGTAACTTACTACCCCACCTATTTTAGTGTCATCTGCAAATTTGGCTGCAGAATCTTCCATCCTGTATACAAGTTGTTAATATACACTGACACTCCACTAGTCACCCAGGAAAAGACCCATTTATCCCAACTCCATCTCCTGTCTGTCAGCCAATCTTCTATCCAAACAAATAAATTACCCCTAACCCCATGTGATCTAACCTTGTGTATGAACCTTAGATAGGCTAATGAGAGGTGAGGCCATATTGGATTTGGTACTGGGTAATGAACCAGGACAAGTGTTAGATTTGGAGGTAGGTGAGCATTTTGGTGATAGTGACCACAATTCGATTACGTTTACTTTAGTGATGGAAAGGGATAGGTACATAACGCAGGGCAAGAGTTATATCTGGGGGAAAGGCAATTATGATGCGATGAGGCAGGACTTAGGATGCATCGGATGAGGAGGGAAATTGCAGGGGATGGGCACAATGGAAATGTGGAGCTTGTTCAAGGAACAGCTACTGCGTGTCCTTGATAAGTATGTACCTGTCAGGCAGGGAGGAAGTGGTCGAGCGAGGGAACCATGGTTTACTAAAGCAGTTGAAACACTTGTCAAGAGGAAGGAGGAGGCTTACGTAAAGATGAGACCTGAAGGTTCAGTTAGGGCGCTCGAGAGTTACAAGTTAGCTTGGAAGGATCTAAAGAGAGTGCGAAGAAGAGCCAGGAGGGGACATGAGAAGTCTTTGGCAGGTAGGATCAAGGATAACCCTAAAGCTTTCTATAGATATGTCGGGAATAAAAGAATGACTAGGGTAAGAGTAAGGCCAGTCAAGGACAGTAGTGGGAAGTTGTGCGTGGAGTCCGAGGAGATAGGAGAGGTGCTAAATGAATATTTTTCGTCAGTATTCACGCAGGAAAAAGACAATGTTGTCGAGGAGAATACTGAGATACCGGCTACTAGACTAGAAGAGCTTGAGGTTCATAAGGAGGTGTGAGCAATTCTGGAAAGAGTGAAAATAGATACGTCCCCTGGGCTGGATGGGATTTATGTTAGGATTCTCTGGGAAGCTAGGGAGGGGATTGCTGAGCCTTTGGCTTTGATCTTTAAGTCATCTTTGTCGACAGGAATAGTGCCAGAAGACTGGAGGATAGCAAATGTTGTCCCCTTGTTCAAGAGAGTAGAGACAACCCCGGTAACTATAGACCAGTGAGCCTTACTTCTGTTGTGGGCAAAGTCTTGGAAAGGTTAATAAGAGATAGGATGTATAATAATCTGGAAAGGAATAATTTGATTAGAGATAGTCAACACGGATTTGTGAAAGGTAGGTCGTGCCTCACAAACCTTATTGAGTTCTTTGAGAAGGTGACCAAACAGGTGGATGAGGATAATGCAGTTGATGTGGTGTATATGGATTTCAGTAAAGTGTTTGATAAGGTTCCCCATGGTAGGCTATTGCAGAAAATACGGAGGCATGGGATTCAGGGTGATTTAGCAGTCTGGATCAGAAATTGGCTAGCTGGAAGACGACAAAGGGTGGTGGTTGATGGGAAATGTTCAGACTGGAGTCCAGTTACTAGTGGTGTAACACAAAGATCTGTTTTGGGGCCACTGCTGTTTGTCATTTTTATCAATGACCTGGAGGAGGGCGTAGAAGGATGGGTGAGTAAATTTGCAGATGACACTAAAGTCGGTGGAGTTGTGGACAGTGCGGAAGGATGTTACAAATCACAGAGGGACATAGATAAGCTGCAGAGCTGGGCTGAGAGGTGGCAAATGGAGTTTAATACAGAAAAGTGTGAGGTGATTCATTTTGGAAGGAATAACAGGAAGACAGAGTACTGGGCTAATGGTAAGATTCTTGATAGTGTGGATGAGCAGAGAGATCTCGGTGAACATGTACATAGATCCCTGAAAATTGCCACCCAGTTTGAGAGGGTTGTTAAGAAGGCGTATGGTGTGTTAGATTTTATTGGTAGAGTTTCGGAGCCATGAGGTCATGTTGCAGCTGTACAAACACTCTGGTGCGGCGTGCAGTTCTGGTCGCCTCATTATAGGAAGGATGTGGAAGCATTGGAAAGGGTGCAGAGGAGATTTACAAGAATGTTGCCTGGTATGGAGGGAAGATCTTATGAGGGAAGGCTGAGGGACTGGAGGCTGTTTTCGTTAGAGAGAAGAAGGTTAAGAGGTGACTTAATTGAGGCACACAAGATGATCAGATAGGGTGGACAGTGAGAGCCTTTTTCCTCGGATGGTGATGTCTAGTACGAGGGGACATAGCTTTAAATTGAGGGGAGATCGATACAGGACAGATGTCAACGGTAGGTTCTTTACTCAGAGTAGTAAGGGCGTGGAATGCCCTGCCTGCAACAGTAGTGGACTCGCCAACACTAAGGGCATTCAAATGGTCATTGGATAGACATATGGATGATAAGGGAATAGTGTAGATGGGCTTTAGAGGGGTTTCAAAGGTCGGCGCAATATCGAGGGCCGAAGGGCCTGTACTGCGCTGTAATGTTCTATGTGGCACCTTATCAAACACCTTCCAGAAGTTCACATATACAACATCTACTGGATCCCCATTATCCACTTGGCTTGTTAAGGCAAGGGTAGGTGGAGTTAAGGTCAGAGGAGAATGAGATTTTCCAATGATTACACTGAATTACCTACTCCTTATGCTCATGTGCTTCAATACACTTGAAGATTACTGCTCATTTAAGACCACCCTCGTTTGAGGAAAACTACTTCTCTAATCTTTTGAAATAGCGGTTAATGCACCTTTTTTGTAGTAATGGGACTATTCTCCCTCCCTACCACCATGCCGAAAGTAATCTGTATTTACCTGGTGTAAAATGTGAACTTCCCCGTAACCTCTGATTCCTTTGCTCAAAGAATTTGAAGGTGGTGTAGAACAGCATTGCATCTCCAGTCTGCCTTGCTGCATCCAAGAACTTGCGTGCTGAGATATTATCATGGCTGCCAACACTTCGAACAAACCGCAGTGCACCTAGAACCTGGTGTTTGGATAGTAAAACTTCCACAATCTCATCGTTGGCTGTGGAGAGTCTCTGCAATAGTGGAATTTCAAAAACTATTCATCCTGAGCCAAGTCAATCACATTACCAACAAGAGTACAATGCATACAGTGTTAGTGCTTTCTAGAATGAGAAATTGCTTTGTCAACATTAATTTTGCATTGTTGATTAGATGGAAAGAATGACTACAGTAAATCGCCATTCATTTAGCATGTCGTTATCTCTTTTATTGAACAGCCAGGTGAGAGACCGACTGCCAAAAGACAGTTTGCTACAAAACTTTACTTGTGAAAAGCGAGCCATGGATTCAGACGATAGACTATTAGTTTGCAGTGATTTTTATTCATTTGTGGGATGTCACTGGCAAGGTCAGCATTTATTGCCTATGCCTAATTGCATTTGGTAGGTGATGGTGAGACACCACCTTGAACCGTTGCAGTCCATGAGGTGTCGGTAGACCCAGAGTTCTATGAGAAAGGAGTTACATTCTGACACTGATAGTGTGCGCCCTGGAGGAAACTTGCAGGTTGTCGTGTTCCCATGTGTATGCTCCCTTTAGGTAGTAGAGGTCACAGGAGGTTTGGCAAGTGGCAGTGTGCATCATGTAGATGGTGTTGCTGCCAGTGTGGACCAGTGGTGGAGGAATTGTTGTTTATGGAAGGGGTGCTAATCAAGCAGCTTGCTTTGTCCCAGATGGTGTCGAACTGGAGTGTTGGCGTTGCATTCATTCAGGCAAGCAGAGAGTATTCTGTCACACTTCTGACATGTGCCTTGTAGATAGTGGAAAGGTTTTGGGAAGTCAGGGGGAGTTACTCACCACAAAATTCCAAGACTTCTACAGATGTGCCATAGCCCGGGACCGCAAGGAACTGCAGAGTGTGGTGAACTCACACAAGCTTGCCATCCTCCCATAGATTCTGTATACATCTCCCGCTGCCTCAAAGGCAGACAGCATTGTCAGAGACCCCTCACATCCAGACTTTGCCCTCTTCCAGACCCTCCCATCAGGCAGAAGATACAGAAGTCTCAAGACCCGAACATCCAGACATAGGAACAGCTTCCTCCCCACGGCTACCAGTTTCCTCAATGACTCTCCCTTGGACGGATCTGTTCCCTGTAAGAACACTATTCACAACGCCCTGTGCTGCTCTTGTTTGGCCCTTGTTCTGCACTGTAACCAATCACTATTTATTGATGTACCATTGTCAATGTCGTCTGTTGATTATTCTTTTGTCTACTATGTACGTACTGTGTACATTCCCTTGGCCGCAGGAAAATACTTTTCACTGTACTTCAGTACATGTGACAAGAAATGTCAATCAAGATGGTTATTGACTGGAACTAAATGACAAGTAACATTTTGCCACAAAGCAGTCCAAGTAGCAAACGTACAGTCTTGCTGCATGTGTACACAAACTACATCATTCTCCCAAGAGCTGCAGGTACTGAAAAGTCTGCAATAAATATCCCCACTTCTGACTTTGTGATTGAGGGAAGGTCACTGAAGTATCTAAAAATGATAAGGCCCAGGTTCCACACTGAGGAACTCCCTCAGGAGATGCCCTAGGACTGAGATGATTTCCTCCAACTATTTTTTATTTCCTTTTTTTATAAATTCATTTTTTCCAATGAAGGGGCAATTTAGCGTGGCTAATCCACCTACCCTGCACATCTTTTCGGTTGTGGGGGCGAAACCCACGCAAACACAGGGAGAATGTGCAAACTCCAGACAGGCAGTGACCCAGAGCCGGCATCGAACCTGGGACCTCGGGCGCAGTGAGGCAGCAGTGCTAACCCACTGTGCCACCGTGCTGCCCTATTCTAACAACTATAACCATCTTCCTTTGTGCTAGGTACGACTCAAACCAGAGGAGTGTGTTTCTCTATCACCCACCCGATTTCCATTGACTCCAATTTTGTTAAGGCTTCTTGATACCACACATTCATTAGCATAACCCAACAGGAATCTATTGAGGAAACTATGTTAACCATGATATATTATGAAGCTACATAATCAAAAGTAGAAATTCTGGCATTAGCAGCTATACTGATAATCTTTACTTGTTAGATTTCTATGAGATTTTGTTTAAAGGGGTGAGTGAGGGCAAGGTCCTATTTATTTATTAGAAATTGAACGTTAAATTTTGTGCAGTGTTTGAAGCCTTGGATCGTATTGGTGTGGACATTGATAATTCTTGAAACGTAGCATTCATTTTTGAAGCAAGTGATGTACCTCATAGGTGAGCTTGGAAGTGTATACCATGGCAACAGAATACAACCACTGCCCTAGCCATAGTGTTATTTCTTGCTGTTTCGATTGCTTTTTATTTGCATATCGAGACAGGACTACCTCAGAGCAGTATTTTATTTGCTTTTTTTTTTTAAAAACAAAAGTCAGCCGGTCGATTGTTTCAGAAGTTTATCACCCCAGCACCTCCACTGGTAGTGTCCCAGAAATGAATTTTAAAAATACCCAATGACTGTGGAGGGAATCTTGACCCAAATCATTGCTGACAAGGCGTACAAGAGCATCAGTGCATTTCAGGGAAAGCTGGATAAACAAGAAGGATAAAATCAAGGAAGTTAATGAGGGCAGGAGGAGACAATGGAGATGGAACAACAACACTGGCAATAAATAAGTGTTGTAACTTCAATATAACAAGCAGAAACCATTTAGCCATGGACAGTCTACCTGGTACAGATATTTGGGTTCAGCATGGTAAGAGTGGATACATACGGTATATGCTTGAAACAGTTCCCCATCACAGCTCTTTGAATCATCACAAGATGTTGCATGGTCAATTCATTCTTATATCATCGTGTGAAGGTTTCGCATTTATTTTCTTCCATTTCTTCCTGAACTGGAACACCTTGTGCGGGACTGTCCTTTATTACTTCACACCAGTGACTAATTTGGAATTGTGACTGAGTGTCTGCATTCCATTATGTGGCAGGGGAAGAACCAAACATAATGTTCCCTCGACTGTTGGTCACGTGTAAGTGTTTTGGGTAGGGGGACAATTCACAGAATTGTCCCGATTGAAAGCAGGTGCTTCTCGAGACTGAAACCAGTGTTTTCTTGATCCCAACAGTTTACAATCAAACATTGCTTGCTCAGCATTAGAGAAAGTGTCTGAGCCATAATATTAACCATTTCACTTGGGGCTATTAAAATCACACGTGTCCAATTCATGAGTTACACAGCTGCTGCATTGGATACATAATAACTTGCATTTATACAGCAGCGTTAACATAATAAAATATCCAAAGGAGTTTTACAGGAGTGATTATCAAACAAATTTGACACTGACCTCCAAAAGGAGATATCAAGACAGATGACAAAAAGCCCAATCAACAAAGTCCAAAATTTGTAAGGCTTTGGGGAAAGAGAAGCATTTTCAAGAAGACAGCACAGACGTGATGTGCCAAACTGCCTTGAGGTGTGCTGTATGATTCTCTGATTGTGCAATGGATTATTTAAGAGAATGGCTAAATGGACACAATCTATTTTAAGCCAAACTTGCTTGACCAAGGGTTTAAGTTATAAAGAATCCATCAATTGACATTAAATTCTGACCAAACCAGGCTGTCTTATAGGGCCCTTTGGGAGGGTGGTCACGATTAAGTGAGAAAGATGCTGCCAGAAAGCATTAAGGGATTATTTCACCCCCAATGTGAGCTCCTACCTTCAGCATGTCCAGGGAGAGTTGATGTGCAGGAGGGTAGGTGCTCTCCAGCGATAGAAGCAGACAGGCCTGGAACATAAAAGCACATCTAAAATCAATATCTTTTTTTCCAAAATTGAACGTGACTGTTATGCATTTATTGAATGGGAATGTTAGATAGATAGATAGATAGATAGAACAGTACAGCACTCGTGGTGAGTACGGGACTGATTCCGAGAGTGGAGGAGGCCGAGTATTCGGCCATTGCAATCTCCGACCACGCTCCGCATTGGATAGAGTTGGAGATGGGGGAGGTGCGAGACCAACGTCCGTTGTGGCGGTTGGATGTGGGGTTGTTGGCGGAGGAGGAGGTGTGTAGGAGGGTCCGGGCAAGTATTGAGGGGTACCTTGAGGTGAATGATACGGGGGAGGTTCAGGTGGGGATGGTCTGGGAAGCCCTGAAGGCAGTAATTCGTGGGGAGCTGATATCCATCCGGGCACACAGGGAGAGGAGCGAGAGGAGTGAGAGGGATAGACTGGTGGGAAAGATGCTGGAGGTGGACAGGAGGTATGCAGAGGCACCAGAGGAGGGACTGTTGGGGGAGAGGCGCAGCCTGCAGGCTAAATTTGATTTGCTGACCACTAGAAAGGCGGAGGCACAGTGGAGGAAGGCACAAGGGGCAGTGTATGAATATGGTGAAAAGGCGAGTAAGATGCTGGCTCATCAGCTCCGTAAGCAGGATGCGGCTAAGGAGATTGCTGGAGTGAGAGACAAGAGTGGGAATGTGGTGCGGAAGGGGGTAGAGGTGAATGAGGTCTTCAAGGACTTTTACGGGGAACTGTACCGGTCGGAGCCAACGGGGGAGAGGAGGGGAATGGAGAGGTTCCTTGACAGGCTTTCTTTCCCGAAGGTGCAGGTGGAGAAGGTGGAGGGGCTGGGTGCGCCGATTGAGCTGGAGGAGCTAGTTAAGGGGATCGGACAGATGCAGTCAGGGAAGGCACCGGGGCCGGATGGGTTCCCGGTGGAATTTTATAAAAAGTTTGTGGACCTAGTGGGCCCCTTGCTGGTGCGGACACTCAACGAAGCGTGGGAAGGGGGAACTTTGCCCCCGACGATGTCACGGGCGCTGATCTCGTTAATTTTAAAGAAGGACAAGGACCCCCAGCAGTGTGGTTCATACAGGCCCATATCTCTCCTCAACGTGGATGCTACGGTGCTGGCAAAAATCCTGGCCACCGGGATAGAGGACTGTGTGCCAGGGGTTGTGCATGAGGACCAGACAGGTTTTGTGAAGGGAAGGCAGCTGAACACGAATGTGCGGAGATTGCTGAATGTCATTATGATGCCAGCGATTGAGGGGGAGGCAGAGATAGTGGTGGCGCTGGATGCGGAGAAGGCCTTCGATAGAGTGGAGTGGGGGTACCTATGGTAGGTGTTGGGGAGGTTTGGATTTGGTGAAGGGTTCATTAGATGGGTAAGGCTGTTATATGAGGCCCCGATGGCGTGCGTGGCTATGAATAGGAGGAGGTCGGAGTACTTCCGGCTTTACCGAGGGACCAGGCAGGGTTGCTCCCTGTCCCCCTTGTTGTTTGCACTGGCAATCGAGCCGCTGGCGATGGCATTGAGAGATTCAGAGAGGTGGAGAGGCTTGGTGCGAGGTGGAGAGGAACATAGGGTGTCGTTGTATGCCGACGACCTGTTACTGTATGTGGCGGACCCGGTGGGAGGGATGCCGGGAGTGATGGAGTTACTAGCCGAGTTTGGGACCTTCTGAGGTTATAAATTAAACTTAGGCAAGAGCGAGGTGTTTGTGGTGCACCCTGGAGACCAGGAGGAAGGAATTGGTAGGCTCCCGCTTAGGCAGGCAGGGGAGAGCTTTAGGTACCTGGGGGTGCAAGTGGCCAGGGACTGGGGGACTCTCCACAAGCATAACTTTACCAGACTGGTAGATCAGATGGAGGAGGAGTTCAGGAGGTGGGACATGCTGCCATTGTCGTTGGCGGGGAGGGTGCAGTCCGTCAAAATGACAGTGCTTCCGAGGTTCTTGTTCCTTTTTCAGTGCCTGCCCATATTTATCCCCAGGGCCTTCTTTAGGAGAGTGACCGGCAGTATTCTGAGCTTTGTGTGGGCACATGGGACTCCGAGAGTGAGGAGGGTGTTCCTGGAGCGAGGAAGGGATAGAGGCGGGCTGGCGCTGCTCAACCTTCTGGGGTACTATTGGGCAGCCAATGTGTCAATGATGCGTAAATGGGTGATGGAGGGGGAGGGGCGGCGTGGAAAAGAATGGAGATGGCGTCATGTAGAGGTACGATCCTGGTTGCCATGGTAACGGCACCGTTGCCGCTCTCCCCTAAGAGGTTTACCACAAGCCCGGTGGTGGCGGCGACCCTAAGAATCTGGGGACAGTGGAGACGGCATCGGGGGGAAACAGGGGGCTCGATGGAGGCTCCACTGGGTGGCAACCATCGGTTCATCCCAGGGAACAAGGATGGGGGATTCAGGGGGTGGCAAAGGGCGGGCATCAGTAAATTGAGGGGCCTGTTTATTGGCGGGAGGTTTGCGTGCCTGGGGGAACTGGAAGATAAATTTGGCCTTCCCCAGGGGAACATGTTCAGATACCTGCAGGTAAAGGCGTTTGCTAGGCGACAGGTAGAGGGATTCCCTTTGCTGCCCTCGCAGGGGACGATGGACAGAGTGCTTTCGGGGGTGTGGGTAGGAGAGGGGAAGGTGTCTGACATCTATAAGGTAATGCAGGAGGTGGCGGAGTCGTCAGTGGAGGAGCTGAAGGCTAAATGGGAGGAGGAACTCGGGGAGCAGATAGAGGACGGGACTTGGGTGGAGGCCTTGGAGAGAGTCAACTCTTCCTCCTCATGTGCGAGGCTTAGTCTCATCCAATTTAAGGTGCTGCACCGGGCCCACATGTCCGGGACTAGGATGAGTAGGTTCTTCGGGGGTGAGGACAGGTGCACCAGATGTTCGGGGAGTCCTGCGAACCACGCCCATATGTTCTGGGCATGCCCAGCACTGGAAGAATTCTGGAAGGGGGTGGCGGGGACGGTGTCGAGGGTGGTTGGATCCAGGGTCAAACCAGGGTGGGGACTCGCGATTTTTGGAGTTGCGGTAGAGCCGGGAGTGCAGGAGGTGAAAGAGGCCGGTGTCCTGGCCTTTGCGTCCCTAGTAGCCCGTCGAAGGATTCTGTTACAATGGAAGGATGCAAGGCCCCCAAGCGTGGAGACCTGGATCAGTGACATGGCGGGATTTATAAAATTGGAAAATGTCAAATTTGCCCTGAGAGGATCAATACAAGGGTTCTATAAACGATGGCAGCCTTTTCTGGACTTCCTGGCTCAGAGATAGGTAACTGGGTCAATAGCAGCAGCAACCCGGGGGGGGGGGGGGGGGGGGGGGGGGCATTATAGTAGTGTTTATTCTGTAACTGTATAGTGTGTTAATTTGCGTTGTTGTTAAAATGCTGGGTTGTTCATGGGGATGGGGCGAATGCATATGATTGTTAATATTATTGTTATTTTCGGTATTTTACTAAGGTGCGTCAATGTTGTATAAAATCAAAATTTCTCAATAAAAATTATTTTTTAAAAAAAAGAACAGTACAGCACAGAACAGGCCCTTCGGCCCTCGATGTTGCGCTGAGCAATGATGACCCTACTCAAACCCACGTATCCACCCTATACCCGTAACCCCAACAATCCCCCCCCCCCCCCCCCTAACCTTACTTTTTAGGACACTGCGGGCAATTTAGCATGGCCAATCCACCTAACCCGCACATCTTTGGACTGTGGGAGGAAACCGGAGCACCCGGAGGAAACCCACGCACACACGGGGAGGACGTGCAGACTCCGCACAGACAGTGACCCAGCCGGGAACCGAACCTGGGACCCTGGAGCTGTGAAGCATTTATGCTAACCACCATGCTACCGTGCTGCCCCACACACCTCCCACATGGTTTAAATACTGCCCTCAGTGGATCACACATCTACCTTGGAGAGGATAGTGAGAGATAGGGAGGGACACGTGAGAGGATGAATTGGGGTCATAAAGAGTACCATCTGCAAGAACCTGTATTTATAGGTGTTTTAAGGTACTTTACAGGAGAGTTATCAAACAAAATTTGACACCAAGCCGCATAATATTAGAGCAGGTGACCAAAAGCGGCATCAAAACATTAGGTTTAAGGAGGATAGGATCAGGGAGACAATTCCTGAGTTTAGGGTCTCAACAACTCGAGGAATGGCCACCAGTAGTGGAGCGATGGAAATTTGTGGTGCACAAGGGGTCAGAATAGGAGGAGCAGAGAGATCAGAGAGGGTTGTAGGGCTGGAGGGGAGAGATCAGAGAGGGTTGTAGGGCTGGAGGGGAGAGATCAGAGAGGGTTGTAGGGCTGGAGGGGAGAGATCAGAGAGGGTTGTAGGGCTGGAGGGGAGAGATCAGAGAGGGTTGTAGGGCTGGAGGGGAGAGATCAGAGAGGGTAGTAGGGCTGGAGGAGGGAGATCGGAGAGGGTTGTAGGGCTGGAGGAGAGAGATCGGAGAGGGTTGTAGGGGAGAGATCGGAGAGGGTTGTAGGGCTGGAGGGGAGAGATCGGAGAGGGTTGTAGGGATGGAGGACAGAGATCGGAGAGGGTTGTAGGGGAGAGATCGGAGAGGGCTGTAGGGGAGAGATCGGAGAGGGTTGTAGGGCTGGAGGAGAGAGATCGGAGAGGGTTGTAGGGCTGGAGGAGAGAGATCGGAGAGGATTGTAGGGGAGAGATCGGAGAGGGTTGTAGGGCTGGAGGGGAGAGATCGGAGAGGGTTGTAGGGGAGAGATCAGAGAGGGTTGTAGGGCTGGAGGGGAGAGATCGGAGAGGGTTGTAGGGGAGAGATCAGAGAGGGTTGTAGGGCTGGAGGAGAGAGATTGGAGAGGGTTGTAGGGCTGGAGGAGAGAGATTGGAGAGGGTTGTAGGGCTGGAGGAGAGAGATCGGAGAGGATTGTAGGGGAGAGATCGGAGAGGGTTGTAGGGCTGGAGGGGAGAGATCGGAGGGTTGTAGGGATGGAGGACAGAGATCGGAGAGGGTTGTAGGGGAGAGATCGGAGAGGGCTGTAGGGGAGAGATCGGAGAGGGTTGTAGGGCTGGAGATGAGATCAGAGAGGGTTGTAGGGCTGGAGGAGATATCAGAGTAGGTTGTAGGGCTGGAGGAGAGAGATCGGAGAGGGTTGTAGGGGAGAGATCGGAGAGGGTTGTAGGGGAGAGATCAGAGAGGGTTGTAGGGCTGGAGGAGAGAGATTGGAGAGGGTTGTAGGGCTGGAGGAGAGAGATCGGAGAGGATTGTAGGGGAGAGATGAGAGAGGGTTGTAGGGCTAGAGGGGAGAGATCAGAGAGGGTTGTAGGGTTGGGGGAGAGAGATCGGAGAGGGTTGTATGGCTGGAGAGGAGAGATCGGAGAGGGTTGTAGGGCTGTAGGGCTGGAGGAGAGAGATCGGAGAGGGTTGTAGGGCTGGAGGAGAGAGATCGGAGAGGGTTGTAGGGCTGGAGGGGAGAGATCGGAGAGGGTTGTAGGGGAGAGATCAGAGAGGGTTGTAGGGCTAGAGGGGAGAGATCAGAGAGGGTTGTAGGGTTGGGGGAGAGAGATCGGAGAGGGTTGTATGGCTGGAGGGGAGAGATCGGAGAGGGTTGTAGGGCTGGAGGATAGAGATCAGAGAGGGTTGTAGGGCTGCAGGAGAGATCGGAGAGGGTTGTAGGGCTGGAGGAGAGATCAGAGAGGGTTGTAGGGCTGGAGGAGAGATCAGAGAGGGTTGTAGGGCTGGAGGGGAGAGATCGGAGAGGATTGTAGGGGAGAGATCGGAGGGGGTTGTAGGGCTGGAGGAGAGATCAGAGAGGGTTGTAGGGCTGGAGGAGAGATCGGAGAGGATTGTAGGGGAGAGATCGGAGAGGGTTGTAGGGCTGGAGGAGAGATCAGAGAGGGTTGTAGGGCTGGAGGAGAGATCAGAGAGGGTTGTAGGGGAGAGAGATCGGAGAGGGTTGTAGGGCTGGAGGAGAGATCAGAGAGAGTTGTAGGGCTGGAGGAGAGAGATCGGAGAGGGTTGTAGGGCTGGAGGAGAGAGATCGGAGAGGGTTGTAGGGCTGGAGGATAGAGATCAGAGAGGGTTGTAGGGCTGCAGGAGAGATCGGAGAGGGTTGTAGGGCTGGAGGAGAGATCAGAGAGGGTTGTAGGGCTGGAGGAGAGATCAGAGAGGGTTGTAGGGCTGGAGGGGAGAGATCGGAGAGGATTGTAGGGGAGAGATTGGAGGGGGTTGTAGGGCTGGAGGAGAGATCAGAGAGGGTTGTAGGGCTGGAGGAGAGATCGGAGAGGATTGTAGGGGAGAGATCGGAGAGGGTTGTAGGGCTGGAGGAGAGATCAGAGAGGGTTGTAGGGCTGGAGGAGAGATCAGAGAGGGTTGTAGGGGAGAGAGATCGGAGAGGGTTGTAGGGCTGGAGGAGAGATCAGAGAGAGTTGTAGGGCTGGAGGAGAGATCAGAGAGGGTTGTAGGGGAGAGAGATCGGAGAGAGTTGTAGGGCTGGAGGAGAGATCAGAGAGAGTTGTAGGGCTGGAGGAGAGATCAGAGAGGGTTGTAGGGCTGGAGGAGAGATCAGAGAGGGTTGTAGGGGAGAGAGATCGGAGAGGGTTGTAGGGCTGGAGGAGAGATCAGAGAGAGTTGTAGGGCTGGAGGAGAGAGATCGGAGAGGGTTGTAGGGCTGGAGGAGAGAGATCGGAGAGGGTTGTAGGGCTAGAGGAGAGATCGGAGAGGGTTGTAGGGGAGAGAGATCGGAGAGGGTTGTAGGGCTGGAGGAGAGAGATCAGAGAGGGTTGTAGGGCTGGAGGAGAGAGATCGGAGAGGGTTGTAGGGCTGGAGCAGTGATCGGAGAGGGTTGTAGGGCTGGAGGAGAGAGATCGGAGAGGGTTGTAGGGCTGGAGCAGCGATCGGAGAGGGTTGTAGGGGAGAGATCTCACAGGGTTGTAGGGCTGGAGGAGAGAGATCGGAGAGGGTTGTAGGGCAGGAGCAGCGATCGGAGAGGGTTGTAGGGGAGAGATCTCACCGGGTTGTAGGGCTGGAGGAGATGCACTATATAACTGCAAGTCTTTCTTCGTCTTTTTGCTTTAACTTGGACCCCTCTGGAATTCTTTTACATCCAAAATATTTGTGATTATGACATCTAATAATAAAAATTGAAAATGCTGGAAATACTCAGCAGGTCTGACAGCATATGTGGACAGAGAAAACAGATTTAATGTTTCAGGTCTGTGACCCTCCACCAGAACTGGGAAATCTACCAACAGTGAGGGAACCAACAAGAGGGAAAATCTGCTTCACCTCGTCCATACCAATCTACCTGTTGCCGATGCATCTGTCCATGATAGTATTGGTAAGAGTTACCAACCACTTGGACCTTGTGGAGACAAAATCCCATCTTCACATTGACAATGCCCTCCATCGTGTTCTGTGGCACTACCACTGTGCAAAATGGGATAGACTTCAACAGATCTAGCAACTCAAGACTGGGCATCAATGAGGCGCCATGGGCCATCAGCAGCAGCAGAATTGTATTCCACCACAATCTGTAACGTCATGGCCCTCACTCGTATATGCCACCATGGTCACAGACTTCATGAGTAACTATGTCGAAGATTGCGTGCCAAAGAAGGGAGTACATGCGTTCCTCAACCGGAAACCATGGTTTAACGATAGATTCACTCCATACTGAAGGCCAGGTCTGAGGCGTTCAAGACAGGTGATCCTGACCTATACAAGAAATCCAGTTATGACCTCCGCAAAGCCATCAGAAACGCTAAGAGGCAATACCAGACTAAGCTAGAGTCACAGACTAACAACATGGATCTCGTCGGTTGTGGCTACAAAGCAAAGCCAAGTAGAATTTCTGTCAACAGAGTACACCTCCTCGATGAACTCAGTGTATTCTATGCTCTTTTCAAGCAGGAATCCAACAAACCATTGTCAACTGCCCCGAAAGCCTCGGACACACCCACACCTCCCGTCACAGTCTCAGAAGTCAGATCGGCTTTCTTGAAAGTTCACCCACGGAAAGCAATGCTACCCTAGCCAACCGCACCCGATGTGGTCATCAACAGTGCAACCAAGCGGCAATTACTCAACAATAACCTGCTCACTGACGCTCAGATTGGGTTCCACCAGGGTCACTCAGCTCCTGACCTCATTGCAGTCTTGGTTCAATCAAACATGGACAAAGAGCTGAATGCTACTGTAGGAGTTCCTCAGGGTAGTGTTCTGGGCCCAACTATCGTCAGCTGATTCATCAATGACCTCACTTCCATCATAAGGTCAAAGTGGGAATGTTTGCAGATGACTGCACAATGTTCAGCACCATTAGCAACTCCTCAGATAATGAAGCAGCCCATGTCCAAATGCAGCAAGACCTGGACAATATCCAGGCTTGGGCTGACAAGTAGCAAATTACATTTGTGCCACACAAGTGCCATGCAATGATTATCTCCTATAAGAGAGGATTTAACCACCGTCCTTGACATTCAATAGCATTACTATCGCTGAAACACCCGCAATCAATATCCTGGGGGTTACCATTGATCAGAAACTGAACTGGACTAGCCATATTAATATTGTGGCTACCAGGGCAGGTCAAAGGCTGGGAATCCTATGGCGAGTAACTCATCTCCTGACCCCCGAAAGCCTGTCCACCATCTACAAGGCACAAGTCAAGAGCGTGATGGAATACTCTCCACTTACCTGGATGAGTGCAGCTCCAACAACACTCAAGAAGCTCGACACCACCCAGGACAAAGCAGCCCCACTTGATTGCTCCCCCTTCCACAAACATTCACTCCCTCCACCACCGACGAACAATGGCAGCCGTGTGTACCATCTACAAAGATGCACTGCAGTAACTCACCAAGTTTCCTTAGAAGCACATTCCAAACCCACGACCACTGACATCTAGAAGGACAAGAGCAGCAGATACCTGGGAACCCCACCACCTGGAGGTTCCCCTCCAAGTCACTCACCACGATGACTTGGAAATATATCAGCCATTTCTTCACTGTCGCTGGAGCAACATCCTGGAACTCCCTTCCTAACAGTACACCTCAAGGACGACAGCGGTTCAGAAAGGCAACTCACCACCACCTTCTAAAGCAGGGGTGGGCAAACTTTTCCGTGCAAGGGCCACATTCAGAAATTCACAATTTTAAAGGGCCGCATAGTATATTAAGTAAAATAATTAATATTTAAAATAGCCAAAATAAAAGGTTTTTAAAGAAAAAAGCAATTAATTTTTA
The DNA here is from genome assembly GCF_902713615.1 of Scyliorhinus canicula. Lineage (NCBI taxonomy): Eukaryota > Metazoa > Chordata > Chondrichthyes > Carcharhiniformes > Scyliorhinidae > Scyliorhinus > Scyliorhinus canicula. The sequence continues at coordinate 4,316,420 of NC_052155.1, read as the reverse complement.
TTAATTAATATTTTAAAGTAGAAACTTTACATGAAACACATTTATTTGAAAAACAAAGTAACTCAGTTTAAAGAAAAAAAAGCAATTAATTTTTATTAATTAATATTTTAAAGTAGAAACTTCACATGAAACACATGTTGTGCCGAGCAATGATCACCCTACTCAAGTAACGTATCCACCCTATACCGGTAACCCAACAGCACCCCCCCCCCCCATTATGACTTGATCTTGGTGGGCCGCATGCGGCCCGCGGGCCGTAGTTTGCCCACCCCTGTTCTAAAGGGTAACTAGGAATGGACAATAAATGCTGTCCAAACCAGCGATACACATCCCAAAAATGAATAATTTTAAAAATCCCATGAAAGACAAAAAAATGAGAATGGATGGAAAAAGGAACAAGAGAGGCATCTGTGACCGTCGGAGGCTCAGAAAGATTAAACAACAAAAGGGATTATTGTGCTAGACCAAAGCAAATAATAATGGGACAAGGAACAAAAGATGTTATTTGGAGACCGGACCTGACCCCAACGTTGGTTAGGATGCCGGACCCGACCCCAACGTTGGTTAGGATGCCGGACCCGACCCCAACGTTGGTTAGGATGCCGGACCCGACCCCAACGTTGGTTAGGATGCCGGACCCGACCCCAACGTTGGTTAGGATGCCGGAACCGACCCCAACGTTGGTTAGGATGCCGGAACCGACCCCAACGTTGGTTAGGATGCCGGACCCGACCCCAACGTTGGTTAGGATGCCGGACCCGACCCCAACGTTGGTTAGGATGCCGGACCCGACCCCAACGTTGGTTAGGATGCCGGACCCGACCCCAACGTTGGTTAGGAATCCGGACCCGACCCCAACGTTGGTTAGGATGCCGGACCCGACCCCAACGTTGGTTAGGATGCCGGACCCGACCCCAACGTTGGTTAGGATGCCGGACCCGACCCCAGCGTTGGTTTGGATGCCGGACCCGACCCCAACGTTGGTTAGGATGCCGGACCCGACCCCAACATTGGTTAGGATGCCGGACCCGACCCCAACGTTGTTAGGATGCCGGACCCGACCCCAACGTTGGTTAGGATGCCGGACCCGACCCCAACGTTGGTTAGGATGCCGGACCCGACCCCAACGTTGGTTAGGAATCCGGACCCGACCCCAATGTTGGTTAGGATGCCGGACCCGACCCCAACGTTGGTTAGGATGCCGGACCCGACCCCAACGTTGGTTAGGATGCCGGACCCGACCCCAACGTTGGTTAGGATGCCGGACCCGACCCCAACGTTGGTTAGGATGCCGGACCCGACCCCAACGTTGGTTAGGATGCCGGACCCGACCCCAACGTTGGTTAGGAATCCGGACCCGACCCCAATGTTGGTTAGGATGCCGGACCCGACCCCAACGTTGGTTAGGATGCCGGACCCGACCCCAACGTTGGTTAGGATGCCGGACCCGACCCCAACGTTGGTTAGGATGCCGGACCCGACCCCAACGTTGGTTAGGATGCCGGACCCGACCCCAAACGTTGGTTCGGATGCCGGACAAGGACCCCAAACAATTTTTCAATTTGTAAAACTGCGAGGAAAGGATACTTCAGCCCAGGAATGACGACTCTGATCTGATAGTATCTTTTATGTTAAACCAAACTTTAATTTACACAAAGAATTAACCACATTATCAAATAAATACCTTTACAATTATCAGTTAACAGTTCTTAAATAAAAGGAATAACTTTAACTTCCTATTCACACCTGCCACTAATTCCAATTGAGCATCCCATTACATTCAAATGCCACCAATAAATAAAGTTACCAAAAACAGGTTACTTGATTATCGGTGTAGTGACGTTTGGAGAGAGTTCCTTTCAAGAATAGATCCAATCCAAGATGAGCATTTGAAACACCATAGTTTACAAGGCTATAGACCAAGTGCTGGAAACTGGAATTAGGATAGGTGCTTGATGGCCGGATATGATGGGCCAAAGGCCGGGGGCAAGATTCTCTCACCCCAGGGCCAGGCCGGGACCGGCGCGAATCGCCCCACGCCGCCCCAACCTGGTGATTCTCCGGAGGGCGCCGTTCACACCTGCTCTTACCCGGCAAGATCTCGGCGTGGATGCATCCGGGGGCGGCCTGGTGGTGGTGGGGTGGGTCTGACCGGGGGGGGGGGGGGGGGCTCCGCTGTGGCCTGGCCCAGTGGCCCACCGATCGGTGGGCCAGCCTCCCACACCAGCCCCTGTAGCCCTATGCCATGTTGCGTCGGGGCCGGCGCCACTGCACATGTGTGCATTGGTGCCTGCCGCACTGCGCATGCGCAGAACTGCGCCGCCCATCTGACGCTGCGGATCAGCAGCTGGAGCGGCGTGGGTCGCTCCTGTGCCGTGCTGGTCCCCTGGAGGGATCAGAATTGCTGCTCCTGAGGTCACGTTGACGCCGTTGTGAAACACAACGACGTTTACGACGGCGTCATCACTTAGCCTCCGGATCAGAGAATCTCGCCCCCTCTTCCAGTGTTGTAAAATTCTCTAGGCTATGAATTCAGAAAGCTGCAAACTGCCCGGTCAAGGGATGAGACCCTGCCTTGAGCTCACTGGAATAACATACCAGGTTGTTACCCCCTCCTCTGGTTTTACGCCATGAAATCTTTTATCATTTAATCTCAGTTGCCCTCCCACACTATCATAGACCTCCCCTTTCTTTTCTTTTGCCATCCCCCCCACCCTTTCAGCAGTTCAAAATCTATTGAATTTCCTTCTTTTCCCAGTTCTGACCAAAGGTCACAAACCTAAAACGTTAACTCGGTTCCTCTCTCCACAGAGGCTGCCTGACCTGCCGAGTATTTCTAGCATTGTGTTTTATTTCAGATTTCCAGTATTTTGTTAAAAGTTTGAAATGAATATTGTTTATCAGATTAAAGCTCAATTGAACAGTCAGGTGAATAGTTCAGAAAGTCAGGTACCTTACCAGTGGTTTGGAGTCACTAAGCACATGGTACTGTAGAAACTGGTGAAGCATGTAGAACAAGCTGTGCTGGACGAGGGTTTTTATAACCAATTCATACAGGTAATGCTGTAATAAAATACAATGTTTTAAAGAAAGTAAATAATTCAATTTCACAAATGTTGATATTACTGATTGAAATGAAAGGGTTGGATTACCTGGACTGTGATCTGATACTGATTTAGAGACCGGATGTATTCCATCAACACTGCACTAACAAACTTGTGGGGAAGGCCCTGCTAAAAGAGGTTGTAAAATAAAATCACATGATCCAAATAGGGAACAAGACCATTCAATCCACCAACGCCAGCATGTAAAAGCATTGTAGACTCTTAGCATAATCAATCAATGTGCTAAATATGTGCAGATAATGCTACCAGGGCTCTAGAAATACAATTCTGGCCATCAGAAACTCGAGGATTGCAATCAATAATGCAACGCTGGCTTTTTTACAAAACAATATTGGCCTAGAGTTTGCATTAATAATAATGGTGAGGCTATCACCTACAGTACTATGTCCATTGCTGGCCACTGTAATTTCAGAAGGATGCGAAGACTGAACAAGAAAGGCTCCAGGGATGCGTCACATCAGATAGGCAGAAAGACTGGGGAAACTGGGACAGTTTTCCTCAGCGATCAAAACGTTGAAAGGCGATTTAGAACATAGAACATAGAACAGTACAGCACAGAACAGGCCCTTCGGCACTCGATGTTGTGCCGAGCCATGATCACCCTACTCAAACCCACGTATCCACCCCTAACCCAACAACCCCCCGCTTAACCTTACTTTTTAGGACACTACGGGCAATTTAGCATGGCCAATCCACCTAACCCGCACATCTTTGGACTGTGGGAGGAAACCGGAGCATCCGGAGGAAACCCACGCACACACGGGGAGGACGTGCAGACTCTGCACAGACAGTGACCCAGCCGGGAATCGAACCTGGGACCCTGGAGCTGTGAAGCATTTATGCTAACCACTATGCTACCGTGCTGATTTGATTGAAGTGTTCAAAATCATGAGGGGTCTGGACAGATAGAAGGATTGAGAGCCAGAGGGCATAGATTTACGATGATTGGCAAAAGAACCAAAGGCCAGATGAGGAAAATACTTTTTTTTTTTGTCGGCAAGCGGTTAGGGTCTGGAATGCACTCCCCGAGAGAGCGGTGGAGGCTGGTTCAATTGTGGCTTTCAAAAGGGAATTGAATAAGCACCTAAAGGGAAGGAAAACTGCAGGGATACAGCACAAGGGTGGGGGAGTGGCGAGTAGTGAAACTGCCCTCGCAGTGTCGGTCTGGATCAGACGGATCAAATGATCTTTTTTCTGTACCGAAACCATTCTATGATCCTGCACTAACCGTTGTTAGAGGGCAAATCGGACAACTCTGACATCGGCACATGCACACAAATCGAGAAGTAGCCCACGCTGCCACAAGATGTGCTATTGCTGAACTCGCTGATGCTCAGCATTGAAAAGACTTGTAATGGTGTGAACTTAGCATACTTACCCACTAATTACTGGCTGACAGCCTCTAGCCCTAAAACTTAAATTTTACAATTGTGGAGTCCATTTCTTTTGAAGCTAAACATTACTGTTTGTTGGTGCTTGCTGCGTGCATTTTGGCTGCCCATTTTCTTTACAACAGTGCCTACATTTCAAAAAGCATTTAATTGGATGTTGGTTTATAATTATCCTGGAGAAGCTCTAAGGGGGTCAACAGAATACTTCAAAAGGTGCTAACACTGTACCAGTGTATAACTGCTGGATAATTTGGGATCGCCTGTCCCACTGTGCCATTGGATTAGAATGAGTTTTGGTTTATTTTGCTTTCCTCAGTTTTTTATTTCTCAACTTCAAGTGAATCTCATTCAGCAACACTAACCTTTTTCTCGGTGAACACAGACAAGACGTGGGTGTACATGTCAGATTGGTCTATGACAGCCTGTGTACGCACTGGCCTCTTCGGAGTTGAGCTACTGCGACTTGTTCCCGACTCTACAGTCTATGCAAAAGAGAAATGCTTCAATCACTGCACTCAAGGTGCTTATTTTCATACTCGGCTAGAAGGAGAAAGAAAAGATTGTGCCTAAAAGGCAGATATGGGATCTTATGCAAGGGGTACAAATCCTTTAACTCAATTTCAACAATGTGTAGAGGTACTGCTCCTCTTTGACTTTACCAAATGTTTTCTCCCAACCAACATCATTACCAAAAAAAATTAACTAGTTATTGTTACAATGCTATTTGTAATCTCGCTGTGTGCAAGCTGCTGTGGCCATCTAAAATGGCCGCCCGCAAAGGTTGATGGGAAATTTGGCCAAGCTGGAACACAAACAGGCTGCAGCCTGCAAAATATGCAAACTGGAGCCCAGACTTTATGCAGAAACTAACACAGGAGAAAGGCCATTTGGAGGTCTCCGCGGGACAATGGGTTCCAGGTAGAAACTAACAATAAGTGGTAGACTCAGCGGTGCAGGCTTTCTTTATTTGGGAAGACCTACGTACCTCGGACACTAACGGCCACGGCCGACCGGGACCCGCCCAGCCATCAAGGTGTCCGCCCCCAATTGGTCAGGGTGATCAAGACCCTATGGATCTTCACCTGGGACTGCCCAAAAGGGCACGAAAGATAGGAGGATAAAAGGCACTGCGCAGGCCATCATTCGCTCTCGCGACTGCCGCATCGACAGCTACCATCAACAGCCAAGAACAAGAGCCAACACCGTGCACAGAAGGACGACAACAGAGAACACAGACTACCTACTAGAACTACAGCCCTCCCATAAACGAGCAACACTGCCTACTGTTCTTACTACATTGCAACAGTGATTTTAGTTCAAAAAAAGTACTTAATTGGCTGTAAAGCACCAGGATGTGAAGGATGCAGTACAAATTCAATACCACTGAAGTCACGTTTTCAAAGCTTTTTGTCTTGCACTCATTAGGACCAGATAGAAGAACACCAAATTTCAAAGGGAGCTACAAGTCATACTGCATGAGAAAAGGGTGCTGATTGGCAGTTTTGGGCCCTTTTCTCACACAGCAAAAATGGTTGCTCCCTTCGAAATGTGACGTTCTTCCACCTGTCCTGACGAGTGCAAGACAGAAAGCTTCAACCATATGTCTCTTTTTTTTTCCCCAGCAAAACTCTTTCTTTTTCTTCTTTTGAAGATTATGTGGACAAACAGCTCTCAAAATATTTGAGTAATTCATCTAACTGACAACCCTATTATGCTCTGAATTTCACAGGAGGATCACCAGTTATGGAGGAATCGAAGGGCAGTGAGATTCTCGCCTGCACTTCTTGCTCCATGTCTTCTAGCAGTAAATTAAACTGCATCCCATTCGGGACTAAGCATTGCAAACAGTGAATACGCCGCAGGCAGTTCTCACCAAGGTATAGTTCTGCTCAGCATCCAGGTATTCCTTGTAGACCTGATTGAGTTTATCAAATACGGTAGCAATCACAGGCAAGCTACCACGCTCTGCTGCACTCAGCACTGGAATGAAAAGGTGCAACAGGATCAAAGGGCAGCCTCAGCAGACCCATACAACAATAATTAGAAAATTCCTTTGTAATATGCCACCAGGAACAGGAGCAGACCATTCAGCTTGCTCTGTCATTCAATTAGATCATGATCAATTTATATCTTTTAACTCCTTCTACCCACCTTGCAAGTAACCCTTAAAATCCCCTTCCCCAAATTATCCTATCTATCTCCACCTTGAAGCTTTCAACTGACCTCCCCCAGCCTCAACAGCTTCCTGGAGTGGGAAGAGTTCCAGATTTCCACTACCCTTTGTGCGAAGAGGTGCTTCCTGATGTAACCACCGAATGGCCTAGATCTAATTTTAAGGTTCCGCCTGCTTGTTCTGAACTTTCTCCACCAGACCAGAGGAAATAGTTTCTGTCAACCCTATCAAATCCTTCAATTCTCGTATACACCTCTATTGTATTGTCTATATTCAGGGGATTTCAAGCCTAGTTTAGGCACCAGTCTTCATATAAATTAACCCTCTAATCCCCTACGTCTACTACCAGAGTATATAGTACAAAGATAACAGCAAATTCTCAGCAGAAATGTCTGTTTTTTACGTTGTTAAACCTACGCTGCTTGCATAATGCGAAACAAACTTGACAAGTGATGAAAATAATCATAAAATTGGAATAGGAGGAAGGGATTCTGGATAAAACGCTGAAGGTTCATTTTAAAATGAGAAATTCTGCTTTATTATTGGTGTCTTCCAGACTAAAAACACATGAATGGTTATGATTCATTCCAAGTGCAGTCAGGTACTCACTCTGACAGCACACAGACAAGGTGACCATTTTGCAGTCTTTCCTCTGCAGTAAGAAATCCATTAACCGCCCCTTGTCTTGAAGCATGTGGACTATAGGCTGCAGCTTTATCTGGAGACACCACAAGTAACCTATTCACAAACCACAGAGACCAGTCAATTTAAAAAAGCTACAGAAAGAAGGAAGTTACAATAAACTTTTATAAAACTGCATAAACCACAGCCAGAGCAGTGGGTCCAATTCTGAGCCCCACGCTGTAGGAGGGTGTGAAGGAGGTTCACTAGAATAGTGTTGACAGACTTTAGTTACACAGAGAGCATGGAGAAGCTGGGATTGTTCTCTATTAGAGCAGGGAAGGGAAATTTCCGAAAGGGAAATTGATGATAGTTTCATGGTCACCATTACAGAAACTAGCTTTCAATTCCAGATTTATTAACGGAATTTCAATTCCACCAGCTGCATGGGTGAGACTTGAACCCACACCCGAGAGTACTGGTCCAGGCCTCAGGATTACTCATCCCGGCCTCTGGATTACTCATCCTGGCCTCTGGATTACTCATCCCGTGACATTACTACTACCCCACCACCTCCCCGCAATAGATGGAGTAAATAGAAGTAACTTTTTCACTGGTAGGAAACACAGATTTAAGATGTGGATAAGGTTTTTTTTTAAAATGCAACAAGTTCTGGAAATGGAGAAAATTGCAGGGACTATAGGGAAAGAGTAGGGGAGGTAGGGCAGACACAATGGGACAATTAGCTTCCTTCAGTGTATAAATCACTTGACATTACTCGTTCACAGAAAATCTGCACAGTTGCGATTTAATTAAATGCCAGCAGGTAGTAGACGCAATTGCCATAGTCCCAGATGACCATGGCTGTCTTTGACTGGTGGGGATTTAACCTGAGGATCACCACACCTCAGGCAAGGTGCAAGGTTGAGATGGTGGAGCCTTTGTGAATAACCTCAGCCAGTACAGGAATTGTACCCGCACTGCTGGCCTTGCTCTGTATCTCAAACCAGCTGTCTAGCTAACTGTGTTAAACTGGTCCTGCAGAAGCAGACGGAAGAATGGTCACTCAAGTCCAGGCACAATGCAATGTTCACAGGTGAGTAAATTGAAAATAAAACATGAAAATGTGCCAACTTATTTTTGTAGATGTACAGATATATTTAAGGTAAAACCAGATAAGCACATGAGGGGGAACAGTGCCTTTCATACAGTTCAACAAGAGTGCAGGAGGGCATGCCAGGAGCAATACCAGGCATACCAAAAAATGAGGTGTCAACCTGGTGAAGCTACAACACAGGAATACTTACATTCAAAACAGCATAAGCAGCAAATGATCGATAGAGCCAAGCGATTCCATAACCAGCAGATCAGATCTAAGCTCTACAGTCCCACTACACCCAGCTGGGAATGGTGGTGGACAATTAAACAACTCACTGGAGAAGGAGGTTCCACAAATATCCCCATCCTCAATGATGGAGGCGCCCAGCACATCTGAACAAAAGACAAGGCTGACAGGGCGGCATGTGGCGCAGTGGATAGCACTGGGACTGCGACCTGAGGACCCAGGTTCAAATCCCGGCTCTGGGTCACTGTCCGTGTGGAGTTTGCACATTCTCCCCATGTCTGCATGGGTTTCACCCCCACAACCCAAAGATGTGCAGGCTAGGTGGATTGGCCACGCTAAATTGCCCCTTAATTGCAAAAAATAATAATTGGGTACTCTAAATTTATATTAAAAAAAGACACGGCTGAAGCATTCACAACAATCATCAGCCAGAAGTGCCAAGTGAATGATCCATCTCGATCTCCTCCGGAGGTCCCCAGCATCACAGACGTCAGTCTTCAGCCAATACGATTCACTCCACATGATGTCAAGAAACATGTGAAGGCACTGGATATGGCAACGGCTATGAACCCTGACAATATTCCGGCAATATTACTGAAGACTTGTGCTCCAGAACTGGCCGCACCCCTCGACAACTACAACACTGGCATCTACCCGGCTATGTGGAAAATTGCCCAGCTGTGTCCTGTACACAAGAAACAGAACAAATCCAACCCAATCTTGATCATCAGAAAATTATGGAAGGGGTCATCAACAGTGCTATCAAGCGACACCTACTCAGCAATAACCTCACTGATGCTCGGTTTGGGTTCCGCCAGGGTCACTCAGTATCATGGACAATGGGAATCAGGGGTAAAAGCCTCCACTGGGCGAAGTTTAAAGTTGTGCAGGTCACGTGAATTGGCCATCCTTGTCCAGGGATGTGCAGATTAGGTTAAGGGGTTCGAGTGAGGGAGTGGACCTAGGTAGAGTGCTCTTTCAGAGGGTTGGTGCAGATTAGACAGGCCGGATTGCCTTTTTCCGTACTGTAGGGATTCCTAATACAAAAGGAAGATGACTGTGGTTGTTGGAGTTCATCATCGTTATCTGGGTCATCACTGCAGGAGTTCCTCAGGATAGTGTCCTAGGCCCAACCGTCCTCAGCTGCTTCATCAATGACCTTCCTTCCATCATATCAAAAGTGGGGATGTTTGCTGATGACTGCACAATGTTCAGCGCCATTCACGACTCCTCAGATACTGAAGCAGTCCATGTCTAAATGCAGCAAGACCTGGACAATATCCAGGCTTGGGCTGACCAGTGGGAAGTAACATTCAGGCCACACAAGTGCCAGGAAATGACCATCTCCAACAAGAGAGAACGTAACCATCGCCCCTTGACATTCAATGGCATTACCATCACTAAATCCCCCACTATCACTATTCTGGATTATCATGAACCAGAAACTGAACTGGGCTATCCATATAAATAAGGTGGCTACAATAGCAGGTGAGAGACTAGGAATCCTGCAGTGAATAATTCACCCCCCAGTCTCCCCAAAGCCTACCCACCACCTACAGGGCACAGGTCAGGAGCGTGATGGAACACTCCCCACTTGCCTGAATGAGTGCAGCTCCAACAACACTACCAGCATCCAGGACAAAGCAGCCCGTTTGATTGCTCCCCTTCCAAATTCAAACCCTCCACCACTGACGAACAGTAGCAGCCGTGTGTACCATCGACAAGCTGCACTGCAGGAACTCACCAAGGCTCCTTAGACAGCACCTTCCAAACTCACGACCACTACCATCTAGAAGGACAAGAGCAGCACAAACCTGGGAACACCACCACCTGGAGGTCACTTACCATCCAGACTTGGAACTATATTGCCATTTCTACACTGTCGCCGGGACAAAATCCTGGAACTCCCTCCCTAACAGCACCCTGGGTGTACCTACACCACATGGACTGCCGCAGTTCAAGAAGCAGCTCACAAGCACGTTCTCGAGGGCAATTAGGGATGGGCAATAAATGTTGGCCTCGTCAGAGATACTCAAATCCCATGGATTAATTTTTTAAAAAGACAGTAATAACTGGCTGTGTTAGAAAAAAAAATTAACTCCCCTTTAGTCATTTGTCAATTACCATCTTCTGGAAGACTTGCCAGATAACAGCAGGTAAATGACTGGGAGGACAGGGCAGAGTGAATGAGGGCAAAAAAGGCAAATAAATTACACACACACACAAATATGGCATTGCACTCTGGATTCACATTAAAAAAGTGACCTTGTAACAGTTGGCCACAAAGAATCAAACCGCTATCTTTCCGCAAGGTTTAAAACCAGTACAAGCTGGTTTAGGGATTGTTGCAAACCACTTTATTGACACTTTGCAAGTTTATAAATGTCCACATCACTAATATTAAGAACTGCCAGAATTCACTCACCTTCACTGGCATTGATTATAATATCAGGTTGAAACACAGTCCATGAGGAAGAATCTAAGTGTTAAAGAACGCACGGATGTCATTGACAAGATAATTACATCTTTACTGAATTTACTTGTGCATGGTTTTAAGAAAGATGGGCTTGCATTGATTATAGCACTTTACACAATCACTGGATGTGTCAAAATGCTCTAGTCAATAAAATCTTTTGTTGTCATTGTTGTGATGTAGGAAACGCGGCAACTAATTTGTACACAGCAAGCATCCAGACAGCAATGTGATAATGACCAGATAACCCGTTCTTGTGATGTTGATGGAGGGATTACAATTCACCGGAACACTGGGACTAGCACCACCCTGCTTTTTCCCCAAAATAACAGGGCTTTTATGTCCACCCTTGGTTTGACATCTCACCCAAAACATTTTCTCTTCACGTCTTCCAAAACTCACTCACTCGGCAGCTGGCTCTCTATTATCCCATATAGGGTTCCGGTTTATATCCCACCCTTCATGTTTTAGAGCCACCCACGATCATAAATAGCTCTGCGATATTATTTCTGAAGCCATTTCTTTTTAAATTATAGATTCAAGCGTAACTGGCATCTGAAACTCCCAAATTACCACCTTTTTCTTGAATGGCTTGTTCGGTTCTGCAACGGCCCTTAGAAAAAGCACCCAAATTAGTCTCCACCCTAGCCCTGTAACCTGGTAACCCCACCTAACCTTTTGGACACTAAGGGGCAATTTAGCATGGCAAATCCACCTAACCTGCACGTCTTTGGACTGTGGGAGGAAACCTCTTTTTCGACGGAGAAGTGCTGAATTTCGGAGGCATGGAGGGTGCGGGAGAAGAATGCCACGGGCCTGCCTGCCTGGTTGAGGGTGGCGGCCAGAGCGACGTCTGATGCATCACTCTCCGTCACTAACCAATCAGCATTCCTCCTCTGTTTGTCATTGCCTAAGTTGGTAATATCAACTAGCTTTAGCTTCTTGTGACTGTCTGGCGCAGACCCCTATTCACATATTGAAAACATCCATTTACCCGTATTTCCTACTTCCAAAAACAAATGAAAAATTCTCACTCCATTCAAAAACCCAGGTCATAAATGCTGTAAAAAAGCAGAGCTCGCTCAAATCGCTTGACTTTTACTGTATTCCGTGGCCAGAATTGAACCCGGGACCTTGGAGCTGTGAGGTAGCAGTGCTAACCACCATGCCGCCCTCTTGGCCTCTCTTTTCAGCAGTACCTGCTCACTCTACCTCAGAGACGCCCTGACCTACATTTCATTTCATTCTTCACCCCACCCCGTGCACTTCATTTCAGGTGTAAAGCACTGCAAGCTTCAATGGTTCAAAAGATACTAATGCCAACCCCCCCCCCCCCCTTGCTGACTCCGTCATTTCTTCCAATCATTCCTGACCTCCATTCTATCACATACCTTCCCCTTTCACCTTTCCTCCCCAACCCCTCTGCTCTGCAAAGATGTTATCTCTAACTTTTTACCATTCTGATTAATTGACCTGAAACTGTTCGCTGCTGTCCTCTCCACAGATGCTACCTGTCCTGCTGAGTGTATTTCAGTAGCCCAGCATCAGTCAAATTGCGCTCGTTTTGGAGTTTATCCCAAAATTCCCAAGAACTACTTTTAATTGTCACAGTGCACTGGTGTCCAATCCCCTCCGAAGGATACAAAGTTCACATGGGACTGGGCTTTGCGTTGTTACAGCTGATGGACCTGCCAAGACATTAACACAATATTATGTGTGGTGAAATTCTTATGTAAGATACAGTTTCCACATCTGTATTTAACTTCACAGGAATGTTATCAACTACCGAAGGCACATAAGGAGAGATCAGGACTGGCAAACAAAAGTTGGATCAAAGAACCACAAAAGAGAAGAGGGGGGGTGGGGGGGAAGAACCGATCCAGAGGGCGGCAAAATGCATATAGGGTCAATTAAATGAAAGACAAAAATAAACCTCTCTGTACAATAAAGTAAATTAACAGAGGTAGGAAAAATGTGATGTATATATATATATAAATATGAGCAATGCCAATAAAAAGATTTTTTTGAAAGTTGGATCAAAGATGCTCAACATTTTAAAGTAAGAAGTCTTACAACATCAGGTTAAAGTCCAACAGGTTTGTTTCAAATCACTAGCTTTCAGAGCACTGCTCCTTCCTCAGGTGAATTTCCTCAGCAGTGCTCCGAAAGCTAGTGTTTGAAACAAACCTGTTGGACTTTAGGGGCAACACGGTAGCATGGTGGTTAGCATAAATGCTTCACAGCTCCAGGGTCCCAGGTTCGATTCCCGGCTGGGTCACTGTCTGTGCGGAGTCTGCACGTCCTCCCAGTGTGTGCGTGGGTTTCCTCCGGGTGCTCCGGTTTCCTCCCACAGTCCAAAAGATGTGCAGGTGTAGAAGTGGATTTCATTTGGAACTTCGCTGATAGGGTTAATATAACAGTTCTGAAAAGCTCTGTGAAAGAGATGTCAACAGGTCAAGGGATGAAATAAAGGGAGCGTGTTCTGACCGGCATCTGTGAAAGCAGAGATGTCAGAAGGTTATGGGATGGAAGAAGGGGAGTGTGGCTTTAGTACTATTTAATGTTCTGACCCGCATCTGTGAAAGCAGAGAGGTCAAAAAGTCAAAGAATGGAATGAATGGGAAGCGTTACTTTATTGCAGAGATAGCGCAATTAAGCTCGTTTGACCAGTTGAAACGAATAAACATTGAGATGTAAGAGGAATGGGCTTTGGAATGAGTTAAGCCAGATGGCCATGGGATACAAAAACCTTTGTAGTAATATTAATAGTGACTTGTGCTAATGATTATGTCAAAAATAACCTCCCGACCTCGAAGAATAATTCCATATATGTACATGTTCTGGATCCTTGCCAAATCATAGGTGTATCTAGGAATTTAAGGGGACCACCCCTAAGCTGTAAAATGTATAAAAATACAGTCCTTATTCTGGGATTTTGGCACTTCTCGAAGGTAGTTACCCGACTGCTTAGAGATTTGTCCCGGCCGTAAATAAACGAATATTCGTTACTGACGTGTTCGAGTGTTTTACTTCTGGACTGACGATCAGATACGTGAAAGCGCAATTCACACAGGTTAGGTGGATTGGCCATGCTAAATTGCCCGTAGTGTCCTAAAAAGTAAGGTTAAGGGGGGGGGGGTTGTTGGGTTACGGGTATAGGGTGGACACGTGGGTTTGAGTAGGGTGATCATTGTTCGGCACAACATTGAGGGCCGAAGGGCCTGTTCTGTGCTGTACTGTTCTATTCTATTCTATTTAACCTGGTGTTGTAAGACTTCTTACTGTGCTCACCTCAGTCCAACACCGGCATCTCCACATCACAACATTTTAAAGAGCACCTTAAAGGAGAAGTGAGAGAATTAGAGGGGCGGAGGGGTTTGGTGAAGGAATTCCAGAGCTTAGGCCAAGACAGCCGAGGGCAAAGCCACCCACAGTGGGGTAGAGATAGCGGAGGATGCTCAAGATGCCAGAATTGGAGGGGATTACAGAGATCAGCAAACAGCAGCCTCCGCTACCTTACCATCCAGAAAGAGGAGCACCAGGGCTACTTTTAACACCTCCTTGTTTCTCTAGCTTTGGAATCACACAGGCTGGTGCTCCACAGCTCAGTTGGGGGTGGGAGGTGGGACTGAGGGAGAATTTACTTCTAAATTACATCCCTTTTCCATGAAGACAGAAACTGTGCTCAGCATTACACAAACCACCATCGAATTATGCAAAAATATCACTTACGCTCAAGACTTTTTTGAACTTACGCACCTGCTCGAGGAATCTTGCATGGGTGAATGGATAGAGATGGGAGCACTTGAGGATGAATCACGACAGCGCCATCAAATTCTGCTCGTAGTTTTATGTCAAAAATCATAGATGTCTGAACAAAATAAAACAAACTGCAAAGTCATATTTAGAGGTTCACAATTCTTTCCTCTCTCTCCTACAGTAACTGCATAAGATAAAGGTGTACGACGTTACGGGTAATGTAGTAGCAGAGATAGAGGATTGGTTAACTGACAGAAAGCAAAGAGCGGGGTTAAATTGGTGTTTTTCTGGTTGGTGATCAGTGACTAATGGTGTGCCTCAGGGATCAGTGTTGGGTCTGCAATTGTTCACAAATTACATAAATGATCTGGGGTTGGGGACCGAGTGTAATATGTCAAAGTTCACAGATGACACTAAGAAGAGTGGTACAGTAAAGTGTGCAGAGGACACAGAGTCTGCAGAGGGATATAGATAGTTTAAGTGAGTGAGCAAAGGTCTGGCAGATGGAGTTCAATGTTGATAAATGTAAGGTCATCCATTTTGGTAGGAATAACAGCAAAACGGACTATTATTTAAATGGTAAGAAATTGCAGCATGCTCCTGTGCAGAGGGACCTGGGTTTCCTTGTGCAAGAATCACAAAATGTTGGTTTGCGGGTGCAGCAGGTGATTAAGACGTCAAATGGAATGTTGTCCTTTATTGTTAAGAGGGATGGAGTTTAAAAACAGGGAAGTTATGCTGTAAGTGTATATGGTGCTGGTGAGGCCACACCTGGAGTACTGTGTACAGTATTGGTCTCCTTACTTGAGAAAGGATGTACTGGCACTGGAGGGCGTGCAGAGGAGATTCACTAGGTTAATTCGGAGTTGAGAGGATTGGCTTATGAGGAGAGACTAAGTAGACTGGAACTATAGTCATTGGAATTTAGAAGAATAAGGGAATTTTATAGAAACATATAAAATTAGGAAGGGAATAGATAGGATAGATGCGGGCAGATTGTTTCCACTGGCGGGTGAAACTAGAACAAGGGGGCATAGCCTCAAAATAAGGGGGAGTAGATTTAGGACTGAGTTGAGTAGGAACCTCTTCACTCAAAGGGTTGTGAATCTATGGAATTCCTGTCCATTGAAGCAGTTGAGGCTACCTCGTTAAATGTTTTAAGGCAAAGATAGAAACAGTGAAGGAATTAAGGGTTACGGTGAATGGGCAGGTAAGTGGAGCTGAGTACACAAAAAGATCAGCCATGATCTTGTTGAATGGCGGAGCAGACTCAAGGGGCCAGATGGCCTACTCCTGCTCCTAGTTCTTATGTAACTCCCATTAAAAGAACAACCACAATGCCAAAAGCCTTAAATTAAATCACTTTCAAAAGCTTTAAGAACAAAAGATCCACAAGCTATTGCACACCATCCTGACTTGGAACTATATCGCCATTCCTCAATTGTCATTGGATCCAAATCCTAGAACTGTTGCCCGAACAGCACTGTGGGGGCACCTCAGTCATATGGACTGCAGCGGTTCAAGGCAGCTCACCACCACCTTCTCACAGCCAACCAAGGATGGGCAATAACAATGATACCCACATCTCAAGGATGAATTTTTAAAACAATGATGGCAGTAGCAGTTCAGAGAAGGCACACTGGATTAATATCTGGGATGAAGGGGCAGACTCAGGAGGAACGATTGCGCAGGTTGGGTCTATACCCATTGGACCTCACAAAAATGAGGGGTGACCTTATTGAAACAGAAGAGATTCTGAGGGGGCCTGACTGATGTTAACAAGATGTTTCGTCTCGTGGGGGAATTTAGAACTGGGGTGCACAGTTTAACAATAACGGTCACCCATTTAAGATGAAGATGAGGAAGAATTTATTTCCTTAGAGAGTCATTAAAAAGGAAAATAAGAAGGGCTCCAGGACTTGATGGCTAAGGAAGATGTGTTCATAACGTCACCAAACAGGTTCAATGTGTCAACCTGCAAATCCCTCCAACATGCCAACAGCAAGTGTTAAGGGCATAGAGACTCCTGGTCAGACATGTTTGATGCAGAGTGGCACCCCTCAAGGTATAAGCCTCTGGCAACCAGTTCCAGGAAAAGCCTCGCTGTGGGAACAGATGAAAGTCTGCCATGTGCACATTAGATGCAGGAAAAGAAACAATATCAACTAAGATTATACATGCTGTAGGATCAAATAGCAACTGGGAAAGAGGCTACTGGTAAATTTCTTACCTGAGAACTCTGGTGATGCACCACAACCAAATTATCAACAACATTCAAAGCAAATTTTCCCGTGGTATTAAGTTTTAATATATGCTGTTTCTTACACTGTCCTTCCCTGCAATTAAAATGAAGCATATATTTAGGAAAACCATTCTAAAATACAGTGGAGGAAAATGTGATTCCAATCGACAAATCTTACCTGGATAAACAGTACAAAATCACTTCTGCACCTGGGTTATTGGGAGTTCTAGGTTGGTGCTTCAGATAAAGAACATAAAGTTGCCCATATCTGGTGTAAAAGATAGGTTTTTAAAACATTATTATGGCATTTTTAAAATTAACCCAACTGGATATACTGAGAGAAACAGGCACCTGTAAATAAATAGGAGGGATTCATTAGCATTTTTGAATAAGAATAAAAATCTTTACTACTGTCGCAAGTAGGCTTACATTAACACTGCAATGAAGTTACTGTGAAAATCCCCTCGTCGCCACACTCCGGCGTCTGTTCAGGTACACTGAGGGAGAATTCGGAATGTCCAAATTACCTAACAGCACGTCTTTCGGGACTCGTGGAAGGAAACCGGAACACCCGGAGGAAACCCACGCACACACGGGGAAAACGTGCAGACTCCGCACAGACAGTGACCCAAGCCGGGAATCAAACCCGGGAATCAAACCTGGCATTGTGAAGCAACAGTGCTAACCATTGCGCTGCCATGCACCAATAGAATGTGGGATAACTCAGCTCTGGAGGGAAGCAGCGGCAAGGGAAATTCGTCAGGTGAGGGATAGGGCAGGGAAGTTGGTGGTGGCTCCGGAGCTGATTAACAAGGTTTTTGAGGAGTTTTATGAGAGGTTGTACAGGTCAGAGCCACCCGGGGGAGACCGTGAGATTTAGGAATTTCTCGATGGGTTGGAGTACCCGAGGCTAGGGGAGGGGGACAGGGCTACATTAGAAGGAGCAATAGTGGAGTAGGAAATAAAGGATGCGATTGGGAGGATGCAGTCGGGGAAGGTGGCAGGGTCGGATGGGTTTCCGGTGGAATATTATAAAAAATTCAAGGATAAGCTGGCACCCCTGATGGTGGGGATGTTTGAAGAGGTGATAGGGGAAGGGGGTGTTGCCACAAACCTTGGGGCGGGCATCGATTTCACTGTTGCTAAAAAAAAGATAAGGATCCGACGGAGTGTGGGTCATATAAGCCCATATCACTTCTGAATGTGGACGCAAAAGTATCGGCGAAGGTACTGGCGGGTAGGCTGGAGGAGTGCTTCCCAAAGGTGAATGGTGAGGATCAGACAGGGTTCGTGAGAGGGAGGCAGCTTTTTTCGAACATTAGGAGGGTTTTGAACGTCGTTATGGCACGAGCAGAAGGGAAGGAAACAGAGGTGGTTGTGGCACTGAACGTCGAGAAGGCGTTTGACCGGGTAGAGTAGGGGTACTTGATGGCAGTTCTGGAGCGGTTTGGGATTGGACTAAACAGTTTGTGAACTGGGTAAAGCTATTATACAAGGAGCCGAAGGCGAGTGTCCGCACAAACATCAGCTCGAGATACTTTTCTCTCCACCGTGGGACGAGGCAGGTATGTCCTATGTCCCACCTGCTGTTTGCACTTGCGATTGAGCCGTTGGCCATCGCATTAAGAAGTTTGGGAGCATGGAAAGGAATAGTGTTTTGGGGGGGGGGGGGGGGATATGCCGACGACTTGCTGCTGTATGTGTCAGAACCGAGTGTGTCGATCGGGGGAATATTGGAGCTACTGCGAGTATTTGGGTCGTTCTTGAGGTCCAAGCTGAACCTGGACAAGAGAGTGAGTATTTTGTGGTGTCTCGGCCAGGGGGGGGGGGGGGGGGGGGGGGGGGGGGGGGGGGGGGGCTGCCATTCCGTAGGGCAGGGACTCGGGGGGGGGGGGGGGGGGCTTTGCAGGTACATCTCTAGTTTGGTGGGGAGAGTGAAAGCCGATCTGGCAAGGTGGGATGGTCTCCCTCGGTCACTGGTGGGTCGGGTAGAGGCGGTTCAAATGAATGTGTTGCCGCGGTTTCTGTTTATTTTACAATGCCTACCGATTTTCCTGCCAAAGGCTTTTTTGAGGGAGATTGAGGGAAGGATTACCTCGTTTATATGAGGAGGGAAGGTGGACAGAGTTAGAAAGGTGCTGCTGCAGAGGGGAAGGCAGGCAGGGAGTTTGGATCTTCCGAACCTGATGTGCTACTACTGGGCGGCGAATGTGGAGAAGGTGCGGAGCTGGGTCAGAGGGGTTGATACCCAGTGGGTCAGAATCAAGGAGAGTTTGTGCAGGGGGTCGGGATTGAAGGCACTAGCAACGGCACCGCTCCAGATAGCTCCGGGGAAATACTCAGGAAGTCCGGTAATAAGAGCTTCATTGAAAATCTAGAGGCAGTTTCGCTTCGGGTTGGGGGTGGGGTCAAGGGAAATGCCGATTCGGGGGAACCACAGATTTGAGCCAGGGAGGTGGGATGGAAATTTTCGGAAATGGGAAGAGAAGGGGATTAAGACGCTAGAAGATTTGTTTCTTAGGGGTCGGTTTGCAGGACTGAGGGAGCTGGAAGCAAAGTATCAGCTGGAGCAGGGAGAAATGTTTAGATACATGCAGGTTCGAGATTTTGCCAGAAAGGAGATACAGAGCTTCCCGGAGGAACCGGTCTCCACATTGCTGGAGGAGGTGCTGACGACAAGGGGTCTGGAAAAGGGGGCAGTGTCAACGGTGTACGGAGCTATTTTGGAAGAGGAGAAGGCACCACTGGAAGGGATCAAAGCAAAGTGGGAGGAAGAGTTGGGAGAGGTTTTAGAGGAGGGGGTCTGGTGTGAGGTACTCCGGAGAGTAAATGCCTCCACCCATGTGCAAGGTTGGGGCTGATACAGCTGAATGTGGTATACAGAGCACACCTCACGAGGGCGAGGATGAGCCGATTCTTTGAAGGAGTAGAAGGTGTGTGATCGTTGCGTGTGCGCCGGGGGTGGGGTTCATATTTTTGGTCCTGTCCAAAGCTAGAGGATTACTGGACTTGAAGGAGGTTTTTAGGGTAATTTCCAAAGCGGTGCATGTGAAACTGGACCCGGGCCCCCGAGAGGCTATATTCAGGGTGTCGGACTAGCCAGGGTTGGAAACGGGTGCGGAGGCAGATATCGTAGCCTTCGCCTCATTGAACGCCCGAAGGCGGATCCTGTTGCGATGGAGAGCAGCCTCTCCACCCTGTGCCCTGTTGTGGCGGGGGAACCTGTTGGAATTCTTGACTCTTGAGAAGGTTAAGTTTGAACTGAGGGGAAGGACGGAGAGGTTCTACAAGTCATGGGCATTATTCATTATGCATTTTCAAGAAATTTGAACATTAGTTGGGGGAGGATGGGTGAGAGGGTTGGGGGAGAGGGGGGGCTGTGTGTATTAAGGGTGAGTATGGATAATCCCTGATTCCTTTTTGTCATTTGTTTATGTAAACATGCGGGCTGATGTTTGGGGGTTGGTGGGAGGATGGGATTGTTGTTCTTGTTATGGGGATTGACATATTTGTTGCTGATTATTGTTTATTGCTGGTGGGTGTAAATCCGGGAGAAAATGTAAAAAAAGGAGAATAAAAATATTTTTTAAAAAAAGAATGTGGGATAACTGAAGAGTCAGGATCAAGCACAGCTGAAAGTCCTTCTAACCCGTACAAAGGATTTGCGCTGTCTTAGGATGGTAGCTTTGTTACTTAACAGATGCTCATCTGAAGTGTGAATGGTAGGCACCAATTTGGATAGAACAGTTGGAGAGAAATTGAAGCATTTTACTTACATGGTGGCCATTATAATATCAGAAAGACAGAGGTTTCCAGATTTAGGAGAAGCAGGTAACTCGATTTCAAACTTTGGCATTTTGGACATTGTTCCACTCTGGAAAGTAAAATCAAATTAATTCAAATCTCAACACGCAAACATTTGTGCCACAACTGCTCATCGTGACACAAGAGGTTTGGCTCTGTGCACTCAGTGTGTCACAGAGGATAAAGCTAGACCTCTCTCCAGAACAGGTAAATTGCTGAACCGCAATTGGTCGCTGACCTACATTGGTGTCTGCTCAAGCAATGTCTTAATTTAAAAATTCTCATGCTAGTTTCCAATCTCTCCATGGCCTCACGGACCCCGCTACCCCACCCCCCGCATCTCTCTCTTTTCTTCCAAATAACACACGCGTCTAATTCTGGCCTCATTCCGGATTTGAAATCGCTCCACCTTTGGCAGCTGTGCCTTCAGCTGCTTGGAATTTCCTCCCGAAACCCCTCTGCCTCTTCTTCCTCTTTCAAGATGCTCCTAAAAAGCTACCTCTTTGACCAAGTTTTTGATCACCCAGCCGAATATTTCCTTACAGGGTTCAGTGCCACGTTTGCTAACACTGCTGTGAAGCGCCTCGTGAGGTTTAATTACGTTAAAAGGTGCTCTATAAATACAAGGTACTATTCTGAACTTCAAATCTTATCTGACATCCCTTAGCCACACTGGATTCCAGAGATTTCGGGTAAATTTTCCAGTCCTACCCATTGCAGGAATCGGTGTGCACAGGGCAATTTGACAATCGAAAGGTCTGTTAACCTCGGGTGGGAATCTCTTATCCCGGGGCAGACAAGGCAAGAAAATCTCACTCACAGAATCTTCCTCGACACCCAGCACTGCTAGGGTGCAAATAGTGAAAAAACAACAGGCACCGTTCACTACTTTTGGATCTTCCAAACTGCTTGACAACAAAAAGTTTTTTTAAAGCGCAATCACGGTCATAATGTGGCAGACAATTAGTGAACAGCAAGATCCCAGACAACAATGTGATAGTGGCCTAGGAGGCGATTTAATGGCCTGACTTGGCGACAAGACAAGATCATTGAATGTTGCGAGAGGCCCCTCACATGATTCACAACGCTCGAAACACTGCACGGATTTAATGAGATCTCATGAAATGTCGCAATCTGGATCCCCGCCCCCGCTGGGCGAGACCCAGATTAACATATTTAAGTGAGTCATAAGGCTCATTTAAACATGTCTGCGCCATATTCACCCGGGAACTAAAGGCCTCGCCTGGGAGACCGCACCAGGATGCCATTTAGCGCAGGTTTCCACAAATGTGGACCAGGCATAGCGGCACCTGGGGGTGGGGCTCTGGACAGGGTTATAATCTGGCACTCCCACCTGGGCACCCCTTTTGCCAAGCTGTTGAGCTAGTCAGTACAGGAAATGAGCAAATGCGGCCTCTGCGGCGCATTCCTCACCGAGGCCAAAATAAACAGCAAAGTCCCATTAAAAGCAGCATCATTCTCGGCACTGCAGGCAACAAGAAACACCCAGCTAAACGCGCCCAAACGGGACTCTATTTTGGTCCCGTTCAATCACCCTCCAGATTTTGTTTCCGCGTGGGAATTCCATGGGACAGTTTTGTTCCCTCATGTACATAAATAACAACCACCTATTTGTAGAGTGGTGCCTGATGCTAATTCCGGCAGATCTGGAAGAGCAGGAAAGGGGAGGGGGATCCATCATCAATTTCCATCCACACCTGCACAAATCACTTTTTTTTTTTAAAACAGGCTAAAACCTTGGGCGCACTCTGCGAGATTGGAGATGCACCTGCCCGCTGAGCTCTTGGAGGTTTGATCAACTGTTTAATTCATTCCTCTGGGCCCAAATCTGCCTCTGTGAGTTCATTAACTTCTATATAAAGTCAAAGTCTCGATAAAGTCTGCATTGTGTTCTAGATTTAGAACACATTGGAGATGATCTCAAGTATTAAATGTTACACAATTTTAACAAACATCGAAATTCAAAAACTCCCTCTTATTAAAACAAAGGCACACAAAAATGTTTAATAAATTCTTCACAAAACAGATTTTACCCAGTTATTAACTTGAGAGAATTACCATTCCATTAAAATTCTGATTCAACACTTTCAGTTTTTCAAAACTAAGCACCATGAGATTATTCTGCCACAAAGAAATGCTTTGATTAATCACATGACTCCTTCCTTCTCGATCCTCCACAATGTTCCCACGTCCAATTATTCATTTATCAGTGTTCCCTCGTTCACTATCCCAGAGATGGAATTCAATGCCACAGACTGCCTTCCCACCGTCTTTCACTGTTGCACTCCCGATTTTCCTCCTCACTGAATATTTTTGTTCCCATTTATCTGCTTCCCAAGACAAAATTAAGCTGGCAATCCAAGAAATATCATTTGAGAATTGGGGTGGGCGTAGGCTTTAGACACTTATTCGATTTATAAAATAACAAACTGCATAATGTTTCAAGGAAACTGCATGAAAGTATTGCAACATAGTCACAGCACAGAACAGACCGTTCAACCCTCCTGATCTAACCCCATCGACATTTTGTTTCTCCCTTATCCACTTACCCAAGTTCCCTTTAATGCATCAATGCTATTTGTCTCAACTAGGACTGAGATGAGGAGGAATTTCTTCATTCACAGGATGGCGAATCTTTGGAATTCTCTAGGGGACTGTGGAAGCTCAATCATAGAACATGTTCAAGAAATACATTGATAGCTATTAAAGATAATGAGGGACGGTGCAGGAAAATGGCACTGGGGTAGAAGATCAGCTGTGATCTAGCTGAATGGTGGAGCAGGTTCAAAGGGGGGGGGGGGGGGGGTCGAAAAGCATACACCTGCTCTTAGTTCCTATATAACCCCCCCTTCTGATAGTAAATTTCACATTCAAATCATTCTCTGGGCAAAGCAGTTTCTCCAGAATGCTCCATTGAATTTATTAGTGAATGTTTATATTAGTCTCGTATTAGTCTCTCCCAACAAGTGGGAGTATCATTTCTACATTTATCCTCTCAGATCCTTTCATACTTTTACAGATCCTCTTCTGGCCACATCTCAGTCTTGGCTTTTCCAGAGAAAAGCAGTGCAGTGCGTTCAAGCCTTCCTGATAATTTCCCACTCCTGTTATTATTATTCTAGTAAATCTTTTCTGCACCTTCTCCAAGTGCTTTGGTGTCCTTTTATTTAATTTAGTTCAAAGAATTATGCAGAGGCTTCAAGCGGTGAGAGTAGAGAAAGATGCCCGACTTACCCGGAAATAAAATGGCTGAAGAACGTTGCCATGCACTGTGGTAGATAGGAGGAGTACAGCAGTTTCTGGGGAGTACATGCACCAATTAACATTGATGCTCTGATTCTTTAGAAGCTTGAGACTGCGCTTGTCAGGTAAAACCTGGGAATAACAAAAACAACACCAGCTGAGGCCAAATTCCAAAAAGCACCATTGTACCTTTCAGTGTTTTGGGATTTTAGCTTGTCTCTTCTGGACTGGGGCTTTAAATCAAAAAGCAAATTTCCAATTACATCAGCGATGGCAGAAGCAGCCTCGTTCTCTTTTGAATTTTCAACAGTGTGTCTGCGAGGCCAAGCATAACAGAAAACAAATTTTGACCGTAGAAGGTAGTGCCAAAGATTCAAGAAGTGTTTGCAGTTTATTGAAATGGAAGGATTACTGCTAACCCAATTGTCTAACCTTTCCACACTTACTCAGCAATGACCTGCACACTGACACTGGGTTCCGCCAGGGCCACTCTGCTCCTGATCTCATTAGGAGATGTAGAGTGACTACCCTTGACATCAAGGCAGTATGTGACAGAGTGCGTCATCAAGCTGCCCTAGCAAAACTGCAAACAATTAATATTGCAGCATGGTGACCAACTTACGTCGATGGAGAAGGAGATGCGGAAGGTGATGGAGGTGAACAAGGATCTGCGAGGGAAAATGGAAGACCGGGTGAAGAGGGCACTGTACATTAACAAGGTGCAGTGCGGCATTGTATATCCAGCAAAGCTGAGGGTGACTTACAAGCTCAAGGACTTTTATTTTGGAACAGCGGAGGAGTTTGCGAAGGCAGAAGGACTGTGGCAGAACTGAGAAATTGAGAAATGGCCATGTGCCGATGTAACCTCATGACTGTATTTCTTTTTTTTTGTTTGTTTGTTTCACTGCATGCGGGTGTATGGGCTAAAGGAGCCGGTGTTGTATATATTTGGACAAGGGAAGTGAAAAAGGGAAGGGAAAAATCTGGTCCACTCACGTCGACGCTATCACCAAGAAAGCACAACAGCGCCTACACTTCCTCAGGAAACTAAGGAAATTCGGCATGTCCACATTAACCCTGACCAACTTTTACAGATGCACTATAGAAAGCATCCTCTCGGGCTGCATCACAGCCTGGTATGGCAACTGCTCGGCCCAGGACCGCAAGAAACTTCAGAGAGTCGTGAATACCGCCCAGTCCATCACACGAACCTGCCTCCCATCCATGGACTCCATCTACACCTCCCGCTGCCGGGGGAAAGCGGGCAGCATAATCAAGGATCCCTCCCACCCGGCTTACTCACTTTTCCAACTTCTTCCATTGGGCAGGAGATTCAGAAGTCTGAGAACACGCACGAACAGACTCAAAAACAGCTTCTTCCCCACTGTCACCAGACTCCTAAATGACCGTCTTATTGACTGACCTCATTAACACTACACCCTGTATACTTCAACCGATGCCAATGTTTATGTAGTTACATTGTATATCTTGTGTTGCCCTATTATATATTCTCATGTATTTTCTTGAATTTTGTTTAATTCCCTTTTCTTCTATGTACTGAATGATCTGTTGAGCTGCTTGCAGAAAAATACTTTTCACTGTACCTCGGTACACATGACAATAAACAAATCCAATCCAATCCAATCGAATGGGACTTTCACTCGAAGTGAGGGCTCTTTGGGGTGTAGGTGGATATGCGGGGTTTGTGCACTAAAAGGGGGATTTTGGGGCTTTCCTAGGGTCGGGCAAGGGGGAAAGGGACCCGGGCGGGGACCTCCACACTGGCCGGTCTAAGCCGGCCAGTGAACGGGAGTGAGGTGGGGGGGAGGGGCTGCGGCCATCGGAGCCTGGCAGAACAGGGTCCGAGTGGTCTAGCCGGGGTGGAAAGGTGGAAAGTTGGAGGGGAAGGAACAGAGGTTGAGGGAAGGAGTTTTACAAGAGGTAGTGGACAGCAGGAGTTTGGGGGGGGGGGGTTGTTACAACTCTTGGGTATCATGTACGGCACTCTTTCAGAAGTTGGACGGCATTGAGTGTGTGTGTGTGTGTGGGGGGGGAGGGTGGAAGAGAGAGAGAGAGAGAGAGAGTGAGAGTGAGAGTGAGAGTGAGAGTGAGAGTGAGAGTGAGAGTGAGAGTGAGAGTGAGAGAGCGAGAACTCTATGGTGACCATGGGCGGTCCCGGACTTTTTTTCTTTTTCTCCTTTGCTTTTTGTTTCCACCGTGGGAGAGTTTGTTTTATTGGATGCATATATTGACAGGTGGGCCGTTGTTAGCGGTGGTGGGATGATGGGATCGTTGTTATTGGGATTGATTTTGTATTTGTTACCATTTACTGTTTGTGGGTGGGGTGTTAAATTTGGAGGAAAATGTGAAAATGGAGAATAAAAACATTTATTAAAAAAAACAACTTTAATTCGCTCTCCACAGATGCTACCCCGACCCCAAGTGCTTCCCCCACTTTGTCTTTATGACAGATTTCCAACCTTAGCAATATTTTGCTCTTACAGTTTCCAATGACTGGGTTCTTATTAATCTTGAACATCCATAGGCAAACGCATGAGGAAAAACAAGATTTAAACATGCACAAAGAAGAGGATATAAACGGAGGGCACTGAAAAGATGCTCGAGCTCGCCGTCTTTCTAAAGCAAGATGATGGTCACCTGGGAGGGTTTGTGGGGAAAAAGCTTGGGCTCTTTCTGTCCTCATTATGTACAGTACATACCTGATAAAATTCGATGCCCTGGTCAGTAATAAATACTATTTCATTTGCGCTGATCCAACAGAAACTCAAGATGTTGGCATTTTTAGTCTACAGAGGGAACAAAATAGAAAGATTTATTTTTACATGGGCAGGAAGTTACATTTTAGATTTAAAGCGTACAAATTTCAATTATAATTATTACCTTGCATTCTTGAGAGTATTCCATTTGAGGCAGATCAGGAATAAAGTTAATAAAATCCTGCAAGAAAAAAAATAAAGATTTTAGCACACACTGTGAAGTGTCTACTTCCTTCCAATCCCAAACCTTATTAAAAAAATACATCATCTGTAAAGACATTCCCTTACCACAGCCTTCGGTGTTCTCTGCACAGCTAGAATCTTGTTCCCAGATGAAAATTTGATGCATTTCACTTCTCCTTTGTCCTCCATTCTTTGGGAGGAATAATAAAGACGGTTTTAGAGAATTGAGCATAAAATCTGTCATTGCAAAGGGGACAGAGGCAAATGGCAACTGTTTTGGGTCCAACGAAAGCTCAGGCATGGGCTGAATTCTCCGTACCCCGCTGCTAAAATTGCAGCCGGTGCCGGGGCGGAGAATCTATTTCCCCGCACGGAATCGGGACTGGCGCCGGTTTTCCGATTCTGCAGGCCCCGAATAGCAGCGCACTGGCAAACTCCCGACTAATGTGGTCTTGCCGGTCAGGATACTAGTCGGGGGGTGGGCCGGGCAATGTTTGGGCGGGCAGTCAGGGTCGGGCACGCGGCCGATCGGGGGGTTTATTTTTCGGGTCCAGCTCCGCCGTCTGCCATGGAGCACGGCGTGGCTGCCGCCGGAGGCCGCCGCCATGCGCATACGCGGCCTCCGACCCGGAAATGCGGGGACCCGGGTCTTCAGCAAAAGCTTCTAGATTTACGTTGGGGCCCTGCTAGTCCCCTACCTTGCTAGGAATATGTGGCCCTTTCACGACAGTTTTTCTGGTGTGAAAGTCCAGAGTTTTGATGCCGGTGTGGGGACATAGTCCCAAAAACAGAGAACCCAGCCCATGAAGTTTCAAAACCTACTGCTTCTTTTTAACAGAGTAAAAGTGGAGACCTGTGGGCTGTGGGAGCGCTTCCACTTCCCAATAAAATCCAGTACAAACATTCAGAGCAGGAGTTAAAAGTCGGCCATGTTTATTTTCCATGGCCACCTCTCTCAATGGCTCAGTTTATTCAGAGAGTAGCTGAACGTATGCATCAGACTAAATTAGGTTTGATATGAAGTTTCAGCCGAGCTACATGCGAGGCTCTTGGATTGGGAGTTAACCGATATTCTCACTTCTGACTGCTATCCAGGAATCCCAATTGCAAATGAACATCCTTGGATATCAGGTGAGGAACAGATAAGCCTCTATTTAAATAAAGTGCTGACACTATCAAATCAAGGTTCACTCATGAATAATGTCACTAGGGCAAGCGGGCACGTGTGGACAGGAGAAATAGCCACTGGAGTCTGTGCCATCATTTGGCCAGCGCTGATCTGTAGCTCAACTCCATCTAGCCATCTTGGTTCCATCATCGGCAGGAATTTTAACTCAATAAAATATATGGAATTAAAAAGTCTAATGATGACCATGAAACCATTGTGGAAAAAACCCATCTGATTCACTAATATCCTTTAGAGAAGGAAATCTGCCGGCCTTACCTTGTCTGGCCTACATGTGACTCCAGACGCACAGCAATGTGGTTGACTCTTAACTGCCCCGTCAAGGGCAATAAGGGATGGGAACAGCCTGCGACACCCCCGCCCCATGAGTGAATAAAATAATCCCCTTACTCAACCCAATTCTATCAATCTCAGTTTCAAAATTTTCAACTGATCCCCCCCGTCTCAACATCTTTGTGAGGGAGTGTGTTCCAGATACCTACAACCCACCGTGTGACGAAGTGCTTCCTGCTCAAACTTTAGGGTTACATCCGCTTGTTCTGGACTCCCACAACCCAAAAAGGGCTGTTTAGCACAGGGCTAAATCGCTGGCTTTGAAAGCAGACCAAGACATGCCAGCAGCACGGTTCGATTCCTGTACCAGCCTCCCCAAACAGGCGCCGGAATGTGGCAACTAAGGGCTTTTCACAGTAACTTCATTTGAAGCCTACTTGTGACAATAAGCGATTTTCATTTTTCATTTCCACTATTGAATTTATTAATCATATTTAACACTTCAATCAAATCAATCCTCAACTTTCCAAACTCGAGGAAATACAAGCCATGTTATTACAACCCAACCATATTTAGCCTCAGTATCATTTGGCACCCCTTCTAAACCCCCCGATCGGCTGCGTGTTCTCTTTCCCGAGGGGTCGGTGCCTAAAACTGAACAGTTATTTCAGATGGAGTCTGATCAAAGCTCTTTGAAACAGGACTTCATCTCCCTAGGATGTTACCACCATGGAGATAAATTCCACTTTTGATTACATTTCAGAGCCATCCGTTTTCTCTTTTAGCGATTTGTATACCTACACACCCAAATCCCTTTCCTTTGTCATAGCTCCTCATCTCTCACTTTCAGGAAAATATTAAGATTTTTCTCTTGAACTCTATTTACCACAGTTCTGTGCAATCATTCAATTTTTCTAATTGTGTAACTTACTCCCCCCATCTAATTTATGTACCTCCTAAATTAGTGACATGCACAAATTTGAAGTCCATAACCTGGGTCAGGAAGATTAACAATTATCAACGGTTAAAAACCTACTTCCATTGTTAATCACCCAACATTCTGTGCTGAACTTAATGAATTATTACATACAAACTAAGGGCAAGATCTTGCTTACGCGAGGGAAAGCTTTTGACCATTAACTAGATACCAAATAAAAACCACATCGGAGAGGGCGACACGTTGGTTAGCACTGCTGCCTCACGGCGCTCAGGACCCAGGATCAATCCCGGCCCCGGGTCACTGCCCGTGTGGAGTTTGCACATTCTCCCGGTGTCTGCGTGGATCTCATCCCCACAACCCAAAAAGGTGTGCAGGGTAGGTGGATTGGCCGCACTATATTGCCCCTTAGTTGGAAAGAAAAAGAATTGGATACTCTAAGTTTATGTTAAAAAAACCCACATCAGAGGCCCACTGGTAACAAAGGCATTTTGTTAACTGAATCACGAGTCAATTGCTTCCTTTACACCACTTCCACTTTCAACACTGGTACCTCGGCAAGACTCTTGTCCAAAAGATTATACATTTCTATTTTTGTCGCTAAAATGTGAATATTTGATAAATAGAATCAAATCTACCACAGGGTCAGGTTGTAGGTAAAAATGAGGTATTTAAACTTTTTCTTCCTCCATGATTTCTAAAATTCATAATAAACAATATTTGATAAATAATCACAGCTGTGTTTCAGTTGAACCCATTCTCACCTCTGAATCACAAGGTTCTGCGTTTACTAACCATAAGAAACAGGAACAGGCGTAGGCCATTCGGCCCCTCGAGCCAGCTCCACCATTCAATGTGATCATGGCTGATCCGACATTCCTCACGTCCACTCTACTGCCCTTTCCCTGTAACCCTCGATTCTCTGACTGATCAAGGATGTAACTATCTCGGCCTTAAATATACACACAGACTCTGCCCCTCCCAGCTCTCTGTGACGAGGAGTTCCAACGACTGACAACCCTCCGAGAGAGGAAATTCCTCCTCATTTCAGTTTTAAATTGGCTCCCCATTATTCTGAGACTCTGCTCTCTGGTCCCAGACTCTCCCATCAGGCGGAGACATCCTCTCAGCATTTACCCTGTCAGCCCCTGTAGAATCTGACATGTTCCAATGAGATCACCTCTCATTCTTCGAAATTCCAATGAGTCGATTCCAACCTGTTTAACCTTAGCTCACAAGACAATCATCTGGATCATCCCAGTGAACCTTCTCTGAGCCCCCTCCAATTAAAAATATCTTTCCTTAAATAATGGGATCAAAACTGCTCCAAGTGCTCCAGATGTGGTCTCACCAGTTCCTTGTACAGTTGCAGCAAGACTTCTCCACTCTGAAACTCCAACCCCCCAGAAATAAGGGCCAACATTCCATTACCCTTCCTGATTACCTGCTGCCCCTGTGTGCTAGCTTTCTGTGCTTCGTGCACAAGTCCCCCCAAGTCCCTTTGTGTTGCAGCTTTCTGCAGTTTTTCTTCCTTTAAGTAATACTCTGTTCATTTGTTCTCCCTTCCAAAATTAACTTCACGTTTTCCCACATTGTACCCCATTTGTCAACTTACTCGACCTATCAATATCTCTTTGCAAACTGTTTGGATCCCTCTCGTAACTTGCCTTTCCATCTATTTTTGCGTCGTCTGCAAATGTGACTACAGTACATTCGCTTCCTTCCTCCAAGTCATTGATACATATTGTAAACAGTTGTGGTCCCAACACTGATCCCTGTGGAATCCCACTGGTTACAGGTCACCAACCTGTAAAATAACCCCTTATCCCCACTCACTGTGTCCTGCCCATTAGCCAATTCTCTATCCCCATGCCAGTATACTGCCTCCAACACCATGGGTCTTATCTTAAGACATAACATTTTGTGAGGTACTTTGTTGAACCTTGGTGGTGCAGTGGTCTTGTCACTGGACCAATAATCCAGTCACCCAGGGGACTGCTTTGGGGTCCTGGGTTCAAATCCTACCACGACAGATAGGGAATTGGAATTTTTTTTTAAAATCTGGAATTAAAAGTCTAACGATGACCATGAAACCATCAACTGCTGTTAAAAAAAACATCTGGTTTATTGATGCCCTTTAGGGAAAGTTGGGGGGGTGAAATCCACACAGACACGAGGTGAATGTGCAAACTCCACATGGACAGCGACCTGGGCCTGGAATCGAACCCAGGTCCTCGGCACCGTGAGGCAGCAGTGCTAACCACTGCGCCACTGTGCCGCCCTCTATTTTGACAGGAGTTCCTTACTTCCTCTGCTCAAATTAAAAGGCCCGTCTCCATTAACGATCCATGGACCAAATATGATAAGGACAAAATAAAAGAAATAGGAACTAGGAGAATCAGCAGGAAGGGCCCTTACACTGAATGTTACAAGTGTGACACCGTGTGGCCTGTATTGGTTCTGCGATCACTCAGCAGAGGACAAGGTCGTGTTTTTAATGTTACCTCAAAACATGTTATATGGAATTATACTGAACATACAGCACAGAAATAGGTGATGCAGTCCAACTGATATTTATAAAAGCAAATTACTCCGGATGCTGGAATCTGAAACCAAAGAGAAAATGCTGGGAAATCTCAGCAGGTCTGGCAGAATCTGTAGGGAGAGAAAAGAGCTAACGTTTCGAGTCCAGATGACCCTTTGTCAAAGCTAAAACAGAGAAAGTGGGAAATATTTATTCTGTGGAGTGAGAATGAAAGATGAGTCAAAGCCACAGAAACCCAGGGAAACGCAGGGTGCTAATAGCCACAGAAACCATGGGGAAAGAGTGCTAATGGCAGTCCCCAGAGAGAACAAAAGGCGTGAAGGGCCAAACAGCAGGGAAACTAACCTCAGAGGGTAAACTGTGACAGATATAGATGCGGGGGGAGGGGAAGGGGGAAGCAAAGGGGAGAAAGGGTAAGGAAAAGTGGATAAGATTGGGGGGAGTTCATTATATATATAAAGAAAGACAAGAGAGAAAGAAATGGTAAAACACAGTTAAAATGAAATGGGATGAAAACAAATGGGTCGAGGTGGGGTAGAGATAACCATCTGACGTTGTTGAATTTTATGTTGAGACCGGAAGGCCTAACCGGAAGATGAGATGTTGTTCCTGTCATAATATCCACTCAAGTATATAATGAGATGCAGACAGGCAGTGATTGACACATAGGGATGACCAGTAAACATACAGCACAGTACAACCAATCACCAGACAGGACACTACCACTATAAAGCCAGAGGGCACTAGGTTTTCCGCTCTCTCGGGACCCAGCCACTGAGACAGTCAGAGTCCACGAGCTAGCAAGTGCAAACACCATGCGGTAGCTAGTAAGTCTGGTCAGGCTACTACAAGGTCACCAGTCAGATCAGTATAGTGTCGACCCACAGCTGAATATGTATATCAGTTCTATAGTTGAATAAAACAGTGTTGGATCTTCTCCAGTGTTAGACGTCTGTTTCTAACTTCCCTGCATCGAGTGCAATCCACATCGAACAAACCTGCCTAACACATCAGTTCCTCCAGTTTGCGTTAAGCTTCAATGGAACATTGCAACAGGCCAAGGACAGACACGCGCACATGGGAGCAGGGTCTTGTGTTAAAATGGCAAGCAACGGGAAGGTCAGGGTCCTGAATGCGCACAGAAGCCTTTGCTTGCCATTATATATCATCAAGACCACCTATTTCCAACGCCATGTCATTCATCCCAGCCTCAGCCTGCCTGATCGGACTCGAACCTTGCAGCTCATCCAGAACTCTACTCCCATACTCTAACTGGCACCAACTCCCATTCACTCATCACCGACTATGGTCACTGACCCACAGTCCTCCCAGTCCAGCCCTATAACCTTCTTTGTGCATTCTTGATTTTCCACTACTTGCATGTGACCTTTCACCTGTCTCAGTCCCAATTCCCTCCCTCAGCCTCTGTAGCCTTACATAGATTTCATAGAATTTACAGTGCAGAAGGAGGCCATTCGGCTCATCAAGTCTGCACCAGCCTTACAAAGAGCACCCTACTGAAGCCTACGTGTCTACCCTATCCCTGTAACATTTTTTGGACACGAAGGGCAATTTAGCATGGCCAATCCACATAACCCGCACATCTTTGGACTGTGGGAGGAATCCGCACATCTTTGGACTGTGGGAGGAATCCGGAGTACCCGGGAGGAAACCCACGCAGACACGGGGAGAACGTGCAGACTCCGCACAGACAGTGACCCAAGCCGGGAATCGAACCTGGGACCCTGGAGCTGTGAAGCAACTGTGCTAACCACTGGGCAACAGTGCTTGCGATGCTCCTTGACCAAGCTTTTCGACACCCGTGTTAATACCTCCTTATGGATTAACTATTGGCAAAATTGTGCTGAGACAGTGTTTAAAGTGGCGCTGCCAATGAACAGCTCCTTAATCTTGGATTTATCATATGCATCACCTCTTTACATTCTATTTATCATCATATTGATCACAAAATGAATTAAAAAACCATCAGCAAACATTTTTCAACTAGAACGATCATTTCCCTTTTTTTAATTCTTGTCGGAAAGGAGAAATGAAGGTTCCAGAGGATGGTAGCAAACGATAACTATCACACAGTCCTGCTGCCAAGCACCGCAATCAGGAACAAGGGAGTTTCTCAGCTCCTGCCTATGACATGTGCAGCTGCTGGGGAGGAGGACAGGATGCTGCTTAAAAGAACGTTAAGTATTCACGGCTACTTCACCAATCAGTTGCACCTTGCTCAAAGACACAAGGCATATCCCAATATAGATCTTACCCTCGCCTCCATTTAGTTCAGATTAGCTCCCATAGGGTACAGGGAGTACAAAGGAAAGTGGAGTTGCGACCACAATCAGATCTTAGTGAATAGCGGAGTGGACTCAAGAAGGCTCAAATGTCCATATCACATTCTTCTGCTGCTGCCATTTACAGCTCCAGCTTTTGATCTGCTACCTGCTCCATTGCCATCTCTCTCTGCCTTCCATCATTTTATTTCTCCCGCTCTCCATCACATGTAAGAGCTTCCCTTCCATCTTTCCTCTCATACCCCCCCAAATCCAGTTGTACTTCTTATAATTGCTTACACCTCATACTTCTCCCAGTTTTGATGAATTCATAGAATCCCGACAATGAAG
Organism: Scyliorhinus canicula; assembly: GCF_902713615.1. NCBI lineage: Eukaryota > Metazoa > Chordata > Chondrichthyes > Carcharhiniformes > Scyliorhinidae > Scyliorhinus > Scyliorhinus canicula. Next base: position 4,281,689 of record NC_052155.1, on the reverse strand, counting down.
AAGGTCATTTGCACCGGGTTCAATTCCGGTGGACCGTCTGTGCGGAGTCTGCACGTTCTCCCCGTGTCTGCGCGGGTTTCCTCCGGGTGCTCCGTTTCCTCCCACAGTCCAAAGATGTGCAGGTTAGGTGGATTGGCCATGATAAATTGCCCCTTTGTGTTCCTTAGGTTAGGTGGAGTAATAGGGCGGGGGAGCAGGCCCAGGTAAGGTGCTATTTCAGAGGGTCGGTGCAGACCCGATGGGCCTAATGGCCTCCTTCTGCATTGTAGGGATTCTATGATTCAACTGAATGTGGAAGGAGCTGGTTGCGTATAATAATTATTCTCTGCGATGGAACAAAGATTTTACAAATGCTGACTGTTATGATCCAGCAGATGGGAATTACTATACAAACCAAATCCCCAAGGGAAACTTGGCCCACTTATCATAATACTTTTTTGTATTCTGGCCACGAGACGATGCGTTTACTGAAATCAGAAGCCGTGAGTTCCAGTAACACTTTTGGGATTTTGAACTTTAACTTAAAAACACATTGATTAACAAAAAAAAAGAAAATATACACACAAAAGATTACATTTACACAGTTAAAAGTTAGGTGTACAAAATATTCCCCTTAAAAGACCCTCGGCTTGGTCAGGCACACAAGTAAATATCCTTTAGACAATACTCCTTTACAGATGTTTAACTACAAAAATGAGTGATATTCCAACAAAGCAAACCCACTGCTGTTGCAGGAAAAGTATATTATTGGACTGTTCACTCTGTCCCACTTTGCTGTGGAAATTCAAAACACAACCCTGCTTTCTGAAAAACAGACTCTTTTCTGGGTTGGCTGCTTCAGCTCCTTGCCCAACACACAGCAGCACCCCAGGAAGTCTCACAGAGCCACTCCATCTAAGCTCCCAAATCTCGCCTAAAGTATCTTTCTGTCTCTTTCATCTTTGACTCCACTGTCCTTAGTCCTTGTTTGAAACTTCACGTTCTCAGAATATAAAAACCTTTCATGTTCTCCCTACCGCCTTCACTTTCAGGTCAAATATTTAATATATTTTCCAAGTTGCAAACTCTTTTACTCCACTTTTAAATTTAACACCTAAAAATCTAAACCTTTACTTATCTCCCAAGTTAAATTTCTAATGTTTGCTTATTTACTTGTAGAAAATTAACTTGCCATCCTTACTTCAAATGCATGCCCTGAACACAAACATTCCTTCAAAATCCTAAACTTTGTAGACAATCTGTCTTTATTTAATTAAATTATTTACACTCAGACGCAAGTGTGCTTCACAGAATGACACAATAAACCCCATAATACCATCTCTCATCACACTACCTACCGTTTAAAAAAATTATTTCATGGGATATGAGCAATGCTGGCAAGGCCAGCATTTGTTGCCCATCCCTAATTGCCCTTGAACTGAGTGGCTTGCTAGTGAATTTCAGAGGGCAATTAAGAGTCAACCAGGAGTCACATGTAGTCCAGACTGGGTAAGGATGGCGGATTTTCATCTCTAAAAGGGACACTTTGAACCAGATAGATTCTTGCAACAATGATGATAGTTTAAGTATTGAATCCTGGGTTTTTATTCACTGAATTCCAAAAGGTACTGTGGGGAGATCTGAACTATGCCTCAGAGCATTAATAATACATGGATTGGGTGGCCGCTTTGCGGAACACCTTCACACAGCCCGCAAGCATGACCCAGACCTTCCTGCCGCTTGCCATTTCAACTCAACATTTTGCTTTCATGCTCGCGTTTCTGTCCTTGGCCTGCTGCAACATTCCAGTGAAGCCCAACACAAACTGGAGGAAAGCAAATTACTGCAGATGCTGGAATCTGAAACCAAAGAGAAAATGCTGGAAAACCTTTGGGGTCAACTGGACTTGAAACGTTCGCTCTTTTCTCTCCAAACAGATGCTGCCAGACCTGCTGAGATTTTCCAGCATTTTCTCTTTGGTTACAACCTGGAAGAATGTCACCGTGTCATCCAATTAGGCACTTTACAGCCTTCTGGACTCAACACGGGAGTTCAATAACTTCAGACCATTAGCACTGTCCTCCATTTTGATCTTTTTTAAATTCCCCACCCCCACACCTCTTTTTGCACCTTCTTCAGTCTTCTTGCACTTCCATTAACACTCCCTTTGTTTCATGTCCAAGGCACCGTTGTACAATCTCTCCTAGCTCACACCCATCACTGCCGTTTTACTTTGCTCCAGATGCTGCACCCCCTCTCTTCATAAGAACATAAGAACTAGGAGCAGGAGTAGGCCATCTGACCCCTCGAGCCTGCTCCGCCATTCAATGAGATCATGGCTGATCTTTTGTGGACTCAGCTCCACTTTCCGGCCCGAACACCATATCCTTTAATTCTTCAAAAAACTATCTATCTTTACCTTAAAAACATTTAATGAAGGAGCCTCTACTGCTTCACTGGGCAAGGAATTTCATAGATTCAATCTTCAATCTTATAGAATCCATCAGCTCTCAGGAAGATTCATACTGACTTGAAGATTTACTCGTTTTTCCCCCTCTCTCCAGAGATGTTGCCAAACCTACTGAGTTTGTGCAGCATTTAAGTTATGTTTAAGGTGTATTACCTGCAGTGATTGTACAATGTGTTTTCATCTCATTATTGCACATCAACATTCATCTGCAACACTAGGGAGTTTTCTCACTAAATGATGATGTACCAAGTGGTGAGCTGTTTGGTAAGTGAAGTGTTCGTAAAACCTTCCAATGTCTACTTGACGTCTACAGCACGTGTGCCTTTAAATATCTTCCCTGTGTTTTTACAGCATGCCTTACCTGAAAGAGATGCAGCTCTTGTCATCAGGCCCTTTAACCACTACACCAGTAGCACCCCCAGATCGAACAGCAAACACCTATGAGCAGCAAATGAAAAAAATAGTTTAAATCTGCTACCTAATCCAATGAATCATACATTTCTGGTAGGCTTATAATTGTGATCATATACAAAGAGGGACATAGATAGTTTAAGTGAGTGGGTAAAACATTTGTCGGATGGAATATAATGGGGGAATATGTGAGGTTGTCCACTTTTATAGGAACAATCTGTCTATGTGGAGTTGTCTCTGTCTACGGATAGAGGATTGGTTAGGTAAAAGGAAACAGTAGACATAAATTGGCCATTTCCGGGTTCACAAGAAGTGACGAGCAGAGTGCCACAGGAATCAGTGCTGGGTCGCAACTCTTTACAATTTATGTTGATGACTTGGATGAAGGGACCAATTATACGGTTGCTAAATTTGCTGATGTCATAAATATAGGTATTAAACTAAGTTGTGAAGAGGACGTAGAGCCTCCAAGGGATACTGATAGATGAAAAGAGTGGGCAAAATTTGGCAGATGGTTAATGATCTTATGATGTGGAAAAATATGAACTTGTCCGCTTTGGCAGGAAGCATCGAATAGAAGCAGGTTATTAAAATGGAGAGAGACTGCAGAAAACTCGGGAGATGCAGAGGGAGCTGGCTGTCATGGTACATGATTCAGGAAATGCAGGTACAGCAAGTCATTAAGAAGGCAAGAGCAATGTTCTCTTTTATTTTAAGGGGAATGGAACATGAAAGGAGGGATATTTTGATGCAGCTCTACAGGACTTTGGTGACATACAGAGAGCACTCAGTAGAGTTTTGGTCTCCTTATTTAAGAAAATATATAAATGCATTGGAAACAATTCAGAGAAGGTTGACGCAACGGACACTTGTGATCAGAAGGGGGGTTATCAAGAAAAAGGGCTGGACAGGGTGGGACTGCTTCCATTGGGGGTTTAGAATATTGAGAGGTGATCTTATTGGAACATAAGGTCCTCAAAGGACTGAAGAGGGTTGGATGCTTCCCCTTGTGAGAGAAACTAGAACTAGGGGACACGATTTAAAAGTATGAATCTTCTTTTTAAGAACGAGATGAGATTTTTCTTCTTTCAGGAGATCATGAATCTTTGGAACCCGCTTGCCCCGAGAATGGTGCAGGGAGGGTCAATGAATATTTTCAAAGCAGAGGGAGGTAGACTCTTGACTAATAACGGAGTCAACGGTTGTTGGGGCTGGTGGAAAGTGAATTGGAGGCCACAATCATCTCAGCCATTATCTTATTGAATGGCAGAGTAGGGGCCAAATGGCCAAAGCCTGCTCTTATTTAGTATATGTGAACGTGTCCTGGAATAATATCTAGTCAAACTCCCATTGTTGTTTGTGAGCTGCCAGTTTTTTGACATTAGTAAGGAGGGAGTGCTGCACTGTCAGACGGTCAGTACTGAGGGAGTGCTGCACTGTCAGACGGTCAGTACTGAGGGAGTGCTGCACTGTCAGAGGGTCAGTACTGAGGGAGTGCTGCACTGTCAGAGGGTCAGTACTGAGGGAGTGCCGCACTGTCAGAGGGTCAGTACTGAGGGAGTGCCGCACTGTCAGAGGGTCAGTACCGAGGGAGAGCTGCACTGTCAGAGGGTCAGTACTGAGGCAGTGCCACACTGTCAGAGGGGCAGTACTGAGGGAGTGCCACACTGTCAGAGGGGCAGTACTGAGGGAGAGCCGCACTGTCAGAGGGTCAGTACTGAGGGAGTGCCGCACTGTCAGAGGGTCAGTACTGAGGGAGCGCCGCACTGTCAGAGGGTCAGTACTGGGCGAGTGCCGCACTGTCAGAGGGTCAGTACTGAGGGAGTGCCGCACTGTCAGAGGGTCAGTACTGAGGCAGAGCCGCACTGTCAGAGGGTCAGTACTGAGTGAGTGCTGCACTGTCAGAGGGTCAGTACTGAGGGAGTGCTGCACTGTCAGAGGGTCAGTACTGAGGGAGTGCTGCACTGTCAGAGGGTGAGTGCTGAGGGGAGTGATGAGGGGAGTGATGAGGGGGCGCTGAGGGGGTGATGAGGAGGTGCTGAGGGGGGGTGATGATGAGGGAGTGCTGAGGGGGTGATGATGAGGGGGTGATGATGAGGGGGTGATGATGAGGGGGTGATGAGGAGGGGGTGATGAGGAGGGGGTGATGAGGAGGGGGTGATGAGGAGGGGGTGATGAGGAGGGGGTGATGAGGAGGGGGTGATGAGGAGGGGGTGATGAGGAGGGGGTGATGAGGAGGGGGTGATGAGGAGGGGGTGATGAGGAGGGGGTGATGAGGAGGGGGTGATGAGGAGGGGGTGATGAGGAGGGGGTGATGAGGAGGGGGTGATGAGGAGGGGGTGATGAGGAGGGGGTGATGAGGAGGGGGTGATGAGGAGGGGTGATGAGGAGGGGGTGATGAGGAGGGGGTGATGAGGAGGGGGTGATGAGGAGGGGGTGATGAGGAGGGGGTGATGAGGAGGGGGTGATGAGGAGGGGGTGATGAGGAGGGGGTGATGAGGAGGGGGTGATGAGGAGGGGGTGATGAGGAGGGGGTGATGAGGAGGGGGTGATGAGGAGGGGGTGATGAGGAGGGGGTGATGAGGAGGGGGTGATGAGGAGGGGGTGATGAGGAGGGGGTGATGAGGAGGGGGTGATGAGGAGGGGGTGATGAGGAGGGGGTGATGAGGAGGGGGTGATGAGGAGGGGGGTGATGAGGAGGGGGTGATGAGGAGGGGGTGATGAGGAGGTGCTGATGAGGAGGTGCTGAGGGGGTGAGGAGGAGGTGCTGAGGGGGGTGATGAGGAGGGAGTGCTGAGGGGGGGTGATGAGGAGGGAGTGCTGAGGGGGCGATGAGGAGGTGATGAGGAGGTGCTGAGGAGGTGCTGAGGGGGTGATGAGGAGGTGCTGAGGGGGTGATGAGGAGGTGCTGAGGGGTGATGAGGAGGTGCTGAGGGGGTGCTGAGGGGGTGATGAGGAGGTGCTGAGGGGGTGATGAGGGGGTGCTGAGGGGGTGATGAGGAGGTGCTGAGGGGGGTGATGATGAGGGAGTGCTGAGGAGGTGCTGAGGGGGTGATGAGGAGGTGCTGAGGAGGTGCTGAAGGGGGGGGTGATGAGGAGGTGCTGAGGGGGGGTGATGAGGGAGTGATGAGGAGGTGCTGAGGGGGGGTGATGATGAGGGAGTGATGAGGAGGTGCTGAGGGGGGTGATGATGAGGGAGTGCTGAGGGGGTGATGAGGAGGTGCTGAGGAGGTGCTGAGGGGGTGATGAGGAGGTGTTGAGGGGGTGATGAGGGGTGCTGAGGGGGTGATGAGGGGGTGATGAGGGGGTGATGAGGGGGTGATGAGGGGGTGATGAGGGGGTGATGAGGGGGTGATGAGGAGGTGCTGAGGGGGTGATGAGGAGGTGCTGAGGGGGTGATGAGGAGGTGCTGAGGGGGTGATGAGGAGGTGCTGAGGGGGTGATGAGGAGGTGCTGAGGGGTGCTGAGGGGGTGCTGAGGGGGGTGATGAGGAGGTGCTGAGGGGGGTGATGAGGGAGTGATGAGGAGGTGCTGAGGGGGTTGGGGGGGGTGCTGAGGGGGGGTGATGATGAGGGAGTGATGAGGAGGTGCTGAGGGGGGTGGGGGGGGTGCTGAGGGGGGGTGATGATGAGGGAGTGATGAGGAGGTGATGAGGGGGGGGGTGATGAGGGGGGGGTGATGAGGGGGGTGATGAGGGGGGTGATGAGGGGGGGTGATGAGGGGGGGGTGATGATGGGGGGTGATGAGGGGGGGGTGATGAGGGGGGGTGATGAGGGGGGGGTGATGATGAGGGGGGGTGATGAGGGTGGGGAGGGTGATGATGAGCGAGTGATGGGGGGGTGCTGAGTGGGGGGAGGGGGGTGATGAGGGGGGGTGCTGAGGGGGGGTGATGATGAGGGGGGGGGGTGATGAGGGTGGGGAGGGTGATGATGAGCGAGTGATGGGGGGGGGTGCTGAGGGGGGAGGGGGGGTGATGAGGGGGGGGTGCTGAGGGGGGGTGATGATGAGGGGGGGGGGATGAGGGTGGGGAGGGTGATGATGAGCGAGTGATGGGGGGGGTGCTGAGTGGGGGAGGGGGGGTGATGATGGGGGGGGTGATGAGGGTGGGGAGGGTGATGATGAGGGGGGGTGATGAGGGTGGGGAGGGTGGGGAGGGTGATGATGAGCGAGTGATGGGGGGGGGGTGCTGAGTGGGGGGAGGGGGGGTGATGATGGGGGGGGTGATGAGGGTGGGGAGGGTGATGATGAGGGGGGGGGGTGCTGAGGGTGATGATGAGCGAGTGATGAGGGGGGGGGGGGGTGCCGCACTGTCGGTGGTGCCGCGGTGAGCTGCTGCTGTCTGTTATTGTTGATCCACATTTCTCGCGTTTCCAGTCTCACCTGTTTATTGGCTTCATCGAAAAACACATTATTGACGGAGGAGACCTTCTCGAACTGCACGGGGCTCTCACACAGCTCCAGGTAATGACCCCCTGGCGGCGGCAGCGCCATTGTCACCATCAGCACCTCAGCCGTCTTCCCACCGCCTCTTCAGGACTGGCACAGCGCCCTACTGCGCACGCGCAGCCACGCCAGCCACTGCGCACGCGCGCCCCCGGCGTCTGGGCCCTGCGTCATCAACATCCGACCGCAACACTGCGCACGCGCGCTAACGGCGCTTGGGCACGCGTCATCACTATCCGACCGCAACACTGCGCACGCGGACGGCAGCAACACAGCGCACGCACGCTAAGGGCTGCTGGTCCCTGCGTCATCACCATCTGACCGCAACACTGCGCACGCGCAATCCTGACGGTAGCAACACTGCGCACGCGCATTTGATCCAATCAAATTTTAATTTGACAGGGAAGTCACTAAAATTGCAGTTCACTGGTGTAATATTTTTAAATTTAGAGTACCCAATTATTTTTTTCCAATCAAGGGGCAATTTAGCGTGGCCAATCCACCCACCCTGCATATCTTTGCGTTGTGGGGGTGAGACCCCGGCAGACAGGTCACTGGTGTAATTACTGAGTAATAGTAACAACTGGCATAATAACTGGTATAATAGTAACGACTGATGTAATAACTAGTATAATAGTAACGACTGGCGTAATAACTGATGTAATAACTAGTATAATAGTAACGACTGGTGTAATTAGAACATAAGAACTAGGAGCAGGAGTCGGCCATCTGGCCCCTCGAGCCTGCTCCGCCATTCAATGAGATCATGGCTGATCTTTTGTGGACTCAGCTCCACTTTCCGGCCCGAACACCATAACCCTTAATCCCTATAAGAACATAACTGGTGTAATTACTTATGTAATAGTAACAACTGGTGTAGTAACTGGTGTAATTACTGAAGTAATAGTAACAACTGGTGTATTAACTGGTAATTTTTCCTTCTTGCAATTATAACATTCATAACTTCTTTCCAGCGTTCCTTCTAAAGTTATAGTCGTGAAAATGGTTAATTTGAAATTCAAGGATCAGTGCACAAATTCTAATTAAAAATGTGAACTTTTGACTTCCGGTTGCGGTGTTGCGGAGCTAAGCTGCACGTTCGGTAGCTCCCGCTATTTTTGGACTTTCGGGCTCTTTTAAGGGCCCGCAGCGGTGCTGGTTGGACTTTCCCCCTGGTGGGAACACATCCACTGTGCTCATCTGCCGGTGGATGGACTGGACCAGGAGCGGGGCGGTCAAAAAATCGGCTTTGGAGCAGAGAAAGGTGCGAGGCAGGAAAAACAAGATGGCAGCGGGCGGGGAACCAGCAGCAGTGGGCGCAGGAGCAGCAGGAGCTGCTCCATCGCTGCTTCAGAGAGCTGAATGCTGAGATCCTGGAGCCGTTTAAGGCCTCGCTGGACAAGCTCATGGCGACTCAGGGTGCGGAGATCCGAGCTACAGCAAAAGGCCTCGGAAAGCGAGGACGAACTCCTAGACCTGGCAGTGAAGGTGGAATCGCACGAGGCGCTTCACAAGAAATGGCTGGCAAGGATGGAGGAGATGGAGAACCGCTCCCGTCGGAATAACCTGCGGATTTTGGGCCTCCCGGAGGGGCTGGAAGGTTCGAATTTGGGGGCCTACGTGGTTGTGATGCTGAATTCGTTAATGGGCGCGAGGTCGTTCCGGGGACCCTTGGAGCTGGAGGGGGCCCATCGAGTGCTGTTGAGGAAGCCCAGGCCGAACGAGCCGCCTAGGGCGGTGCTGGTCCGTTTTCACCGCTTCGTTGACCGTGAGTGTGTGCTGAGATGGGCAAAGAAGGAAAGGAGCAGCAAGTGGGAGAATGCAGAGATCACGATCTATCAGGACTGGAGCGCGGAGGTGGCGAAGAGAAGGGCTGGTTTCAATTGGGCGAAGGGAGTGCTTCACAGGAAAGGGGTGAAGTTTGGCTTGTTACAACTGGCTCGCCTCTGGGTCACTTGCAAGGACCGCCAGCTCTACTTTGATTCTCTGGAGGAGGCCTGGGCCTTTGTCCAGGCAGAGAAGTTGGACTCGAACTGAGGACTGGGGGGCTGGGGAATGATGTACATAGTCCGGAGGCTCTGTCCTTCTTGGTATCCTTTCGTTTTTATTGGCTGTGTTTGATGTTGCCTTTTCGCTGTTCTGCTTTTTCGCTTTTTGGGGCTGTTATTTATTTATTGGGGTGCTTTTTAGTTTTTTCACTAGTGGAGGGTTGGAGAGCTGTTCGCGGTCCCGCTGGGTCAGGTGCCCGTCTTTTTCCCACGTGTTGGATCGGGGGGGCGGGGTTTGGGATGGAAGCGCGGGCTTTCTTCCCGTGCTGGAGGGGGCGGGGCCGGCACTGGGAGGGGTGATTGGTGGTTGTGTTGCATCGGGGGGGGGGTCGTCGGGTAGGCGGGAGCAGCCGGGGTCAGCAGGAGTCGCCTGACTTACGGAAGTACAATGGTAGGGGTTACACAGCTAGGGGGTCCCTAGCTTGAGGGGGGAGTAGGGGGGTACCGGGTTGCTGCTGCAGGGGCCGTAGGGGAACTGCTGGTGAAGGGGGATGGGGGGGGGGGTGTCTGCCACCATGGGGAACGGGCCTGGGGGGTTCTCTGGGCACGTGGTGAGCCGAGGGAGAGCTATAGCTGACCGGCACAGAGGGAGGGGGAAGACCCCCCAGATTCAGCTGGTCACATGGAACGTGAGGGGGGGGGCTGAATGGACCGGTGAAGCGGTCCCGGGTCTTGGCGCACCTGAAGGGGCTGGGAGTGGACGTAGCTATGCTCCAGGAGACGCACCTTAAGGTGGCGGATCAGGTGAGGCTGAGAAGAGGCTGGGTGGGGCAGGTGTTTCACTCGGGGCTTGATGCGAAGAATCGAGGGGTGGCGATCTTAGTTGCCAAGAGCTTGTCGTTTGTTGCGTCGAGTGTGGTGGCGGACAGTGGAGGTAGATACGTAATGGTGAGTGGTGGACTTCAGGGGGAGCGGGTGGTTCTGGTCAATGTGTACGCCCCCAACTGGGACGATGCGGCGAATGTTGAGCCGGATCCCGGACCTGGAGATGGGGCGTTTGATCCTGGGAGGGGACTTTAATACGGTGTTGGATACGGCTCTGGATCGTTCGAAGTCTAGGAGGGGTAAGAGGCCGGCAACGGCCTCGGTGCTGAGGGGGTTCATGGATCAGATGGGAGGGGTAGACCCTTGGAGGTTTTTGAAGCCGGGGAGTAGGGAGTTCTCCTTTTTCTCCCATGTCCACAAGGCTTATTCCCGGATTGACTTTTTTGTTCTCAGCAGGGCGCTAATCCCTAGAGTGGTGGGGGCGGAGTGTTCGGCGATAGCCATATCTGACCATGCTCCGCATTTGGTGGACCTGGAGCTGGGGGAGGGGAACGATCAGCGCCCGCTGTGGAGGTTAGATGTGGGGCTTCTGGCAGAGGAGGAAGTATGTGGGCGGGTCCGTAGGGGTATAGAGGGGTATTTGGAAACCAACGATAACGGGGAGGTGCAAGTTGGGGTGGTTTGGGAAGCGTTGAAGGCAGTGGTTAGAGGGGAGCTGATATCTATTCTGGCGTACAGAGAGAGGGGGGGAGAGGGTTGAGAGGGAGAGGCTGGTGGAAGAAATGGTAAGGGTGGACAGGAGGTACGCGGATGTCCCGGAGGAGGGGCTTTTGAGGAAGCATCGCAATCTCCAAGTGGAGTTTGATATACTGACCACCCGGAAGGCAGAGGCGCAGTGGAGGAGGGCGCAGCGGGCGGTATATGAGCACGGGGAGAAGGCAAGTCGGATGCTGGCCCACCAGCTCCGGAAGCGGGAGGCAGCGAGAGAGATAGGGGGAGTCACAGATGCAGGAGGGAACTTGGTGCGGGGTGGCAGGGACATTAATGGGGTGTTCAGATCCTTTTACGAGGGGCTGTACCAGGCGGTGACCCTACGGAGGTGGGCGGGATGGACTGCTTTCTGGGTAGGTTGGAGTTCCCAAGAGTAGAGGATGAGCGGGTGGAGGGTCTGGGGGCCCCAATCGAGTTGGAGGAGCTGATGGAGGCACTGGGGAGCATGCAGACAGGGAAAGCACCGGGAACTGACAGGTTCCCAGTGGAGTTTTATAAGAAGTTTTCAGATCTGCTGGGCCCGCTGCTTGTGAGGATGTCTAGAGCAATAATTTTGCTGATCCTGAAGCGGGATAAGGACCCCCTCCAGTGTGGGTCTTACAGGCCAATTTTGCTCCTCAACGTGGATGCAAAGTTGTTGGCGAAGGTACTGTCCAGAAGGATGGAAGATGTGGTCCCGATGGTTATCCATGAGGACCAAACGGGGTTTGTGAAGGGGAGGCAGCTGAATGTTAATGTGCTGCGGCTTCTTAATGTTATGATGATGGCGTCGGAGGCTGGGGAGGCAGAAATAGTAGCATCGATGGATGCGGAGAAAGCTTTTGACAGGGTGGAGTGGAGCTACCTGTGGGGGCTGGTTTAGCTCACTGGGCTAAATTGCTGGCTTTTAAAGCAGCCCAGCAGCACGGTTCGATTCCCGTACCAGCCTCCCCGGACATGCACCGGAATGTGGTGACTAGGGGCTTTTCACAGTAACTTAATTGCAGCCTACTTGTGACAATAAGCAATTTTCATTTCAAGTGCTGAGGAGGTTCGGGTTTGGTGAGGGATTCATCAGCTGGGTGATGTTGCTGTACAGCTCCCCGGTGGCGAGTGTGGTGACGAATGGGAGGAGGTCGGAGGACTTTTGGCTTTCCCGGGGGACGAGGCAGGGGTGCCTCTTGTATCCCCTGCTCTTCGCGTTAGCGATTGAGCCCTTGACCATGGCGCTGAGGGATTTGAAGAACTGGAGGGGGATTGTGCGGGGGGGGGGGGGGGGGGGGGGAGCACCGGTTTTCGTTGTACGCAGATGATTTACTGTTGTACACGCGGATCCGGCGGGGGGGGGGGGGGGGGGGATGCCAGAGGTGTTGAAGATACTTGGGGAGTTTGGGGACTTTTCGGGCTACAAGCTCAATGTGGGGAAAAGTGAGCTGTTTGTGCTGCACCTGGGGGACCAGGAGAGGGAGATAGGAGAGCTCCCGTTGAAGAAGGCGGAGAGGAGCTTTAGATATCTTGGGGTCCAGATAGCAAGGAGCTTGGGGGCCCTGCACAGGCTAAACTTTTGAAGGCTGGTGGAACAGATGGAGGGGGAGTTCAGGACGTGGGACGCGCTGCCGCTCTCCCTAGCGGGCAGGGTCCAGTCGGTTAAGATGACGGTGCTCCCGAGGTTTTTGTTTCTTTTCCAGTGCCTACCCATATTGATTCCGTAGGCTTTTTTCAAGAGGGTGAATAAGAGTATTCTGGGGTTCGTGTGGGCGCGGAAGACCCCGAGAGTGAGGAGGGTATTCCTGGAGCGAAGAAGGGAGGCAGGCGGTTTGGCGCTGCCCAACCTGTATGGGTATTACTGGCTGCGAATGTGGCAATGATTCGCAGGTGGGTGATGGAGGGGGAGGGTGCCACATGGAAGAGGTTGGAGGTGGCGTCCTGTGTGGGTACGAGTTTGGAGGCATTGGTGACGGCCCCGCTTCCACTCCCCCCGGCAAGATATTCCACGAGTCCAGTAGTGGTGGCGTCCCTCAAGATTTGGGGGCAGTGGAGGCGGCACGGGGGGGGGGGGGGGGAGTGAAGGCCTCAGTGTGGGCCCCGATACGGGGCAATCACCGGTTTGCACCAGAGAGAATAGATGGTGGGTTTTTGAGTTGGCATAGGGCGGGCATCAGGCGGATGGGGGACCTTTTCCTCGATGGGAAGTTTGCGACTTGAGAGGAGTTGGAGGGGAAGTGGGGCCTCCCCCCTGGGAATGTTTTCAGGTATATGCAGATTAGGGCGTTTGTTAAGCGGCAGGTGGCGGAGTTCCCGCTGCTGCCCCTAGGGGGTGCAGGATAGGGTGCTCTTGGGGACGTGGGTCGGTGAGGGGAGGATCTCGGCAATTTATCAGATGATGCAGGAAGAGGAGGAGGCCTCTGTGGAAGAGCTGAAAGCGAAGTGGGAGGAGGAGCTAGGGGAGGAGATCGACGATGGGACGTGGCGGATGCCCTGGGGAGGGTGAACTCGTCCTCTTCTTGCGCATGGCTCAGCTTAATTCAGCTGAAGGTGCTGCAAAGGGCGCACATGACTGGGGCCAGGATGAGCCGGTTCTTTGGGGGGGAAGACAGGTGTGGGAGGTGTTCGGGAGGCCCGGCGAACCACACTCACATGTTTTGGGCATGTCCGGCGTTGGAGGGGTTTTGGAAGGGGGTGGTGGGGACTTTGTCCAAGGTGGTCAGTTACAGGGTGGAGCCGGGCTGGGGGCTCGCGATCTTTGGGGTAGCATCGGAGCCGGAGGCGAGAGAGGCCGGTACCCTGGCCTTTGTGTCTCTAGTAGCCCGGCGTAGGATTCTCTTACAGTGGAGGGACGCGAAGCCCCCGAGCTCGGAGGCCTGGATCAATGACATGGCCGGGTTCATCAGGCTGGAAAAGGTTAAGTTTGCCCTGAGGGGTCGGTACAAGGGTTCCTCCGGCGGTGGCAGCCTTTTCCCGATTTCCTGGCGGAGGGGTAGAGGGTGGTCAGTCTCAGCAGCAACCCGGGGGGGGGGGGGGGGGTTTGTTAAGGGGTTTGTTTTTGCGACGATGTGTTTACAATTTTCTTCTGTCTTGTGTTGTTATTAGTTATTAATTTATTACTTTGTATTGGGGGGATTTCTGTTTCTATTTAGTTTTACACCTTGTTTACTTTAACTGTTGGGAGAAAATTTGTTGAAAAATTTGAATAAACATTTTTTTTAAAAATGTAAACTTTATTTTATACCTCTATTTATAAAGGGGAGGGATTTTTGTTACAGCTTTTCCCCAGGGTGGAAGAGTCAATTACTGGGGGACATAGGGTTAATGCGCAAGGGGCAAAGTTTACAGGAGATGTCCCAGTGGGTAATGGATGCCTGAAACTCACTGCCTGGGGAGGTGGAGGAAACAGGTACGATACTGATGTGTAAGGAGCATCATTACAAATTCATGAAGAGGATGGGAATAGAGGGAAATGGACCCTGGAAGTGTGGAAGATTTTAGGTTAGACGGACAGCATGGTCCACGAAGGCTTGAAGGGCCGATGGGCCTGTTCCTGGGCTGTACGTTTTGTTCTTTGTTAACCCCAAGATAATTCCCATTAAGTAGTTATAACTGCTACTTGCCAGAGATCCGGGTTCGATTCCGAACTTGGATGACTGTGTGGGATTTGCATGTTCTCCCCATGTCTGCGTGGGTCACCTCCGGGTGCTCTGGTTTCCTCCCACGGTCCAAAGATGTGCAGGTTAGATGAATTGGCCATGATCAGTTGCCCCCGGGTGGACTTACAAGGATAGGGTGGGGAATTGGGCCAAGGTAGGGTGCTCTTTCAGAGGGCCAGTACAGACTCAATGGGCTGAATGGCCTCCTTCTGCACTGTAGGGATTCTATGATAAGTACACAGTGTACAACACAGAAGGCTTTTGATAAAGTCACGCATAAAGATCAGTGTCTAAAATTAGGATTAGGGATATTATATTGGGATGGATAGAAAACTGATTACAGACAGGAAACAAAGAGTAAGAATTAATGGGTCTTTTTCAAATTGGCAGGCAGTGACTTGTGGGATATCGCAGTCATCGATGCTGTAACCCCAGCTATTCACAATATAAATGATTTAGATGAGGGGAAAAAATGTAATATCTCAAAATTTGCAGAAGACACCAAGTTGTGTGGGAGGGTGAGCAGTTAGATTTAGATATATTGTCACATGTACCAGAAAGTATTGTTTTGCGTGTAGTCCAGGGATACTGCTCCATACGTGAAAACATAGAACATACGAATAATACACAATGTAAAAATATAAACAGA
This sequence comes from Scyliorhinus canicula, assembly GCF_902713615.1. Taxonomy (NCBI): domain Eukaryota; kingdom Metazoa; phylum Chordata; class Chondrichthyes; order Carcharhiniformes; family Scyliorhinidae; genus Scyliorhinus; species Scyliorhinus canicula. Next base: position 4,266,530 of record NC_052155.1, on the reverse strand, counting down.
GACATCGGGTGAAGCAGATAGAACGTAGTGCTACAACTGTAGAGAAGATGCGTAGAAAGATCAGTTCAGTCCATAAGGTGGCCATTCAGGAGTCTGGTAACAGCGGGGAAGAAGCTGTTTTTGAATTTATTGGTGCGTGTTTTCAAATTTTTTATCTTCTGCCTGATGGAAGAGGTTGGAAGAGGGAATAACCGAGTGGGAGGGGTCTTTGATTATGCTGCCCGCTTTCCCAAGGCAGTGGGAGGTGTAGACAGAGTCAATGGATGGGAGACGGGCTTGCGTGATGGACAGGGCTGTGTTCAGGACTCTCTGCAGTTTCTTACGGTCATGGGCTGAGCAGTTGCCATACCAGGCTGTGATGCAGCCAGATAGGATGCTTTCTATGGTGCATCGATAAAAAGTGGTAAGTCAGTGTGGACATGCCAAATTTCCTTAGTTTCCTGAGGAAGTATAGGTGCTGTTGTGCCTTCTTGGTGGTAGCGTCGACGTGAGTGGATCAGGACAAATTTTTGGTGATGTGCACCCCTAGGAATTTGAAGCTGTCAACCATCTCCAGCGGCACCATTGATGCAGACAGGGGTGTGTACAGTACTTTGCTTTCTGAAGTCAGTGACCAGCTCTTTAGTTTTGCTACCATTACGGGAGAGATTGTTGTCATTGCACCATGCCACTAGGTTCTCTATCTCACTTATTGTTGTTTGAGATTTGACTCACTATGGTTGTGTCATCAGCAAACCTGTAGATGGAGTTGGAGCCAAATTTTGCCACATAGTTGTGTGTGTATAAGGAGTATAGTAGGAGGCTAAGTATGCAGCCTTGTGGGGCCCCGGTATTGAGGGCTATCATGGAGGAGGTGTTGTTTATTCTTACAGATTGTGGACTGGGGCTGGTTTAGCACACTGGGCTAAATCGCTGGCTTATGAAAGCAGACCAAGTCAGGCCAGCAACATGGTCCAATTCCCGTACCAACCTCCCCGAACAGGCGCCGGAATGTGGCGACTAGGGGCTTTTCACAGTAACTCCATTTGAAGCCTACTTGTGACAATAAGCACATTTCTTTTCATTCTGTGGGTCAGAAAGTCGAGGATCCAGTTGCAGAGTGAGGAGCCAAATCCCAGGTTTTGGAGCTTTGATATGAGCTTGGCTGGGATTATGGTGTAGAATGTAGAGCTGTTACCAGACTCCTAGAAGACCCTCTTATGGACTGACCTGATTAATACTACACTCCTGTATTCTTCACCCGATGCCGGTGTCTATGTATTTACATTGTGTTACCCTAGTATGTATTTTATTTTATTTTCATCTACTCACTGATCTGTTTGAGCTGCTTGCAGAAAAATACTTGTCACTGTAACTCGGAACACGTGACAATAAACAAATTCAGTTCAATGAACAGGAGTCTGACATAGGAGTCCTTGTTGAGATGCTCCAGATATTAATGTAGGGCCAGTGTAGGGTCAGGGAAATAGCATCTGTGGCCCGCTTGTGGTTGATGCGAATTGCTGTGGATCTAGGCATCCTGGGAATATGGAGTTGATGTGTCTCAGGACCAACCTCTCGAAGCACTTCATAATAATAAATGTCAGGGCACCAGTCAGTAGTCTTTGAGGCATGTTACCTGGTTCCTCTTTGGCACCGGTATGATCGCGATCTTCTTGAAGTAGGTGGGAACCTCAATGGAGTAGGGAGAGATTAAAGATGTCTGCGAAAACATCCGGCAGCTGATCCACACAGGATCTGAGTGCACGGCCAGGGACTCCGTCAGGACCCATTGTTTTCTCTGGGTTCACTTTTAAGAAGGCTGATCATTGGGGAGGGGCACCCTAGTTGCTGGAGATTCTACTCGGCTTTGTTTTGAAGCCCGTTATCTAATTTAAGCCCTGCCACAACTGACGAGAGTCTGTGTCGTTTGTCTCTGACTCTGGCTTAACCTGGTATTGTCTCTTGGCGTCCCTGATGGCTTTGTGGAGGCGATACCTAGATTTCTTGTATAGGTCAGGGTGACCCATCTTGAATGCCTCAGACCTGGCCTTCAGTCAGGATCTCCCAGTTAAACCATGGTTTCCGTTTGGGGAACGCATATACTACCTTCTTTGGCATGCAGTCTTTTACACAGTTGCTGAAGAAGTCTGTGACTGTTTAGGTTGGCCTCTGAGTTCTTGAATTATGATCCATTCCACTGACTCCAAGCAGTCACGGCAGAACTCTTCCGCTGCCTCAGACCAGCATTGCACCGATCCTCCCGCTTAAATTTGTGTTTGTATGCCGGGAGGAGAATTCAGTGTGATTTGGACAAGTTAAGTGAGTGGGCAAATGAATACAAGGTTATCCACTTTGGTAGCAAAAATGAGAAGGCTGACTATTATCTGAATGGCAATAAATTCGGAGAGGTGAATATGCAACAAGACCGGGGTGTCCTCGTACATCAGTCACTGAAGGTAAGCATGCAGGTACAGCAGGTGGTAAAGAAGGCGGCAAACGGTATGTTGGCCCTCATTGCGAGAGGATTCAAGTACAGGGGCAGGGATGTGTTGCTGCAATTCTACAGGGCTTTGGTGAGGCCACACTTGGAGTATTGTGAGCAGTTTTGGTCTCCTTATCTGAGGAAGGATGTTCTTGCTCTGGAGGGAGTGCAGCGAAGGTTTACCAGGCTGATTCCTGGGATGTTGGGACTGACGTATGAGAGATTGAATCGGTTAGGATTGTATTCGCTGGAGTTCAGAAGAATGAGGGGAGATCTCATAGAAACCTATACAATTCTAACAGGACTGGACAGGGTAGACGCAGGAAGGATGTTACTAATGGTGGGTGTGTCCAGAACCAGGGGGGTCAGTCTGTGATTATTTGGGGGCCTGCAGTAAAGTCCTATCAAAGTGATCACTCCCTTCTTATTTTTATTTGGTTGGGGAGGGCCAATGACAGGAACTTTTGTCTTTGTCTCGATATGTATATACAGGTTATGCAAGTGTTATGTTGGCTTTTTTACACGTGCGGCACAGTGGTTAGCACTGCTGCCTCATCAGCAGGGACCCGGGTTTGATTCTGACCTTGGGTGACTGTCTGTATGGAGTTTGCACGTTTTCGGTGCCTGCGTGGGTTTCCTCCGGATGCTCCTGTTTCCTCCCACAGTCCAAAGGTATGCAGGTTAGATGGATTGGCTGTGATAAAATTGCCCTAGTGTCCAAAGGTTAGGTGGGATTACAGGGTTAGGGCGGGGATTTGTGGTCTATGTGGGGTGGTCTTTCAATTGGTCGGTGCAGACTCAATGGGCTAAATGGCCTCCTTCTGCATTGTAGGGATTCTATGAATTAGAGTACAATCAGAGTTGTGTGATTGGAGGAGATTCCGGAGATAGGGAGGGGCAAGTCCATGAAGAGATGCAAACAACCAAGAGAATCTTAAAAATCACACCCTTGCTTTAACTGGGACCAATTTGGGAACACAGGCGAAGGCTGAACAAGACTTTGTTCACGTTTAGTTCCTGGGAAGCAGGGCAGTAGACATAGTCTGTATGGACTTCAGTAAGGCCTTTGATAAAGTTCCACATGGTAGGCTGCTCTAGAAGGTTAGATCACATGGAATCCAGGGAGAGCTGGTAAATTGGATATACAATTGGCTTAATGGTCAGAAGCAGAGGGTAATGGTGGAAAGATGCTTGTCGGACTCGAGGCCTGTGACTAGTGGTGTGCCTCAGGGCTCAGTGCTGGGCCCCTTGCTGTTATCTGTATCAACGATTTGTATTAGAATGTACAAGGCATGATCAGTAAGTTTGCAAATGACACTAAAATAGCTGGTATGGTAGACAATGAGGAAGGTTATCAAAAATTGCAGCAGGATCTTGATCAGCTGGGGAAGTGGGCCGAGAAATGGCAAATGGAGTTCAATACAGATAAGTGAGGTGTTGCATTTTGGAAAGTCAAATCAAGGTAAGACTTTCACGGTGAATGACGTGAAGATTCTAGATGCCCTTTGCCTCTGGAGCATGCTGTTTTGTTAAATGCCATTTATAAACAAAATGATTAGTTTCCCCAAATATTTTTAATACATTTTAAGATTCATTGATAATCTGCTGAACACATTAGTAATCTGTTGAATACAAACAGGATTTTACTATGTATTTTTTAAACAAATGTGATGCGTTATAAAATCACCTCGTAACAGCACAAGTAATGTCAGTCTATTTGTTAACAAGTGAATCGAAAGCCATATTAGTTCAGATTACATAGCGCTGTCGCAGTGAATCAACTGGAGTGCAGGTCCTTCACTACCAGTGGCACCTTCAACACATCAAATAGGATTACCATTTTGGAGAATAACGTCCATTCCTCTTATTCCAGTTCTAAAACGTGCAACATTTTATGGTTAAATTCCAGGTGTCAAAATATGGCTTTCACTCAAAATGTAAAGTTGAGACGTTGTTTATTTGATTTGAAACTTCACTAACACGAGAATGCAAGCGTTTCTCTGACACAGGTGCCAAATTAATATTAATACAGATGGTGCAGACAGAGGAATATCTTCAACATCACCACACCAGTCTAATTTTGGTCACAAATACCAATTACTGTATACAAATCTAATGATAATCTAATTTTAAATCAAATTAAACTGCACAATCAAATTTCCATCGCTGTTGAATCCCAGCTTGCAAAGCTCAGTCTGCAAGAGTTTTTTAAAAGCCTTTTCCCTGGTTTAGTCCTCTCCCAGAACTTCAAATTCAGAAATCATCCTCCCACGTTTCCCTATCTGTCGGACGTGGTCTTCATTGATTTTTTCCAAATCTTCGATCTAAGATTTTTTTTTAAGAAAGGCAAATAAGGACAGAGTTTTTACTAAAATTAATGAATCCATTGATTGTATTTAAAATTTTACACGTAAAAGAATTAGATGCTGTTTGTTTTCTGAACCAAATATGCATCGATTGATAAAAACTGAAGTTACATTTTGTCTTAAAGCCAGAATCACTAAATCCATTCAGGCAACAGACACATTTTCACCTATTTGTACAAACCGTGATCAGCCATGATTGAATGGCAGAGCAGACTCGATGGGCCAAATGGCCAAATTCTGCTCCTACATCTTATGAACCGTGGAAAGAAATAAACTCTCAGATAATCCAAAGAGTTTACCCCCTGGCAACACAGCAATTAACTTCATTCTTGCCCATCCAAATATACTGGAGTGGTTGGGACTGTTTTTCTCAAGAGAAAAGAAGGTTGAGAGGAGATTTGATTGGGATATTCAAACTTCGGAGGGGTCTAGACAGAGTAGATAGGGAGAAATATTCCCATTAATGAAAGTGCCGAGAAGGTACAAAGTGAGGAGGAAAACCTTTTACAGAGTGAGTGGTTGGGGTCTGGAATGCACTGACTGAGTGTGGAGGAGGCAGGTTCAATCGAGGCCTTTGAAGGGGATTTGGATTACTCTGTGAAAAAGAAGAATGTGCAGGGTTATGGGGAGGAGCCGCGGGAAATGGACTAAATTAATTGCTCATTTGGAGAGCTGGTGCAGCCACAGTGGGGCACACCAAAAATTATTACTTAAAATAAAAACTCACGGTGTAGGGGTATAGAAGCCAGCTATTTTCTATCGGTAAAAGTAATAGGTAAAAGATAGCTATTTAGCATTAAGCCCCATGTCTATTAAATACCATTTTAAAACTCACTCATAACCTCAGGTCATTTCAAAACACATTCAGCATGCAAAGCATAGCTTCAAAAGAACACAGAAACAGATAGATTAAAACAGCATTCTTATTCAGCTAACAAATACATTTGCAAGATAAAGTAACCCAAGGACAAGGCAAGCTCCATGGCAACAGCATAGAGACCATTGTCCTAACAAGCAAGTCAGCAAGAAACTGGTTCAAGCTATATGCGATAAGGAAGCCAAATCGCATTCCATAGCTCATACAAGAATAAATTTTAAGTTAATGTTGCCTATTAATGACAGACGGCTGAGCGTCGAATCAAACTTATTTGATGTTAATCCAGACCAATTAGAATTACATTTAGCACACTGGGCTAAATCGCTGGCTTTGAAAGCAGACCAAGACAGGCCAGCAGCACGGTTCAATTCCCGTACCAGCCTCCCTGAACAGGCGCCGGAATGTGGCGACTAGGGGCTTTTCACAGTAACTTCATTTGAAGCCTACTTGTGACAATGAGCGATTTTCGTTTTTCATTTCAGATGGCTAAATCCTGATATGATTTGGTATAACCGTGATGTCTCTTCGGCCATTTTCCATTCCGGAATCAATCTATATTTGACTTAACTATTCGCTGTCTCTCTGTCTTTCATATTTCACTTTCTACCTCTTGAAGTTATTGCAAGCTGTTTGCTGTAAGCAAGAAAATTATTTCTGTATTATTTGAACGTTGAATTGTCACAAAATTGCTTGTCTTGACTCCTTTTGCTAGCTGGTCTTATTAGAGAATAAGACTTAAATGATTCTCAATTGTAATCAATACAGACAAATAAAACGATTCTTATTTGCACCCGAGAAGTGTTGACTCAAATTTGTACTGAGTTTTAGTGTTCGCAAGTGCCACTAAATCCGCATGGTAGATCTCTACAAGGGGTAACAGGTTGACTAGCTAACAGGAAACAGAGTTGGCATGAATGGGTCTTTTTCTAGTTGGCAGGATGTGACGAGTGGTGTGCCTCGTGTTGGGCCTCAACTTACAATTGATATAAATGACTTGGATGAAGGAGCTAAAGGTAAGGCTGCTAAATTTGCTGGTGACACAAAGGTAGGAAAGTAAATTGTGAAGAGGACGTAAGGACGTTACAAAAGGAACATAGATAGCTACGGGATTGAGGTTAACAATCAGATCAACCATGATCTGGGCAGCGCGGTGGAACAGTGGTTAGCACTGCTGCCTCACAGCTTCAAGGACACCGGTTCAATCTGGGTCACTGTCCGTGTGGAGTTTGCACATTCTCCCTGTGTTTGCGTGCATCTCACCCCACAATCCAAAAATGTGCAGGGTAGGTGGGTTGGCTATGCTAAATTGCCCCTTAATAGGAAAAAATATTTTAAAATGATCAACCATGATCTTATTGAATGATGGAGCAGGTTTGAGGGGCCGAATGCCCTACTCTGCTCTTAGTTTGTATTGTCCCTTTAAGAAATGTTTTGTCTTATCACATGGCTTCAGTGATATCATTGTGTGGGTGGAGCTGGGCTGTGGCTCTGAGAGTTTTTACTTTCGCTTCGAGTTTGGACTGGTTTGAAAGAAGTGTTTTTCTCTACATTTTAAAAGCTATTTCCAGACTGCTTGGTAGCATAAAAGAGATCATTGCTTTCTGGAAGGAATTCAAACCAGCTGTTTGAAAAGGGAAACAGAGCATCAATAACACAGTCTTATACCAGTGAGAGTGCCGTGTGCTGGGCCACACCTTTGAAAAGGGGTTTCTGGTTTTACTTGGATTTTGTTATTGAATTGGAACAGTTAAGGGAAATTTTTTAAACCCTGGCCCTGAAGTTTGTAAAGGACCTCCTTCTGCGCTGTAGCAATCTGTAATTCTATGATATTTTCCACTTTCAGCAATATAGTATTGGAAAATACAATCTAAGTTACTAGTTTATCAAATGAAATGTTAAGTGAGTCTCAACAACAACTTGCACATTTAACTCCTTAAACATAGTAACGCATCTCAAGACACTGAAAAGCAGTGCTTTATCTCAAGAAAATATTATACCTGAACAATGAAATCCACTTCATTATCCGCTGCAATATCTAGACCAGAGACAGCATTGAAAAGCTCCCGTTCATCCATTGCGTCTGCAACTCCTGCCTTTTGAAAGAACTGCAATAAGGGGAGCAGCATTAAGGTCCGTTCGACATGTTTGTGACATAGGAAAACCACAAGTTAACACATATTACCAATTCAAAATAAGAGACGTATTTAATTGCACTTTACAAATTGCAATTTTTGAATTCTAGTCACTGCTGGAATATGACAAAAGGATCAGTCAATTTGGGAAAGGCAAGCTCCCACCGGCAGCAATGTGACAATAGCCAGATCATTTCTTTTAGTGATACTGGTTGCAGGATAAATAGGATTCACTGCTCTTCGAAACAGTGCCATGAGATGTTTGATTTATCAACTGGAAAGATAGAGCCTCAGACGTGTCTCATTGGAGAGATGGAAGCTCCAATAGTGCCACTCTCAGACTGCACTTACTGAGGCATACAGGATTCTCAGAGAGATTGACAGGGGAGATGCCAAGAGGCTATTTCCTCTTGTGGGAGAGTCTAGCACCAGAGGGCATAATCTCAGAGCAAGGGGTCACCTATTTAAGACAGAGGTGAGGAGGAATGTCCTCTCTCAGAGGGTAGTGAATCGGTGGCTTTCTTTATCGCAGAGGGCTGTAGAGGCTGGGTAGTTAAGTATGTTCACGGCTGAGATGGACAGATTTTAATCAGTGAATCAAGGATTTATGGGGATAAGGCGGGAAGTGGAGTTAAGGATTATATGTCAGCCTGATTTCATTGAATGTGGAGCAGATTCGATGGGCCGAATGGCCTACTCCTGCGCCTATGTCTTAAGGAGTGAGTACAGGGAGCGGAGCAGTGAAGTAGGAGGTGGTGATGGAGTGACAATGTCACTGATGGATATTCCAGAGCGACACGCTAATTCAAATATCACACAGCAGCTGGTGGAATTTAAATTCAATTAATACATTTGGAATTTTACAAAGCTAGGCTAATGGTGACCACAAAACCATTGTCGATTGTCTTTAAAACCCATCTGGTTCACTAATGTCCTTTAAGGAAGGGAATATGCTGTCCTTACGCGGTCTGACCGACATGTGACCCAGAGTCAGGTTGATTCTTACTGCCCCCTGAAATGGCTGATTGAGACACTCAGTTGAATCACAATCACTATGAAGCCGAAAAGGAATGAAGCCAGATGGACAAACCGGCATCAAGTATGACCACGGCAAATCCAACTCCGTCAACCCTCAAGGCCTTTTACTAACACTTGGGGGCTTGTGTCAAAGGTGTGGGACAGCTGTCTCATGGACGAGTCAAGCAACAGTCTGACATAGTCAAACTGACAGAATCATGCCGTACAATGCCCCAGACACCTCCATCCCTGTGTACATCCAGTCCCACTGGCAGGACAGACCCAGCAGAGGTGGCAGCACAATGATGTATAGCTGCTGGGTTTGCAGCATGAGGTGAGAACACAAACAAGAGGGAAAAACAGATGCTACCTCATCCTCACCAACCTGATTGTTGTAGATGCGTCTGTCTGTCTGTGACAGTATCAGTAGGAGTGACAACTGCACAATCGTAGAGGTGAATCTCAGTCTTTATATTGAAGATATCTTGCACCGTACTGTGTGGCACTATCACTGTACTAAATGGGATGGGCTTTCGAACAGATCCAGCAACTCAAGACTGGGCATCCATGAGGTGCTGTGGGCCATCAGCAGCAGCAGAATTTCACTCAACCACAATCTGTAACCTCATGGCCTGGCATCCCCCCCCCACTCTACCATTACCACCCAGCCAGGGGATCAACCCTGGGTCAATGAAGAGTGCAGGAGAGCATGCCAGGAACCACACCAGACACACCTAAATATGAGGTGTCAACCTGGTGAATCTGCAACAACAGAGCTAAGCAATCCTGCGACCAACAGATCAGATCCAAGATCTGCCTTCTGGGCACATCCAGTCACGAATAGTGGTGGACAATTAAACAACTCTGTGAAGCAGGAAGCTCCATAAATAGTACGGTAAAGTCACCATAGTCCTAGATGACCATAGGCTGCTTTCCCCTTTGAGGGGGGAGAGCTGACTGGTGGTGATTTAATCTGAGGATCACCAAACCTCAGGCGAGGGGCAAGGTTGAGAAGGCGGGGCCTTCATGAATAACCTCAGCCTGTGCGGGAATTGAATCCACACTGCTGGCCTCGCTCTGCATCATGACCCAGCTGTAACCAGAAACTGAACTGGACAAGACATATAAATTCTGTGGCTACAGGAGTGTCAGAGGCTTGAAATTTTGCTGCGTAATAAACCTCCTGGCTCCTCAAAGACTGTCTACCACCTACAAGGTACAAGTCAGGAGTGTGAGGGAATATTCCCCACTTGCCTGGATGAGTGCAGTTGCAACGGCATGGCGGCACAGTGGTTAGCACTGCTGCCTCACAGCACCAGGGACCAGTGTTCAATTCCGGACTTGATTGACTGTGTGGAGTCTGCACGTTGTCCCCCTGTTTGCATGAGTTTCCTAAGTGCTCCAGTTTCCTCCCAGAGTGCAAAGATGTACAGTTTTGGTGGATTAGCCATGCTAAATTGCCCCTTAGTGTCCAATGATGCACAGGTTAGGTGGGGTTACAGGGTTAGGGCAGGAGAGTGAGCCGAGGTAGGGTGCTCTTTGAGAGGGTCGGTGCAGTTGATGGGCCAAATGGCCGTCTCCTGCACTGCAGGGATTCTAAATCATTGTGCTCTTCTATATACTATTTATAAGAGGCACCGCAGCAACTCACCAAGGCTCCTTTGACAGCACCTTTCCAACCCTTGACCTCTATCACCGAGCTGGATAAAAGCAGCAGATGCACGGGAACATCAGCAGGTTCCCATCCAAGTCACTCATTACTCTGACCTGGAACTATATCTCTGTTCCAATACTGTCCCTGGATCAAAGTGTTGGAACTTCTGCTGCGGGAGTACCTATCCCACATGAACAGCAGCGGTTCAAGGCAGCAGCTACCCATCATCTTCTCAAGGGCAATTGCAGATACAATCTGGCCTAGCCAGCAATGCCAATATTTCATGAATGAATAAAAACAATTCCCAGTTTTCACGTGTAAGGTGTTGGCCTCGAGATAAAACAGGGAAATCACAGAAAGGGAGAGAGGGCAAAACCACGGAGTGATTTCAACACAACGGATATTTGCGGGACTGGGAAATTGGGATTTAATGTACCTCAGAGTTAGGACCAGAGAATGGATGACCAGGTGGGGAGGCAATTGCTTAGATTTTGGCTATATTTAAGCTTCACGATGAGAAAATGGCACTGCAGGGAGAGTAACAGTCATTAATACTGGTGGGGGGGTTTGAATATTTACTTTTGTTAGGTCAGAGTTTGGTGCAGTGAGAATTGCTACTGCAACAGGCAGCACAGTAGCACTGTGGATAGCGCAATTGCTTCACAGCTCCAGGGTCCCAGGTTCGATTCCGGCTTGGGTCACTGTCTGTGTGGAGTCTGCACATCCTCCCCGTGTGTGCGTGGGTTTCCTCCGGGTGCTCCGGTTTCCTCCCACAGTCCAAAGATGTGCGGGTTAGGTGGATTGGCCATGATAAATTGCCCTTAGTGCCCAAAATTGCCCTTAGTGTTGGGTGGGGTTACTGGGTTATGGGGATAGGGTGGAGGTGTTGACCTTGGGTAGGGTGCTCTTTCCAGGAGCCGGTGCAGACTCGATGGGCCGAATGGCCTCCTTCTGCACTGTAAATTCTATGATGATAACACCAGAGCTACTGAATTTGCACCTTATTTGGAGAAGAGATAATGGCATAATGTCACTAGCCAGGGTACTGCTCTGTGGACGTGGGTTCAAATCCCACCACAGTGGAACTTCAATTTAATAATTAAATTATCTGGAACCGGAAGCTTGGCTTAGTAATGGTGGCGGTGACACTATCAGCGATTGTCGCAAAAGCTCGTCTGGATCATAATGTCCTTTAGGGAGGGAAATCTGCCGCCCTTACCCGGTCTGGCCTGCTCATGACTCCAGACCCACAGCAATGTGGTTGACTCTGAAATGGCAATTATTGGTGGGCACATAACACTGACCTTGCCAGTGACGGCCACATCCCACAAAATAATAAACTAAATCAAATTTGGTTTTGATTGTCGGGATATGAGGCTGCACGGTGTTAAAAATACAGCACTAGGATTCCCGTCTAGAGAAACAGAATGAAAGGAAGTTGTGTTAATCTTGTATAGAACCCTGGTTGAACCATCTGCAGTACCGTGAAGAGCTTTGCTCTCCAAGTAGAGGCACTGGAGCAAATGGAGAAGAGATTCACGAAAGTGAATGTAGAACAGAAGAAAAATTCTACACACGAGGAAAGATAGAACATTTCACTAGAACAAGAGATGATCGAGGAGGCGACCTAATTGAGGTTCTTAAAATTAGGAAGGGGTTTGATAGGGCAGTTGTAGAGAAGATGCTTCTACTTATAGGTCAAATAGGGAATTCAGAAGGAATTGCTTTACCCAGCGAGTGGCTATAGAACTGCTTACCATCAGGACTGGTTGAGTTGAAGACATTTCAGGGGAAGTTAAATGATCTGATGAGGGAGAAAGGAAAGTGGCGAGAGAAGTGAAAGAAGGTAGCTGAAGTGGAGCATTAAGACTGGTCTAGGAAGTTGGTTGTGAATTGTACGTCAAATTGCACTCATTCCCCACTGCCTGGCTAAATTGACTGTGTCATCTGGATCTGTAATGGAGAAAAGTAACACGACCAATACCTGAGAAACATTTTTACAGTCCCTGAAGAGGAATTTGAGACCATGAGGATGAGTAGGTTCCACAGACTGACTGACATCAATGAACCAAACCTGTTCAAACAGACACAAAAGCATAGGAGAGGTTAGAATCATCTCGGCCGTGTGACAAGCTAACAGAACATGTCTGCTTCAACAGAATTCCAGGTGGCGAGAGTAATACGGTTTTAACAAAATAATTGTGTAAATGTTCCTTTAGCCCCTTTAACTTTGATCGGTACAGATAGATGATAGCTCCAACTGAATGGTCCGAGGACCAGAATGGCCTCCCCTCCTCACAGGATATGAAAATAATTTTAGTGCTATTTTTGTAATCTAATTAAAAATTAGATTAATTGAGTTTTTAAAAAATGCGGAAACTATCTCCAGCCTGGGAACCCCACCACCTGGAGGTCCTGCTCCGAACCACACACCATCCTGACTTGGAAATATATCTCCATTCCTTTCAAATTGCTGGGTCAAAATTCCTGGAACTCCCTCCCCTAACAGCGCAGTGGGTGTACCTACACGATGCGGACTTTAACGATGCAGGAAGGCACCTCACCACCACCTTTTCAAGGAGCAATAAAAGCTGGCCTAGCCAACAAGCCTACCTCCTGTGAAGAAAGGACTCGTGCTCCAGTCCAATAACTTCTCGTTGTCTGATATTCCAGCTTTCGGTTTCTACTCCACCAACAGTAAAATCCTCAGTTTTCTTACCTCCTTACATACGTAAAGGTATGCTCACCTTCCCCTTATACCACAGCATGTTGTACGCACTCAGGTCAGCATGAACAAGCTTACATTCGGTGTACAGCTGCTGCATCATCTGCAATGGAAGACAGACCATTAGGAAATAGCACAAAAAAGCCTCTGCTTAGCAAATATCGATCAATCAAGAAATGAGAAAGCAATGAGGTCACGAGATTGAAGAATATGAAAGACAGGATAGATGAGTGTGCGTGCATGCTTGCACGTGCCTGTGTGTCACACCCAGAAAAACACACTTCCCCACCCCCACACTCAGATATCCCCAACTCACCGGCCATGACCCCTCACCCCCCCCCCCCGCACACCCTGAAACTTTCACGTCTCGATATATTTTCAATTCTTTTTGACACAAGTCTCAGTACGGTTAATAACATCAGAATATTCTCAGATCATTGTAACTCGAGTGTGTGCAGAGATAGAATAACGTACATATAAAACCTGGTAGTAGGCCCGCTTCATATCTTCGGAGCTGAGTTTAATATCCTTTAATTTAGGGGCGGGCACGTGGTCCTGGCCAATGAAGGACATCACAAGAATGTGTTTCTTAAGCATAACCACCTCTGGGCAGGGAATTCCAGCTTTCTGCATTCTGCAGAGAAATAAAAAGACGGTGTAAATGCCACACCAACAAGTTGAATTGAAACAGGTCGGTCCTTAAAAGGCAACCACAGGTAATGTACGAATTCAAAGTTAAGAAAATGCAACTTTTGTATTCGTTCATGGGCTGTGGGTCTGGGATCACATGTAGGCCAGACCAGGTAAGGACGGCAGATTTCCTTCCCTAAAGGGCATTAGTGAAGCAGATGGGGTTTTACAACAACCGATGATAGTGTCATGGTGACCATGACCGACACTAACTTTATATTCCAGATTTATTAATTAAATTTAAATTCCACAAGCTGCATGATGGGATTTGAGCGCATGTTCCCCGTACCAAATCATTGCTTTGTAGCGGCCACTACAGATGAGTAAAAGGATGAGGTGTCAGATACCAAAAAAATTTTAAAAACAAATTTATAGAGAGGAGCTTTGACAGGTACAGAATAATAATTAAAATGTTGGATAGAATGTTGGTCTTCATCTGGTGTTTAAAGCCCTCCCACATTGGCCAGTCCGTCCCATCCACAAGGTATGGCAATTAAATCTATGTGATTGCAATTTCTCCTGTAACAAGATTACATGGTGCAGAATTATTTTCTAACTTTAGGTCAATTTTCAATTTGAAAGGAAAAGGCACTACCTGACCAAGTTGTGCATCTCCTTCTCTGCCCACATGCGAATGATTTTGCGAGGATTCAAATGGCTAAAGCGGTCTTTGAATCTATAATCATCCTTGATGTACTTATCACGATTTTTAAACTCATTCAGCGTCGTCTTAAAAACTTTGATGGCACATTCTGCAGGAACCATTTTTTCGTCCATGCTTCGGAGAGAGAGAGAGAAACCACAGTGAATTTGTGCATATATGAATGACAGTTTGGAGATGCAAGTTATAGACAACAGGAAACACTTTGGTCGTGCTTGTGATAGAAAAAAAATCATCTCTGTATCAAGACTTTTGAGTATTGCTGAAAAAGAGAAACGCGAGCGAAGCTTTTCGAATGGCACTCATCGGGTTAGCTCGTAATAAAATACCAATCCATAACGGGGAACAACAATTTATACCACATGAGAAGAGAGTGCTGATTGGTTGGCAAGTGGACTTTAATTGGTGGAGGCTTTGCCATGAGAATGCAGCATGCAACAGTTAACTGCCCAGCTTTGTTCAAATTCATGCCAGGTTGGTTGACTACCAATGGTCAAGGCATTACATACACAGTACAGCACAGAACAGACCCTTTGGCCCTCAATGTTGTGCCGAGCCATGATCACCCTACTCAAACCCACGTATCCACCCTATACCCGTAACCCAACAACCCCCCCCATAACCTTACCCTGAGGAATGAACCAGGGAATGGCAGTTCCCCAAGTTCCGGTTCTCTGCAAAGGACAGGACCCTGTATGAGAATATGCGTGGCTTTATGCATACTACGCAGGTGACTAACAATCCTTTTTTTCCCGTTAAAAAAAATTAAGTGCCCAATTCATTTCTTTCCAATTACAGGGCAATTTAGCGTGGCTAATTTACCTATCCTGCACATCTTTGGGTTGTAGGGGTGAGACCCATGCAGACATGGGGAGAACGTGCAAACTTCACACGGACAGTGATCCGGGGCCGGATCAAACCCAGGTCCTCGGCACCGTGAATCTACCCTGTCAAGCCCCCTGAGAATCCTATATGTCTCAATAAGCTCACCTGTCATTCTCCTGCACTCCAATGACTACAGGCCCAACTTACTCAACCTCTGCTCATAAGAACATCCCTCCATACCCGGATCAATCTAGTGAACTTTCTCTGTACTGCCTCCAGTGCCACTATATCTTATTTTAGACAAGGGGACCAAAACAGTTCACAATATTCCAGGTACGGACGAACTAGTGCCTTGTATAGTTTTAGCAGGACTTACCTATTTTTATACTTAATTCCCTTTGAAATAAAGCAACATTACATTTGTCTTCCCTATTATCTGTTGAACTTGCATGCTAGACTTTTGCAATTTATGCATAAGGTCTCCCAGATCCCTTTGTGCTGCAGCTTTCTGCTGTCTTTCGCCATTTAAATAATATTCATGAAGTGGAGGTGCCGGCATTGGACTGGGGTGAGCACAGTAAGAAGTCTTACACCAGGTTAAAGTCCGACAGGTTTGTTTCAAACACGAACTTTTGGAGCACTGCTCCTTCCTCAGCTCCTTTATTCTTCCTACAAAATTGCCTAACTTCACATTTTCCCTCACTATATTCCATTTGCCAAGTTTTTGCCCACTCCCCTTGCCTGTCTATATACCTCTGCAAAAAAGCAAAGTTACCATAGTCCCAGATGACCAGAGGCTGCTTTCCCCTTTGAGGAGGGAGAGCTGACTGGTGGTGGTTTAACCTGAGGATCACTCAGGCGAGGGACCAGGATAACCTCAGCCGGTACGGGGATTGAACCCTCGCTATTGGTCTCGCTCTGCATCACGGATCAGCTGTGCAGCCAGCTAAGCTAAACCCACCCCTGTAGACCGGTGTGCCATCCGCACCTTCCCACCCATTTTGTTGTCAACCGCAAACTTAGCGATAGAAAATTCACTTCCCTCGGTTATGAATATATATGAATGAGTACCTTCCTCCTTTGGCATGGAAGATCACAGACTCTTTGCCTGTGCTGATGCAGCCACTGATGCTTTCCAATACCCCAGCAGTCACCATTTTGTACAGCAGCAAACGGGTTTTTGAGTCTACAGCTTGGTCCTGAGAGGATAAGAGCAGGAAACCAGCTCACCATCAAAAACAAAGGCAATTACATTTGTCATCTGCCGACTTTCCCCAGTCCAGGCTGAAACTATGTTAATACTTTACCAGAGAACAGTTCTGATATTTAAATACATTGCTTTTAAGTACGTCACAACAGACTGACAATGCCAATGAACGACAATCGTGCCTCAGTATAATCCCCGATTCAGTGGCCCTCACATTACCCCGACACCAGGCTGATGAGGCTGGTTGAAGAATTTGAAATTTAACATCTAGCTGTTCATTCGTGCGTACGATAGTAGTAGTAATAATGTAAAATATTAATGCACTGATATCAAACAAAAATCATACTAATCAATTGTTGACTCAATGAGGAAAACAGGAATTCAAACTCCTCTGAAAGGTAATGATTGACTTAATAGTAGAACCATAGAAAAGTTACAGCACAGAAAGCCATTCGGCCCATCTTGTCCATGCCAGCCCGAGGACACCCAGGTGCCCTTTCTAATCCCACCTTCCTGCAGGTGCAGATCCAGGTACCTTTTAATAGAGTTTAGGCTCTCTGCCTCCACCACCAACTCGGGCAGCGAATTAGACTCCCACTTCCCTCTGCGTAAAGAAATCTTCCTCATGCCCCCTCTACACCTTCTGCCAATTATCTTGAATCTATGTCCCCTCTGCTTCTAGAATTCTCCACCAAGGGAAACAATTTCATCTCTTCCCTTTAATTTTGTACACCTCAATTAAGTCGCCCCTCAGCCTTCTTTGTTCCAAGGAAAATAACCCCAACCTATCCAATCTCTCCTCGGAGCCTCACTTTTCCAGCCTTGGCAACATTCTTGTAAACCTCCTCTGCTCTCTCTCCACAGCAGTAATGTCCTTCCTGTAATGTGGTGACCAGAACTGCACACAATACTCCAGTTGTGGCCTCACCAATGTTTTATACAATTCCAACATTATATCCTTACTTTTATATTATATATATGTATGAAAAAAGTGTAAACGTTTTTTTAAAGAGCAAATTATTAACCAGCAGCTGCTGATTTGAAATCAGTTGAGACAGTTTCAATGTTGAACCACATATGGGCTGGGGCACAACCACATTTCCATCTTCAATCTTCTTTGATAATATATTATTTATTCTGTTTTCAGAGGCAGGAAGGTGGCTGATTGGAGAAGAAAGGCTTCAGATAATTGACAGAAGTACCATGGCATTGAGAACTTTTCTTCCTGTGAGGTGCGTTGATCTGGAAAGTGTTGCCTGAAAGGGCGGTGGAAGAACATTCAATGGTAACTTCCAAAAGAAATTTGATAAATACTTGGAAGAGGAATGAAATTCACGGTGAAGGGGAAAGTGTAAGTGGAACGGGACTAATTAACTGTTTACAAGAGCCAGCACGCAGACGATGGACAGAATGGCCTCCTTCTGTGCTGCCTCACTCTACACAAGATACCAATCATATTTAACAAATGCTAACAAAGTGAAACTTACAGAAGTAGAATGTTCTTTCTTTTCATGAATCCTGGTACTGCGACGTTGCTCAGAATACGAGTGCTGCTTTAATGCATTGAAAACACGGTTAGACAGTTTCAAATCCATCCCAATTCCATCACCAACTTGGAATTCTGGAGCAAACTATAAAAAAAAACATTTTGGATTATTAAACAAGTTTTATTCATTCATGGTTCGTCTCTGACCAGGTTAACTTATTGTCTTTAAGCTTACCTCGCACTATCTGGGTTAAGTTTTCAGCACACTATTAATGGGTTTTACCACAGTTTTGTGTGGTCAATGTAAGAAATATGTTGTATTATATGTATCTGATGCAGTAATGTTTTAAAAGCCTGGGTTAGAGTGTGTATATAGCCTCTGTTATAATATATTTTTATTGTTGATGGGAGAGGAGCGGGCTTGTGCAGTATGGTTCAATTGAAGCATCGATTTTACGTTGATGTTTGCACATTTTTGCCTTTTTTGGTTGTTATCTGTAACTGTTTACAATGCTGAAAAATACCTCAATAAAATTGTTTGATAAAAAAAAGTCCTGGTTTAAAGCAAAGACAGACACGGTGACTGCAGAAGGTGCAATTAAGATGTCATAAAAGTGAGATCATTATGATTTCCAGCCATGGTTGTTTACAAAGAAAACTTGATAGAGCTTTTTGACGAGGTGACAAAATTAATTGATGAGGGAAAGGCTGTGGATGTTGTCTACATGGACTTTAGTTTGGCGTTTGACAAGGTCCCTCATGGCAGACTGGTACAAAAGGTAAAGTCACATGGGATTCGAGGTGTGCTAGCTAGATGGATAAAGAACTGGCTTGGCAACAGGACAAGAATAATACTGGATGGGTTTTTTTTTGAGAATGGATATCTATAATTAGTGGTATTCCACAGGATCAGTGCTGGGACCACAGTTGTTCGTAATATACATAAATGATCAGGAGGAAAATGTAGATGGTCTGATTAGCAAGTTTGCAGATGACACTAAAATAGGTGGAGTTGCAGATAGTGAAGGGGACTGTCAGAGAATACAACAGAATTTAGGTAGATTGGAGAGTTGGGAAGAGAAATGCCAGATGGAGTTTAATCCGGACAAATGCGAGGTAATGCATTTTGGAAGATCAAATTCAGGTGTGAAATATACTGTAAATGGCAGAACCAATAGGAACATTAACATACAGAGGGATCTGGGTGTTCAGGTCCATAGTTCCACGAAAGTGGCAATGCATGTAGAGAAGGTGGTCAAGAAGGCAACAGGCATGTTTCCCTTCATCGGCCGGGGCATTGAGTACAAGAGTTGGCAGGCCATTTTTCAGTTGTATAAAACTTTAGTTCGGCCAGATTTTGAATATTGCCTGCAGTCCTGGTCGCCACACTACCAGAAGTACATGGATGCATTGGAGAGAGAGTGCATAGAAGGTTTACCAGGATGTTGCCTGGTCTGAAGGGTGTTAGCTATGAGGGGAGGTTGAATAACCTCAGATTGTTTTTGTTGGAAAGTCAGAGGTCGAGGGGAGCCTGATTGAGGTGTAAAAAATTACGAGAGGTATAGACGTGGTGAATAGTCAGAAGCTCTTTCCCAGGGTGGAAGGCTCAATGACAGGGGGCACAGGTTCAAGGTGAGAGGGGGAAAGTTTAGGGGAGATGTGCGGGGAAGTTTTTCACGCAGAGGGTAGTGGGTGCCTGGAACAGGTTGCCATTGGAGGCAGGCACAATGGCAGAGTTTAAAATGCATCTTGATAGACACATGGCCAAGAGGGGAATGGAGGGATTATGATTGTTTGGGAAGTAAATAGGAGGTTTAATTAAGGAATGTGGATCAGCGCCAGCTTGGTGGGCTGTGCTGTAATGTTGTTTGCTCTAATGGGGTTTTGTTACAATTTCTGGGGAGTAGATAATTAGAGAGAGCGTGCTTAAACTCAAGTAAGTAGGTCATGGGAAAGGGCAGCACGGTGGTCTAGTGGTTAGCACAGCTGCCTCACGGCGCTGAGGTCCCAGGTTCGATCCCGGCTCTGGGTCACTGTCCGTGTGGAGTTTGCACATTCTCCCCGTGTCTGCGTGGGCTTCGCCCCCACAACCCAAAAATGTGCAGGCTAGGTGGACTGGCCACGCTAAATTGCCCCTTAATTGGAAAAACTAATTGGGTAATCTAAATTTTAAAGAAAAAAAAGGAGGTCATGGGATTTGTGTGAAATTGGGATGATGTAATTAATGGGAGGAGCCAGGTGTGTACCAGGTCTCTAGCACGCAGTTACGTTTCTCTGGAAGCTGTGAGCTGAACAACAGCTTCTGCAAAAGGCTGTCAGGTTAAGCAGCAGTCTGACATAGACAAGAGTCTGCAGGCTGTTTCCTGACAGGATCTCTCTCTAGTTTCTCTCTCTCCAAGCAGTCTTTTAAATATCTTTTATCCAAAGATAGGCAAGTAATCCTGTGTTTTCCAACATTATTTAAAAGTGGATTTTGACCTAGAATGGGTTTTGCTTGATTGGAGATAAAGAAGATAGTAGTTAGCAGTTCAAGTGTTTCATTTCATTGCTAAGCATTGTTTAACTGGTAACTGTAAGCTACATTTCTGTGCTGTTAAAAGTAGTTTGATACTGTATTAATAAAAGTTAGTTTTAATATAACATATTCCTGTTTGTGCATGGAATCACTCCTGGATCAGTGTCCTTTCCTCGTGGTTTTACAAAAGTGATTGGGGTCCCTATCCGGTATCCTAGCAAATGTTGGAATCTGGCATGGGGTCGTAATTCTAGTAAATAGAAACTCCCTTTTTGAAAGCTAGACAAGTAGTTAACAGCATATTCAACATTACTTTTCACATTAAACAACGTCTCTCCTACCATACCGAGAATACAAGTCTGGAATGGCAATAGGGATGCGAATAGAGAAGTGCTTACATTTTCCATTCGAGCAGTGTTCCTTCTGCCACAAGTTACTTCATCGTGTTTGGTGGTGATTTCTCTGCCCTTTCCTACAAACCCACGTTTTGCATTTATTGAAGGTTTATCTGCCGGTACAAAAACATTTCAATTCCTCAGAAAGAAAAATGAATTCACATCTTAAAGATACTTGAGACAATGACATCAAGGGGATAGGGGGAAAGATGGCATTGGGGTAGAGGTTTGCTGATGACTGCGCGATGTTCAGCACAGCATGGTAGCACAGTGGTTAGCATTGTTGCTTCACAGCACCAGGGACCCGGCTTCAATTGCCGCTTGGGTCACTGTCTGTGCAGAGTCTGCACATTCTTCCCGGGTCTGCGTGGGTTTCCTCCGGGGGCTCCGGTTTCCTCCCACAAATCCCAAAAGACATGCTTGTTAGGTAGGGGATTTTCACAGTAACTTCATTGCAGTGTTAATGTAAGCTTACTTGTGACACTAATAAAGATTATTTTTATTACCATTCGCGACTCCTCAGACACTGAAGCAATCCATGTCCAAATGCAGCACAACATGGACAATATTAAGGCTTTGGCTGACAAATGACAAGCAACATTCGCCCACACAGACGCCAGGCAATGACCATCTCCTTCAAGAAAGAATCTAACTACCGCCCCTTGACAGTCAATGGTATGATCATCACTGAATCCTCCACGAACAACATCCTGGGAGCTACCATTAACCAGAGACCATATACATACTGTGGTTACCATAGCGATCAAAGGCAGCCCGATGGTGCCGAGGTTAATAATAATTTAATAATGGGGCTGGTTTAGCACAGTGGGCTAAATAATATAATAATAATAATAATCACTTATTGTCACAAGTAGGCTTCAATTAAGTTACTGTGAAAAGCCCCTAGTCGCCACATTCCAGCACTTGTTCAGGGAGGGAATTGAACCCGCGCTGCTGGTCTTGTTCTGCATTACAAACCAAATGTGTAAGCTCACCGTGCTAAACCAGCCCCTAATCAGCTGGCTTGTAAAGCAGAACAAGGCCAGCAGCGCGGGTTTAATTCACGTGCCAGCCTCCCCGAACAGGCACCGGAATGTGGCGACTAGGGGCTTTTCACAGTAACTTCATTTGAAGTCTACTTGTGACAATAAGCAATTTTCATTAATAATCTTTATTATTGTCACAAGTATGCTTACATTAACACTGCAATGAAGTTACTGTGAAAAGCCCCTAGTCGCCACATTCGGCGCCTGTTCGGGTACACAGAAGGAGAATTCAGAATGTCCAATTAACCTAACAGCACATCTTTCAGGACTTGTGGGAGGAAACCGGAGCACCCGGAGGAAACCCACACAGACACAGGGCGAACGTGCAGACTCTGCACAGACAGTGACCCATGCCGGAATCGAAACTGGGACCCTGGCGCTGTGAAGCAATAGTGCTAACCACTGTGCTGCCCCGTCGCCCACAGATTAAAGGGAAAGAGCACTTCCGCAGTACGTACTGGACTGGAGTGTCAGCCGAGACTTTTGTGCTAAAGCCTCGGAATGTAACTTCAACCCAGAACCTTGAGACTGAGAGGCGGGGGTGCTACCAATTGAGGTACAACTGACACTTTAGTCAGAGAGATCTTTTAAAAGGGAAGTGGAGAAATTAGTTTTTAGAAAAAAGGAACATTTAAAACGACACGGGAAATGACAAGGGAGCCATTTCGGAGAATAATTAAGAGCTGAGCGTACTGATGTTGGACCGAAGACAAGTACAGGCAGAGGCTGAGTAAGAACAGAATGTTCCTTCTCTAAAAGATTGGAGAACTAATTGGGGTTTTTACAACATCCACAAAAGATAAAAGCTGAGCTCAAATGCCCCAAGTGTCATGATGGGATTTGAACCCATGTCCTCAAGATTGTTTGTTCAGGCCAATCACTTAGTGCTGTATAATATTGTAATTCGACTTTTTTTCTTGAGACGAAGATAAAATTAAACAATTGTGATTTCCTAAATGCTCAGAATTGTTAGGCTTTCTCAAGAAGCAAGGCAGCAATGACTTCCTCATTTGTTTTCATCTGATGCACAAATCAGAACTAAATTAACATATTCAGAGACATCAGGCAATCGCATCAAGTGAGACATTACCAGGACCGTAGGGATCGTGCCTTGTATCCTGCCAATCAACTTCATCGTCTGAACTTTCACTGTCTTCAAAAGGATGCACCATTCGATAATTCTCAAAGGAAATGGAAACTGAGAGAGAACAATAATACATTGTATATTTTATATTGTTGCAAATATAGACACCATAGGCCCCTGTCAATTATACGTGCAGATAGCGAGCTGCAAGTAACTGGGATTGGCTTTAGATACATCATTTGTATGCTTTACGACCCTCCACTTACTGCATTAAAAGGAAATAGTCCTGCTTACTCGGGGTACTTTTCTGCAGTTTTGTTTGTGAGTTTTGCTCACTGTAGTTTGCAATGTTTAAATAAACTGTTCATTATGAGCTCTGCTGTAGGTGCATCCAACCTTCAACTCATTAACTGACACAGACATCAATAATCAATGACTTTGCATCTATTAAATGATTTAGTATTTATATTACTATATGTTTACAACAGTTGTCCTATATACAGTGGCATCGATACTCACGGTGGTTGATTTTTGAAATGATTTAGTATTTATTTTGCTGTATATTTGGGGAAATTGTCTTCTTTGCAGGGGCTAGCCCAGTGGTTAGCACTGTTGCTTCACAACACCAGGGTCCCAGGTTCGATTCCCGGCTTGGGTCACTGTCTGCGGAGTCTGCACGTTCCTCCCCGTGTCTGCGTGGGTTTCCTCCGGGTGCTCCGGTTTCCTCCCACAAGTCCAGAAAGATGTGCTGTTAGGTGAATTGGACATTCTGAATTCTCCCTCAGTGTACCCGAACAGGCGCCGGAATGTGGCGACCAGGGGATTTTCACAGTAACTTCATTGCAGTGTTAATGTAAGCCTACTTGTGACACTAGATTATTATTAAATAATCCTCAGTGTGCTAAGAATTACACTGACAAGCAATTTGAGATCATCAGCTGGGATGGCTGTGTGGCACGTGTGTGTGATCTGGAAGCTACATATATTCTTTGTAAGCAGAAAGAACATATACATATTGAGCCTGTTTCAGCTAAACAAAATAAGTGATAGCCATTCGCTGGTTTGTGTCTCAGAGCAATGCCTTGACCAATCAGAGACAAGCTGCCTGGTTTAAAATTTCACAGAGTGTTTGGCAGTTAACTGTCAGTCACCATTAGATGGTGCATTCTCCATGGTAACACCTTTACCAATCAGAGTCCACTTTCCAACCAATCAGAACTCTCGTGTTATACAGTGTGAAGTTACCCGGTCACTGATATTCTTGCTATTCTCCTGATGAGTTCCAGGCAAAAAACTTTGACAAATGTCTATTTTTCGCAATAAATGGTCTCAATTTCCATGCTGAAAGTTTCTAAAACAATATTAATACAATCAATAAGTTACAATAAATCACATTCCTCTGGTAAACCAAAGAATTTGAAACCCACAGGAGAGTTATATCGTGGGACTGTGTTGTCTTAATGGCAGGTATTATTTATTATCTAAAATGAAATTTCTGGACTGCAAGTGACACCTTCTGGCCAGTGCACACCGGTAAACTGAAAATGCTGGCAATCTGAATTATTGGAGTTCTGTCAGTATCTTTAAAGAGAAGAGACGGGTTATTTCAGCAGCTCATTCTTTCGTAGGGAAGGACAGCGTCTACAAGACGGAAACAGGTCACTCAGTCTGACTGTGCATGAAGTGTAGCACTGCTCTCTCTAGTGCGAACAGCACAGACACATTCAATGGATGAGCACGAAGAAAAGAGAATGGGGGCTGTTCTGATGAGCGAGATGAAACAAAGCTCGTGTGGAGCAGAAAGATCGGCAGAGACTGGGCGAGTCAATGGCTTGTTCTGTGCTACAAATTTTATTTCAGACGTTTAGTATCGTGTTTGTCTCAAACTCTCTACTTTGAAATTTTCTTCTCGCAGAGAGAAAATAACAGGATCAAACCAACAAAATTATAATGACTTGATTGAGGGATTGAAGACAAGCGTCTTCACCCAGGGCGTGGTGGGAATATGGAAGTTGTTACCACAGGGAGTGATTGAGGTGAATAATGCAGATACATTAAGGGGAAGCTAGATAAACACACAAAGGAGAAATGAATAGAAGGATATGTGGGTGGAGTGATGTGAACAAAGGTGGCTAATGTGGAGCATAAACACCAGCTTGGAGCAGTTGGGCTGAACCGCTTTTTCTGTGCTGTCGGTATCATGTAAGGCTTTCGCTGTTGTTTTAAAATCAAACAATTGATGAATTTACAATAGACACAATGAAAAGTGAGAAGACCTTTACTCATACCTTTGCTGTCACCATTGAATTTATTTTCCTCCCGGCGAAGCTGTGCATCGTATTCACGGTCAAATTCCATCTGTAGCATCTGGGCTAACAGGAGATCACTGGAGGTTTCAGTCCCCTCTCCAATAAGAGCTGTCGGATCGATACTGAACACAAGTAGAGAGATTAACTTTTTGTTTTAAGTGAAATTATAGAAATTACATTTTTAATAACAACTTTAATATTGGAAAGTATTCCGAGGTGCTAGACAGGAGTGTAATCAGACAAATACTGACAACTAGCCAAAAAGGAGATTTTAGGACGCAGGGGTTGACTAAATAAGTAGGTTTTAAAGAGGATTTTGAAAAGCATGGGGAGGAGGCAAACGTCTTTAAGAAGTTCCAGAGCTGACAGCTGAAGCCAGGCCACTGGTGGCAGGAAGAGGAGATAATTAAGAGGCCAGAATTGGAGCAGTTTACACAGCAGGAGGTTTCAGAGACAGGAGAGAATTTTATACCGGGCATTGGTAGGTTAGAGTTCACAGGGGACCTGGTAAAGCCACAGGCAACAGAATCTGGGAGGCTGGACAGGAGAGTAATAATAATAATAATAATAATCGTTATTACTGTCACAAGTAGACTTACATTAACACTGCAATGAAGTTACTGTGAAAAGCCCCTAGTCGCCACATTCCGGTGCCTGTTCAGGTACACGAAGAGAGTATTCACAATACCAAATTCACCCAACAGCACGTCTTTCGGGACTTGTGGGAGGAAACCGGAGCACCCGGAGGAAACCCACGCAGACACGGGAAGAATGTGCAGACTCCACACAGACAGTGACCCAAACGGGAATTGAAGCTGGGACCCTGCCGCTGTGAAGCAACAGTGCTAACCACTGTGCTTCCCACAACAAAGGCATGGATCAGATTTTAAGCAAATGAGCTGACGCGGGGTCAGAGACAGAAGGTGGAAGTAGGTGTTCTTGGGGGTTGGAGAAGATATGGGATGAGAAGCTGAGCTCAAGGCCGAATCGGAGGCTAAAGTTGCTGACAGGATGATTCAGCCTCAGGTACTGGCTTAGAAGGGGAGCAAAATTGATGACAAGAAGCTGAAGACAATGACTTCGGATTTCCAATCTTTAGATGAAGGAAATTGTAGCTCATCAAGTATTTATTGTCCTCGTGACCACGTCTGTAGTAAGTTTTGGTTGCTCAAGGAACTCCGGCTCACTGTCAATGAGCTGGATTCTGAGCTTCAGACGCTGCGACACATCAGGAAGAGGGAGAGTTACCTGATGCTTTGTTTCAGGAGGCGGTCACACCCCGTAGATTAAGTACTCAAAGTCGATCAGTGGTCAGGCACAGCAGGGTGTGACTGCAAGTGAAACAGGTAGAGGGATCCTGAATTCAAAAACGGAGGAATCTCGGCTTTTGACCTTGTCCAACAGGTCTGAGATTCTTGCTCCCTGTGTGGACAGGAACAGGGACTGCAGGATTCTCATTAAGGGGATTGAGAGAATCTTTTGCAAGCAGCATCAAGAATCCCACGTGGTACATTGCCTGCTCGGTGCCAGGTTGAAAGGATATTGGAGTGGGAGGGGGAGGATCCAGTTGTTGTGATCCACGTTGGGACAAACAACATAGGAAAGACAAAGAAAGAGGACTTGTTGGAGAACTATCAGGCACGGGGAACTAAATTAAAGGGAAAAGAGCGAACGTTTCGGTAACGTTTTTACCGGGCAGCACGGTAGCATGGTGGTTAGCATAAATGCTTCACAGCTCCAGGGTCCCAGGTTCGATTCCCGGCTGGGTCACTGTCTGTGTGGAGTCTGCACGTCCTCCCCGTGTGTGCGTGGGTTTCCTCCGGGTGCTCCGGTTTCCTTCCACAGTCCAAAGATGTGCGGGTTAGTTGGATTGGCCATGCTAAATTGCCCGTAGTGTCCTAAAAAGTAAGGTTAAGGGGGGGGGTTGTTGGGTTACGGGTATAGGGTGGATACGTGGGTTTGAGTAGGGTGATCATTGCTCGGCACAACATCGAGGGCCGAAGGGCCTGTTCTGTTCTGTTCTATGAGTCCAATGACTCTTTGTCAAAGCTAACAGGCAGAGAAAGTGGGAAATATTTATACTGTGGAGTGAGAATGAAAGATGAGTCATAGCCACAGAAACCCAGGGAAACCGGGTGCTAATGGCCACAGATACCAAGGGGAATGAGTGTTAATGGCAGTCCCCAGAGAGGACAAAAGATGTGAAAGGGGGTCTCTATATCGGAGAGACCAAACGCAGACTGGGTGATCGCTTTGCTGAGCATCTTCGGTCTGTGCGCATTCAGGATCCTGACCTTCCTGTTGCTTGCCATTTTAACAAAAGACCCTGCTCCCATGCCCACATGTCTGTTCTTGGCCTGCCGCAATGTTCCAGTGAAGCTCAACACAAACTGGAGGAACAACATCTCATCTTCCGGTTAGGCACGCTACAGCCTTCCGGCCTGAACATCGAATTCAACAACTTCAGATGATCAGCCCCACCTCGACCCATTTGTTCTCATTTCATTTTAACTGTCTTTTACCTATTCTTTCTTTCTTAATATACATTTAATTTCCCCCCCCCCAATCTTATTCACCTTTCCTGCACCTTTCTCCTCTTTGCTTCCCCCTTCCCCTCCCCCCACACCTACAGTTCATCGTCTGATGTTAGTTTCCCTGCTGTTTGACCTTTCACATCTTTTGTCCTCTCTGGGGACTGCCATTAACACTCTTTCTGTCTGTTAGCTTTGACAAAGAGTGATTGGGCTTGAAACGTTAGCTCTTTTCTCTCCCTACAGATGCTGCCAGACTTGCTAAGATTTTCAAGCATTTTCCCTTTTGTTTCAGATTCCAGTATCCGCAGTAATTTGCTTTCAACTAAATTAAAGAACCGGTCCTCAAGGGTTAGAATCTCTGGATTACTACCTGAGCAATGTATGAATTGGCATAGGGAGGAGAAAATTAGAGAAGTAAAAACGTGGCTAAAGGAGTGGTGAGGGAAAGAGGGGTTCCATTTCACGGGGCATTGGCTTCAGTATTGGAACAGGATGGATCTGTACCGTTGGGACAGTCTCCATCTGAACCAATCTAGGACCAGAGTTCTAGTGGGAAGGAGTCGAGTCCACAAAAAGATCAGCCATGATGTTATTGAATGGTGGAGCAGGCTCGAGGGGCCAGATGGCCGACTCCTGCTCCTAGTCCTTACTTTAGGTATATGGTACAGAATATTAGAGAAGGGTGATGTGGTAATTCCTGTTAGACATTTCTCACATTTAGTTCAGCAGGATGTAGTGTGTGGTATATTCAGCGCTGAGGGAGGAAAAAAATGAAAAATGAAAATCGCTTATTGTCACGAGTGGGTTTCAATGTGAAAAGCCCCTAGTTGCCACATTCCGGCGCCTGTTCGGGGAGGCTGGTCCGGGAATTGAACCGTGCTGCTAGCCTGCCTTCAAAGCCAGCGATTTAGCCCAGTGTGCTAAACCAGCCCCATTGCTGGGGGGAAACCAGGAATTGCTGCCGTGAACAAATTAAACTCATTGTTTGCAGGCCCCACACTAACATTGTCACCTACCCAATGACATGAGGGAATGCTGCATTCTCGTCCTGTTGCTGCAGTTCTTTAGCAAGTTCTTCACTCATTACATCAGAAAGAGAGCAGGGAGTTACTGTGGAAAGTGACGATCCCCAAGGACACTGGAAACAAATTCAAAGCATTTCAGGAACCATATCTCCATCAACAACCAATGAATGTCAATAATATTTGTGTAAAAACCCTGCCTCCTACACCTCTGCATTCATTCTGATCCACAGCCCATGGTTAAAGGTACTTGTTTCGATGCACCACACCCACTGTTATAAATTGCACAAGGTGACAAACATCAAACATAAAAGTGACATCTTTGACAACACATATAGATTGTTTTTACTCCCACGAGATTATACAGCCACTAGTGGGGGAGTGGAGACATTATGAGGTTTCAGGCATCATGAAATGTGGAGGAAGCTCGGAGGAAATCCACGCAGACACAGGGCGAAGCTCGATAAGTCAGCTGCTCTTTTCCTGACAACTGATTTTCTGCATTTCCAATCTGCTAGGTTTAGGAATTCCCCAAGAGTCACATTGATGTTCTGAAAGTAATGTTGCTGATCTGAGGAGTAATGCAAGAACCTTGGGGCTGTTCCATTCAGAGTCTGTGCAAAAGCAAGTGAAGAGTATCGCTGAAGGGACAGAGGAGGCAGGGGAAGCGGCGGAGGACGGGGAGCAGGAGGGATAGAGAAGAGGGCACCGAGCGGGAGAGACAGAGACGTGGGTACTGAGCGCGATAGGGGGAGGGACTGAACAAGAGAGAGAGAGGGGGACCGAGCGAGAGAGAGAGAGGGGGACCGAGCGAGAGAGAGAGAGGGGGACCGAGCGAGAGAGAGAGAGGGGGACCGAGCGAGAGAGAGAGAGGGGGACCGAGCGAGAGAGAGAGAGGGGGACCGAGCGAGAGAGAGAGAGGGGGACCGAGCGAGAGAGAGAGGGGGACCGAGCGAGAGAGAGAGAGGGGGACCGAGCGAGAGAGAGAGAGAGGGGGACCGAGCGAGAGAGAGAGAGAGAGAGGGGGACCGAGCGAGAGAGAGGGGGGGTCGAGCGAGAGATAGAGAGGGGGACCGAGCGAGAGATAGAGAGGGGGACCGAGCGAGAGAGGGGGGGACCGAGCGAGAGAGAGAGGGGGGGACCGAGCGAGAGAGAGAGAGAGGGGGACCGAGCGAGAGAGAGAGAGAGGGGGACCGAGCGAGAGAGAGAGAGAGAGAGAGGGGGACCGAGCGAGAGAGAGAGAGAGAGAGGGGGGTCGAGCGAGAGAGAGGGGGGGTCGAGCGAGAGATAGAGAGGGGGACCAAGCGAGATAGAGAGGGGGGCCGAGCGAGATAGAGAGGGGGGCCGAGCGAGATAGAGAGGGGGGCCGAGCGAGATAGAGAGAGAGGGGGGGGCCGAGCGAGTTGGAGAGGGCGGCCGAGCGAGTTGGAGAGGGGGGCCGAGCGAGTTGGAGAGGGGGGGCCGAGCGAGTTGGAGAGGGGGGCCGAGCGAGTTGGAGAGGGGGGCCGAGCGAGTTGGAGAGGGGGGCCGAGCGAGTTGGAGAGGGGGGGCCGAGCGAGTTGGAGAGGGGGGCCGAGCGAGTTGGAGAGGGGGGCCGAGCGAGTTGGAGAGGGGGCCGAGCGAGTTGGAGAGGGGGGCCGAGCGAGTTGGAGAGGGGGGCCGAGCGAGTTGGAGAGGGGGGGCCGAGCGAGTTGGAGAGGGGGGCCGAGCGAGTTGGAGAGGGGGGCCGAGCGAGTTGGAGAGGGGGGCCGAGCGAGTTGGAGAGGGGGGGCCGAGCGAGTTGGAGAGGGGGGCCGAGCGAGTTGGAGAGGGGGGCCGAGCGAGTTGGAGAGGGGGGCCGAGCGAGTTGGAGAGGGGGGCCGAGCGAGTTGGAGAGGGGGGCCGAGCGAGTTGGAGAGGGGGGCCGAGCGAGTTGGAGAGGGGGGCCGAGCGAGTTGGAGAGGGGGGGCCGAGCGAGTTGGAGAGGGGGGCCGAGCGAGTTGGAGAGGGGGGCCGAGCGAGTTGGAGAGGGGGGCCGAGCGAGGGAGGATAAAAACCGAGCTAGAGAGAGGGACCGAGTGAGATTGGGACAGCAGGCGGGTCAGGGCGGGCGGGACAGGCCAATTTACTTTAGCCAGTGACTGGATAGCACAGATTTAAAGTGCCTGGTAGAAAGGTGAAGTGGGAGGTGAGGAAAAACCTGGTCATGCGGAGGGTTATGGTGCTCTGGAACTCTCAGTCTGAAAGGGCAGTAGAGGCAGAAACCTTCAACTCATTTAAAAGCTCTCTGGATATACACCTCAAGCGTGGTAACCTGCAGAGCCACGGACCAATGCTGGAAAATGGCTCACGCTGGGTGACTCATCCGTCAGCCAGCACAGGCGCAATAGGCCAAGTGGCCTCTTTCTGTGCCATAAACATTCTATAATTCTCATCTGAATGGCATTGTTAGCAACAAAACAAAAAGCAAGCTGAGGCAGAAAGTAAATAAGGTGAGGGTGGGGCGGGTTGCGCTGGAGCACAGAACCTGCAGTGCCTGGAGGGACTGCTTCACGGTTGCAGTTTTTCCAGGTATATTCATATGGAGAAACAAAGCAAATTGAAGCAGGAGGAGGCCATTCGGCCCTTCGAGCATGCTCCACCATTCATTATTTCTTTTATAAATTTAGAGTACCCAATTTACTTTTTCCAATTAAGGGGCAATTTAGCATGGCCAATCCACCTATCCTGCACATCTTTGGATTGTGGGGGTGAGACCCAAACAAACACGGGGAGAATGTGCAAACTCCACATGGACAGTGACCCAGAGTCGGGATTGAACCTGGGACCTCGGCGCCGTGAGGCAGCAGGGCTAACCCAATGCACCACCCGTGCTTCCCACGTCATTCATTATGGTCATGGCTGATCATCAAGTTCAATACCCTGATCTCACCTCCCACCCCCACCCCCACATATCCCTTTACCCCCGAGAGCTATATCGAATTTCTACACACATTTTAGCCTCAACTACTTTCTGTGGTCGTGAATTCCACAGATTCCCCGCTCTCTGGGCGAAGAAATCTCTCCTCACCTCAGTCCTAAAAGGTTTACCCCTTATCCTCAAACTATGACCCCTAGTTCTGGACTCCCCCACCATCGGGAACATTCTTTCTGAATCTACCCTGTCTAATCTTGTTAGAAACAAAAAATTCTATGAGATCCCCTGGCACTCTTCTAAACTCCAATGAATATCATCCCAACTGATTTAGTCTCTCCTCATATGACAGTCCTGCCATCCCAGGAATCAGCCTGGTAAACCTTCGCTGCACTCCCTCCATAGCAAGAACACCCTTCCTCAGATAGGGACACCAAAACTGCCCACAATACTCCGGCTGTGGCCTCACCAACGCCCTATACAACAGCAGTAAAACATCTCTATTCCTACTCTCAAATCCTCTCGCTATGAAGGCCAACATACCATTTGCCTTCTTTACTGCCTGCTGTGCCTGCGCGCTTACTTTCAGCGACTGATGCACGAGGAACCAAGGTCTCGCTGAATATCCACCTCTCAATTTACAACCCATTCCAATAATAATCGGCCGTCCTATTTTTGCTACCGAAGAGGATAACCTCACATTTATCCACATTATACTGCATCTGCCATGCATGTGCCCACTCACTCAGTCCAATTCCCACTGAAGCATCTCTGTATCCTCCTCACAGCTCACCCTCCCACCCAACTTTGTATCATCTGCAAATCTGAAGATAATACATTTAGTTCCCTAGTCCTCTCCCCCCAAACAAAGTATGGATCATCCAATGTAGACGTGTCAGGCAGGACACCAAGCAGGTACATACATGTATTAAGAATAGACCACAAGCACAGCCCAAAAGGCAATAACAGATAACATTTTCCTTTGTGAACTGATCAAATATTGCAGTGTGCCAAGTGTTGGAATAAAATCATAAACGTAACCTAACGGAGTCAGCTGCAAAACAATTGAACTTTGAACCATTGAGCAGTTTGCAGGTGTTTTTTGCTGGAGACTTTTGCAATCGGAGTTACTGTAGAGCAGAGCAACAGAACACATCCCTCCCCCTCAACATAATCACTAAATCTGGCAGGCACTGAGTCAGACCAGTCAGTCATACTCAGAAAATAATTGCATGGCCATATGGATCATCAATGATGTATGTTAGGTAGTGGGGGAAATTGGATAACTCCATCAAAGAGCCAGCACAGACACATTGGCCAGAATGGCCCCTGTGTGTACAGCATGACCCTATTTATTGTGGTGTTACTCTCATTCATTCGTCGGTGTCATCTTCCTTCCAGAATGTTAACCGCCTCAGATCTCCACCTCTATCTCTCACTGCTGTCCTCACACATTTCACAGACATCAACGACCATCTACTCCATTTTGCTCACCACAATGTTCACCTGTTTCCAGCTTCTACATTCTCTTTTGATTTTCCCTCCACTAACTGTCTCAGTCCATCGCCTGCTCAAACCACGCGATCAAAGTTTTAAATCTTCCTCTTGTTGACATCACGCACTAATGTCCTCTTTCCTGCAGCCATTTCCAGCAGTTCCTCACGACTTTATCTCCTTCTCACTTCCCGTTGTGACAGAATTACTGACACAAACACATTTACAAGTGGGCTCACAGAGAAGGAACCGGTCACAAGCCCCAGGACAAACAACATTCCTCTCTTTTAAACAACAACATAACATTAGCCGTCTCCCAACATCTCAGCCATGGATGGCGAGGGTTGGAAAACACTCAGAGCCTCTGCTATTTCTTCCCTAAACAATCCAGGGTATCTTTCACCCAGGCAAGGGGGGACTTGTCAATTTCAATGTTATTAGTTCCCTCTCACTTGGTTTATCCCATCCAATATTTCACACCGTCTCGGGGTGGGTCGTCCCAGAGGTTAACAGTGAGGGAGGGATTGACAGGGAAAGAGGTAGGAGACAAGGGGGGGGGGGGGGGGTTGACAGGAGGGGTGATTGACGGAAGGGGAGGGCTGACAGGGAGGGGGGGAGGGGGGGGTTGACAGGGAGGGGGGGGGGGGTAGGGGAGGGTTGACAGGGAGGGGGGGGGGAGAGGAGGGTTGACAGGGAGGGGGGGGGGGGGAGGGGAGGGGTTGACCAGGGAGGGAGGGGGGAGAGGGGAGGGAGGGGGGGAGAG